>NC_052016.1:33312946-33615976 GCF_015832195.1 Motacilla alba alba | reverse complement strand
CTGAAAGCAACACCAAAGACACTCCTGGGATGAACGGGGCGGGAATCACAGTCACAGAGCTCCTGGCCTCACACCGGGCAGGCACAGTGTGCGCTCAGCCACTGGTGCTGTATCCCTGGCGTGCCTGCCAACAAAGAGATTCCAGGAAACCATGGAGCAGGCACAAAGGTGATGGAGCCCCCACATCCTGCTCCAGGGCACAGAGAAAAGGGGATTGGCAGCATGCACGGCTGCAAACAGATGTGACACAGTCTGTCACATACAGCTTTGCCAGTGGCTTCCTCCTGCCCTGTAACCCTCTCTCTATTTCCTGAGACAGAGGTTCCCATCATCTCCTACTGAGGAATCACATTTTAGAATATTGATGGCCTCCCTTCTGAGGTTCCTATCCTGCTGTCTCTGTGCACCTATCCCCCAGCTTGTGGAAGTGCTATATGGCCCCTGTTGCTGCTCTGTCTGAGGCTAGTGAGGTCAATGCCTTGCACTTCTGCTGGCTGTCCAGAGGTACAAGGTGTGAACCTCCCCATCCATTTTTCCCTTTTTGCACCTGATGAGATTCAAGCCCAAGCAGAAGTGGGTGATCAGACTCATGTGTGAAGCTGCTGTCCCTTGCTACACTCTCTGCATATGTGCTTTGCACAAGGAAGTCTCCTCTGGGTCTAAAAATGAGCTGAAGGCACCTGCAGTGGCCGTATCGCTCACTCTCCCCCACTCGCTGAGCTGTGTGGACTTCAAGTTATCGGATGGGTATTTATAGCTTGTCATTACTGCTCTGCTATGGTGCTGCTTGGTGCTGCCCTGCTGATTCCAACACCCCTTCTCTCCAGCTGCACAGAAATTGCCCCTTGGCAGCTTTTCCTGAGGAGTTACTGAGGAACTGGCTGCTTCTCTCCAGATTTGCAGCACCTTGAGGGGTTTCTCTCTGTCATGCATGCATTAGCTGCTGAGCCTCTCCCTCTTCTCCCCTGGCCCGAGGCTGGATGGGTCAGTGGCTGGAGCGGGAGGCCGAAAAAAAGTACTTTCCAACTCTCCTAGCAAGATCCACCCCAAGCTGCTCCAGAAAACCAGCAACTGCATCCATCCCTTGGCAGATGCCCGTGTGCGAGGCAGGGGTAGAAACGGGCAGAACTCTTCCTCCAACCTCCTACTCTTGCCCTCTCCCAGTCCACGTCTCCAGAGCCCCTCACTGGGGCGCCCACCTGGGGTCGGTTCCCAGCGAGGCTACCTGTGCCTGTGCACAAGCCCCCTTGTCTCCCTTCTGTAGTTTGGCTTCTCCGGTATTTGTCACCAAGAGGCGCAATAAAACCTCTCCGGGAGCAGCGGCGTGCCCGGGACCGGCGTTTGGGTACCCTTGCTCGGAGATCCCGGCGGCGAGATTCCCTGGTGGACACACACCAGGAATGAATGCATCTCCCCACAGCTGGAAAATTCCAGCCTGGGATCGGGATGTCTCTGCCCTGGAAGGTGTCCCGATCAAGCGGGGGGGATGCAAGGACAGGGGCTCCCCGTCAAGAGCGGAATCGGTTCTGGCGCTGAGCGGGGATGAAGTTCGGGGGTACAGCTGCCGGTCGCGGGGCAGGGCACCCCTCCAGCGCCAAGCGCCGGGGGACCCCAAGGTCACCGCTGTATCCCCGGCGCTGCTCCCACCCCCAAAGCCCCGGTGCCCGAGCGCGGGCTCTCACGCTTACCTGGCGAGATGGGCCGGTCAAGGCGGAGACGCCGGGGCGCCGGGCGCGGGGCGGCACCGTGCCGGGGGCTGCCGGGGGAGCATCGTCCGCCGCCGGGCGGAGGCGTGTCCTCCCTGCGCCCTGGGAACGGCACCGGGACCGGCACCGGGACCGGCCCGTCGGCGCTGCCGGGGGATGGCGGCGCCCGCCTTCAGACGGCGCCGGCGATGCGGCTACGAGCGGCGCGGAGCCGATTTAAGGCCACCCCGTGCCGGGGGTGGGGGGAGCGCCGAGGGCCGCCCGCAGCGGCTCCTGCGCGCCGCGCATCCCGCGGGGCCACCTTAAGCGGGGAAGGGGCGAGCGCGGAGCCAGCGAGGGGGGAAGGAGCGGCGAGGCGGCGACCCGGGCCGGGAAAAGGGGGAAAGGCGAGCGGGGCCGGGCACGGCCGCAGCGCTGCCCCCGCCGCCCGCAGCGGGGCCGGGCGCCCTCGAAGGGGGAGGGTTCCCTGCCCCGGCCGGCCGCTGCTCTTCCCGCCGAAGGCGAGGGACGGGAATTTTTTGCACGTGCCGAGGAAGCCTCTTTGCCGCTGACCGATGCTGGGGTGATTTCCCGCTCCGGCTGCTTCAAGAAAGAGCCACCTGCGATGGCTACAACCCGTGCGGCTTGGCTATCTATAAGGAAACCTAGGAGTCACAGCCCGAACCCAGCGGCCACAGTGCTTCTGGAATTTGGTGCCCCAGTTGCTGCTTGATGCGCGCATCGCCACTGCGTGCCTCAGTTTCCCTGATGTGGGATGATGGTGATGTCGGTGCAACCACTTCCCACTGCGGCAGCCGCCGGGCCATTCCTTGCTCTGGCCGCATGAACAGCCACAGCCAATGCCTTGTCTGGCGGCCTCTGCCTCGGAGCAGGTTAAATGGGAGCAGGAGACCAGCCTGCTTCAGTTTTCCCCTACCTGCCTCCCTTATGAGCTGTCTCTCGGCCGTAATAAAGTCACCATGCTGCTGGAAGGGGGGTGTGACAAGCAGCTCTTCCTTCAGGCTCCCAGCTGGGGCTGGATACACAGAGGGCAGAAGTGAGGACGGTCCCACCTCAGCCCTGCTGTAGGAGACTTCTCCTTGCCCTGAGCTGCACAGCACACATCTATCCCTCCCTTACCTTTCCGAGGGTTGTGACTGCCATATTCCAGGAGTTTCTCCTGAAGAGGTTTCAGCTCTCAGCAAGCCATGAGGCACAAAGTAGCACAGTCCCAGGCTCAGGTGGGGACTTGTTGATCACGTTTGGCTTCAGGTAACAAAGCTCCTGCCATGGGATGCAGTGAACAGGGCAAAATATTTTGAGATCCTTGGCTGGCAAGTGCTCTTGGAGAACAAGAGAAGTCTGCCTTCTCAGGATAATTGGCAGATTTTGGCCATGTTTCTTTCTAGAACAGGCATTTCTCAAAACACCTTGAAAAGAAAGACATCAAGTGACATTTTACAGCCCAGATGACATTTACAAAGTGGAACACAGATGCAAACCCAACACAGCAAAGCAAAGCAGCAGGCCAGTGCCTTTGCTCACCTGCTTCTCCCTTTGCCAAGGGGACATTCCAAGCGGTTGAGTTCAGTGCCCAGAAGTATGGCCATGCTCACCTCTACTGTGCTTATGGCTGTGCAGACCCACTGGCTGTGTCCTTCTGCACCTCTCCCCCAGCTAGAGCAGGGCATGGAGTGCTGCTCTTCACCAAGTGTATTGAGGGCTGCTCTTATTCTGCCCTGGCATCCTAGGCTGCCCTTAATGGTAGGAAGCCATCCATCCATCCATCCATCCATCCATCCTCAGTGTTGGAGGCATGAAGTCTCCAGGTTGCACGGTCAGCCCAGAAGGGTTCTGTGTACTTGTGGATGAAAGCCAGCATGTGGGTGTCAGGAAATGGCGAGATGCTTTCCCACAGATGGCTCAGCAGAAGCCTGAATTCCTCTTGCACTACTGGCAGAAGCATTACCCAGCTCCAAGAATGAGTTAGCTGGGTTGTTCCAGCTCTGCAGCACCTTGATTTTAGGAAAATCCACACCAAAGAAATTGATTGCCTACGCCTGCAAGGCATTGAATCAGAATTCCCTGGGCTAAGGTAGAGACTTTATCCTCCTGTGGCTGGGGGAAGAACTTGAGGAGGAGTTAATTGACTGATAATTAACCACAGGCATCTTGGGTGGTTAGTGAGCTGCAGGCAATCCTTGGGTGAAGACCCTAACCCTGGGACCTCTCTAGGAGAGGTTGGTTAAGGACTTTGACTTCTGGGGTTCTCTCTGGAGTGGAAAAGCTTGAAGAAGAGATCAGGTCCAAGGCTGCTGGAAACTCTGGAAGCCCAAACCACTCAGGCTTTGCTTACTCACACTCCAGGCTCTCTCTTCTTATGTCCACAACCTTTGACATGGCTGTTTCACTGCCACACACAGAGCCCAGTTTAGTCAGTCTGTCCTATGGTTGGACTGGGGGTGCTGAGAGTCAGCAGTGCAGGAAGATGCTTCCCCTCATGCCACAGTCAGAGCTGGCTTCTGGCAAAAGCTGCACACTTCTGCAATGAGATTCAGTTCTGGGGCAAGTGGGTCTGTGCAGAGATATTCTTCTCGGATAAAGGATCCACAGTAGATTTATTGGAGGGGACGATGGAGTGTCCGGTGTGCTACAGTCCTCTTTATCCCTCCTGAAGTCAGTGGCTGGGGCAGTCTGTGTTCCTAGCCATGTGGCAGTGGAGTCGCTGCCCTGGTAAGACCTTCCTCCTTCCACTGCCACCACAGCTCTGTCCAGCACAGACATTTGCAGCAATCCACACTGCAGTGCTCTGGGTGGCAGCTCTTCCCATGTTGTACTTTCCTAGGTCATCTGCCCCTGTCTGTGCCCACACTTCCTCCACAGAAAGTACAACATGAAACTCCATGAAACCTCCATCCTAAGGCTGCCACTAAGCTCAGCTCCTTCCCAAGTGATAAGTGTTTCGAGATCCTGGGAGAGATGCTGTTGGAGAGCGTAGCTTACAGGTGCAATCTGTGTGCAATTTATTCCTGCAATTTGCTTTTCTTGCTTTTTCACTGCCATGCTCTAAGGGGCCTGATGCTATGTCAGCCTTGAGGCAGACCCACAGACCACATCCCTGAATCTTGCAGCAGTAAGTCACGGCAGAGGGAACACTGTGGAAAATGTTCTCTGACTCGTGCTGCAAAGGAGGAAGCTGTGCCGCAGCGCTGCGAGCCTCCTGAGGTCTTACTCCATCTGGGCTGAGTGGCTGCAGCTGCTCCCCACTCTCCTGACTCACTTCTCCTGTTGCAGCTCTTAGAAGCAATGCACGGTACGGTGTGTGTGTGAGGCACCTTATAGGATTGGGGGAGTGAGTTGTTCACACTTCCCACCCTTCCTTTTGACAGGGGATTTGGCTACAGGGCAGCAGGGACCTTGCTGGTGTCCTCTGCTGTGGGAATGTGGGTGGTGCTGTGCTGTTGGGACCATCTGTTCACAGCTGTGCTGAGAACTTGCCTCTTTGGTGCCCTCAAGGCGGGGAGAAGCAAAGAGAGCCATTGCTGATTCCCTGCTGGCATGGTGTATTTCACAAACGAAAGGTGAGGAAGAGCTGGCATCAGCCCTGGAGGACAGCACACAGAGGATGTGGATTTGGGAGGGAAACCTACTGAAAAGGTCAGAAAAGAGTCATGCCCGCACCTGACATGGCCTGTGAAGCATTGCTAGGTAGTGGCATCACACTGTCTCTGTGAATACAAATCTCAAAACATTGCAGACTAAAGTGAGTAAAACCTTCCCTCTGAATTGGGAAGGTGGCGCCCTTTCTGCTGAGAGGGAGGATAAGCCCTGGAGAAGACAAGTTATTCCCTCAAAGTCACCCCTGAAATCCATATCTGAGGGATGCAATGAGACACCAGAGGTCTTGCCTGCCAAGCCTCTCCCTGGTCAGGCTACGTACAGCCCGATGTATTTTCAGAGAGCCTGCTGAGCTATCTTCTGCCTAGTCCACACCTCTGCCCCAGGAGAGGCCCCCTTTTCAACTCCTTTCCTTCCCAAACTTCTGGATGTGGCTAAAGAGTAATGGCAGGGGATGAGGAGGGGTGTCAGGTGCATCTCTTCCAAGGTCCAAAGCTGCAGCAGGGCCTCTCTCTCTCCTCATTGTAAATCTGCCTGAGAATATGTGTGGCAGAACAAGCAGTCCTTGATCTAAAATCTGCCATCCTTTGAAGAACCTGTGCTTCAGCGAAGCAGCCAGCAGTTGCTGCCTGAAGAAGGCTGAAAAGCCACTCTGCAAAGCTCTGCAGTTTCATTTCTCTACCCCTTGAAGCACCAGAGCTGTACACTAATCAAGCTATTTCTGCTACAAGCTTGGGAGGAAAGAAAGAGAGATTGTTAGTGTTAATGCTATTTTTAAATACTTTGCAGACTCTTGAATAGGATGATGATGGGGGCCGGGTAAGGACCCAGACAGAGACAGATTGATGTGTGGTAAACACATCTGCTGTTCTGCAGTTGGGAGGCAGCTCTTTCGGCAGCACCACTCCAAAGGTGCAGCAAAGAGCTGCTGCGAGGGCTCTGCTCACAGCCTCTGACAGGGCTTTGCCTTGGTGCTTCCAGTGCTCTCTGCTCCTTCCTCGGCCGCCTGCAAGGCAGTGTCACTGCAGAGGGGCTTAGAGTCTGCAGCCCCCCAGGAATCAGCTTCCAGTCGCACAGTATGTGTAAGGGTTGCTGCATGCAGGCCAGAGCCCTCACACACCTTCTGCGTGGGGGGAGCAATTGCCTGCTTCTGCCTGTGCCTTGTGCCCTAGGGATGGGGTCTGTCTGTGAAAGGCTGGAGAGAGCCTGAGTGACTGTCTTCCCTCAGATCCTCCTGCCCACCAGTTAAAGAAGTGCAGATCTAAAGAAAGTCGCAGGCTTTGGTCTCATCCCTGCAGGAGAGAATGTTCCCATGTGATAGGGAGAGAACAGGATGGGAGCAGGGAGGTGAGAAGGTGGGTTATACTGATGGAGAAGTTTAAAAAAACCCTGAACCATTGAGCTGTTTCGACAGGGGCTCCATGTGTATCCCAAAGATGGCACTTCAGCATTCTGCCCTTCTGGAAAAGTTTTGCAAAGGGAAGATATGATTTACCTTTTGATGGATTTATGACCCATTCTTTAGTGTCAAGCAGAGAGCTTTATCCTGAGGGTTGATCTCTATAGAATGGCTTAAAAAAGGAAGATGCTCTCTGTTAAACTGTCAGCTTTAAGAATTATTTTTGTGCCATTCTGTCAGTCTTGTCTCCATTAAGTTCCATAAGGCTTTTCCTTAAAGGTAAGTAACTGCTTTTGTAAGAAACGAAATCTTAAGTGAGCTATCTGTTGAAAGCATGGAGGGATCCTCCATCCCATTACAGTGAATCGATGCATGAGTAGTTTTGAAAGCACTGTCATAGAGACCCTGACCTTGACAAGATGTTGCCACTCAACACACCCCGACCACAGCAGATCTCTCTGCACTGCCATTCCTAACAGCCAATAATAATCTTGCATCCAGAAGGATGCAAACAGCCCTGCTTTCCATCACCCCTCTACTGACAGTGATGTCAAATCCTTTTTCCAAAAGCCAATCGTGACACGTCCTTTTGTCTGCTCCTTCTGGGAGGTGGAGGGAGGCTGGGGGTGGAGAACAGAGGGCAGTTGTCACCCAGCTCCTCGGCTATATGAGAAAGTGGCTTCTGTTTCCGAGCTTCTCTCTGCTCCACATCTTTCATCGACATGGAATTGAACAAGACTTTCTTTTGTCCAAGGGGAATGAATGGTCTGCGTGAGGGTCAAATAGCACTGCCTGCCCAGGCTGGGAGCTGCCTCACACAGTATGGGCTTGTCCTGGGGACACACAATCGCTGTCAGTTGTGTGTGCCCCCGAGGCTGGCCTTCCCTCCTGGCACTGGACACAGGAGGGCAGAGTCCATGCATCCACCCAGCCACGGAAGGAGGCGAATGTCAGGGCAGTACTGCTCTCTGCAACATCCAGTGCTGCCTCCATGCAACATCTAGTGGCTGGGGAGGGCTTTTCTGCACTTGGTGTCCCCCACCTGCTGGGTTAGTTCTTGAATGCAAGTCTGAGCATGCCAGCAGTTTCATGTAGTCACAGCTGTGAAGTCCTGTATGAAAGACCTACATGTGGAGGTCAGATAGGAAATTTCTCTTGAGGTGGTGATGTTCTGATCTGGGTACTGGTTTGACCATTGAGGATATGGATCCGCCTCTGAGAACACAGGGGTTAAAAGCGATAGCTCCCAGGGGGGATCTTCCTCTTTTGGTTCCGGTCGGAGGAGAGTTCAGACCTCCCCTGCCCAGCTTCGGGCTGGGTGGGGGAGGGGAAAAGGCCACGCGGCTGAGCGAGGAAGGCCCGGAGCCTTGGGCAGAGACGGAAGAGACGGAAGGGTGGAAGAACTCGGAGAGGTAGTGGGCAGCCCCCCCCTTTCTCAAAAGGAGAGGGAGAGAGAGAGAGAGAGGTGCCAGTGCTATCTTGAAATTTGATAGCACTGGCCTGGCCGAGGAGGAGAAGGGGGGGGGGCCGACGAGGGAAAGAGTGCCCTTCTTCCCCCCCCGTCGTGTGGGAGTTTGAGATAAGCTGAGACTGTGATTTTAACCCTTCTGTGAGACGATGGAAAACCTTGCAAATGTTGATCCTCCGGGAGCTGAGAGAGGAGAGAGAGACGGATAAGAAGGAATGCGCAAGTGTGATCCAGAGTGGTGCAAGTGAAGAAAGACTGGGGGAAGCTGAGAGAATCCTAGGTGGAGGAGATGATGGAGTGGCTTTTGGCTGGACTTTTCTTGTATTAGCCATGGATAGAACCTTTCCTGTAATACAGAGACTGCATTTTAGGGGGAGGCTGCGCCAAAGGAGTGATGTGTGCGGAGACGACAGGTGATGAAGAGATGGTGAGACCCCTCGGCCCCAGGGGGTGAAATATTGGGGGGGACTGGTGTCCCAAAATGAGGTGAGAGAGACTGTCGTTCTCTTGTGGAACTGGGCAAGGCGTCCTTGAAAGGGGAAACCCTAAGAGCAGCTCTGGTCCATGTGCAGTGGTGAGAGCACTGAACATGGAAGGAAGAAGTCACGACGTGTAGTTGCTGAGTGACGGGGATTTACCTGTGGTGGCACAAGGAGGGCTCCTTCTCTCCTTAATGAAATGAGAAGTGATTATCTGAAGGGTGAAGAGATGGACTGAGTTGATTATCTGAAGGGTGATGGACTGGATTAAGATCTAAGGTTCTGTAATATTCTGTAAGAATTGAGTGGGGGGAGGAGAAATGTTTTAAAAGGTTTTCCATTCTGCTCTGTGTGTTAATTTTATTGTAATTGTGTAATAATAAAGTTTTTTTCTTTTGTTGCAAGTGGAGGCCTGCTTTGCTCTGTCTCTGATCACATCTCACAGCAGACACTAGGGAAGATGGGTTTTCATGGGGGCACTGGCATTGGGCCAGCGTCAAACCATGACATTTTTGGTTCCCTGACCGGGAATCGAACCTTGGGTCAGAGATGAGATGAGACTGTGAGATGGGATCAAAGAGAAATAAGAGCAAAGCATGTAGTAGGTTAAAGTAGACCGGTAGAGGAATTCTAAGAATAGAGATGAAGTGTAAGTTATTGTTTTGGTAGGAGTGTGTTTAATGTTGTTTTAATAGAATTTTAATGTGTTCTCAGAGGCGAAGGGTGGAATGTCGTGGTTTGAGAGGAAATGAGTTTTTGGGAGGTGGTAGTGGTCAAACCAATAGGTGCCCAGATGTGGATATTGGCACCTGGTTTGACCATTGAGGATATGGATCCGCCTCTGAGAACACAGGGGTTAAAAGCGATAGCTCCCAGGGGGGATCTTCCTCTTTTGGTTCCGGTCGGAGGAGAGTTCAGACCTCCCCTGCCCAGCTTCGGGCTGGGTGGGGGAGGGGAAAAGGCCACGCGGCTGAGCGAGGAAGGCCCGGAGCCTTGGGCAGAGACGGAAGAGACGGAAGGGTGGAAGAACTCGGAGAGGTAGTGGGCAGCCCCCCCCTTTCTCAAAAGGAGAGGGAGAGAGAGAGAGAGAGGTGCCAGTGCTATCTTGAAATTTGATAGCACTGGCCTGGCCGAGGAGGAGAAGGGGGGGGGGGCCGACGAGGGAAAGAGTGCCCTTCTTCCCCCCCCGTCGTGTGGGAGTTTGAGATAAGCTGAGACTGTGATTTTAACCCTTCTGTGAGACGATGGAAAACCTTGCAAATGTTGATCCTCCGGGAGCTGAGAGAGGAGAGAGAGACGGATAAGAAGGAATGCGCAAGTGTGATCCAGAGTGGTGCAAGTGAAGAAAGACTGGGGGAAGCTGAGAGAATCCTAGGTGGAGGAGATGATGGAGTGGCTTTTGGCTGGACTTTTCTTGTATTAGCCATGGATAGAACCTTTCCTGTAATACAGAGACTGCATTTTAGGGGGAGGCTGCGCCAAAGGAGTGATGTGTGCGGAGACGACAGGTGATGAAGAGATGGTGAGACCCCTCGGCCCCAGGGGGTGAAATATTGGGGGGGACTGGTGTCCCAAAATGAGGTGAGAGAGACTGTCGTTCTCTTGTGGAACTGGGCAAGGCGTCCTTGAAAGGGGAAACCCTAAGAGCAGCTCTGGTCCATGTGCAGTGGTGAGAGCACTGAACATGGAAGGAAGAAGTCACGACGTGTAGTTGCTGAGTGACGGGGATTTACCTGTGGTGGCACAAGGAGGGCTCCTTCTCTCCTTAATGAAATGAGAAGTGATTATCTGAAGGGTGAAGAGATGGACTGAGTTGATTATCTGAAGGGTGATGGACTGGATTAAGATCTAAGGTTCTGTAATATTCTGTAAGAATTGAGTGGGGGGAGGAGAAATGTTTTAAAAGGTTTTCCATTCTGCTCTGTGTGTTAATTTTATTGTAATTGTGTAATAATAAAGTTTTTTTCTTTTGTTGCAAGTGGAGGCCTGCTTTGCTCTGTCTCTGATCACATCTCACAGCAGACACTAGGGAAGATGGGTTTTCATGGGGGCACTGGCATTGGGCCAGCGTCAAACCATGACACAGCTCTAGCTGCGATTTTTGGTCTTTAAATGAGAGACAGCCACAAATCCCCATGGATTCTCCGAGTGAACCACATGCCTCCTCCAACACAAGCATGCGGAGTCATCTCATAAATGCGACAGGAGCTTTTGATCATTGTCTGCTAGAACAGAATCTGCTTCCTGCTGTAGGTTATGCATCACAGAAAGATGCATGCTGGTCTTTGCTGGTGAACACTTGGATGTTTGTTCATCCGGCCTTCTGGTGTGTATGGGGCCCTCTGACTACGTCAGCTATTGATGCCAGCCTTCTGGGGCTGGGTAGCCAAGTCTGGGCAGAGCCTTCTCTCTTAGGAGGGCTGTATCTGTTGATGAGAAAGCAGAATTTGTCAGGGCAGAGAAGTACATGGTGTCCAGTTTTTAGAGGAAAAGGCAATGTCCTTTCCTCTAAGCCTGCAAGCTCTCCCTCAACAAGAACTGCCTCTGCTACTCCAGTGTAATCCTGCTTAGGTTTCTACTTGGGAGATAGCTTGGACATTACAGATTCAATGCATTTAACATTCTTTGCTTTCTGGAAATCTCCTGAGCACTGTTCAGGCCAAGGTGATTACAGCTGTGATGAGTGGCGCAGCAAAAAAAGCCCAAGCCTGAGCCGAATGCCAAGACAGGCTGTTTCTGTGTCAATCAGCAATGAAGAAGTGTGTGTCCATGGGCAAAACCAGGACAAGAGGCTGCAAATGTGTCTGTGGAAGAACTAAGGATTCTTGGTGATTGCTGTATTGTGCTATACCAGCAAATAGAAAGGCCACTGTGCTGGGCTCTTTGTTAAATGCATCTCAACCTCTAAGCTGTCAGTTTTGAGTGCTCGTAATGCTTGGCCAGTTAATCATTTTTGCAACATGAAACTCTATTTCAGTCCTGAAATAGAGTATTGCAAAGTGTGCTAGACCAATGTGACATGACAATGACATTAAGAAGGCTCAGAAAGCTTTCAGACCTCTGGACAATGGATTATACTCCTGCTGATGGGCTGTCTTTAAGAACAAGAGGCAGTTCTACCCAACCTGAAACAGGTGGAAAGACTCTCTGAGCAAAGAAATGGGATGAGCTCATCAGCAGCGATATGGAAGTCCCTTCCTCTCCATCCTCCTCCGTCTGTTGACCTCATCTCAGCACTGCAGAGGACATTCTGTGTGGGAGATTCAAACGTTAATTCAGACTTTGGGCTTGCTTGGCTCTCAGCACCTCGCCCACACAAATCCTGCCAATAGTCATTATTGTGATGTCTTCAGAGCTACTTCCAGTGAGAAATATTGGGGAAAAAGTGATGGGTGGATGTAATGTAATGTGCTGAGACCACATGCACTTTGTATCCCACTCTTAATTTCAGTCTCATTTGTGATGAAAGGCCTCCTTGCTCTTTCTTTGCTTTCCATCTCAGAAGCAGCAAAGGATCAGGTCAGGGATATGAAATGAACACAAAAGTGCACACGCTCCATGTATGTGTGCATGCATGTCTGTTTGTACCTGTGCCGCACAAGGAATAAAGTCAATGATGTCTCCTCGAGTAAGTCACAGGTCACCTGCCACCTGTCACCTGTCTTTGAAGGTCTAATTTTGTTGGACAAGACTGATTTTGTCAATAGGGCATCTGTAAGAAGCATTGTCCTGGGAAGAGCTAATACTCTCAATGAGAAAAAGACTACATATGTACTTTTGTGTCCTTTAAGACTTGAATATTCTGGGAAGTTGAGTCGTGTGGCAATAGAATAGCAGTTATTGCTCTAGCTATGTTATTTTAACTCCCTCATGTGCATAATCTGTTCTGGAATAAGAGTAATTACTCCAAAGTAAGAAAATGCTTTTATTCTAGAACAGCATCTCTCTGAGGGTGAATTATACTGAGAGCAGAGTGTGAACTAGTTCCTCCTGCCTTACCAGACGTAGGGATGCAAAAATTGTTTTCTGATCTGCACCAGAATAAAAATCAGATTATTTTGAGATTTTTATCAGTGAAAATAAATCAGCGAGATCAGGAAGAGCTCCTTAGCAGCCTGCTAATCAGTATCTGCTGTGGGTGGACGATCCAGAGTTTGAGGTCCCTCTGCTCTCTGATTCATGGGTGGACATTTACTTGGAAATCCTGCTTAGAGAGAAATGTCCTGAAAACACTTCACTGTAATAAGTGTGTGTTCCAACTCTTATTGTCTCTTTTTTTTTTTTAATTTGAAGTGTCCTTGTCCTTGAGAAAAGTTTCATCTTTGATAAAATCAGTTGGTATTTTCCAATGAAACACTGGTTTGTTAAAAAATTCATGACCAGCCTTAGTAGTATTAGCATAGATTTAATGGTATAATTATCTAACTATAGTTATGCTGGTCAGTTCCCTGAGGTACTGAAGCTCTAAGCTCATTTCTTTGTGTGCGTGCAAGCACAAATGATAATGCAAGTCGAGTAATCCTCTCCCCTGAACATGGGCATCTGATCTCTTCCCTGAAACTACCCTTGCTAGTGGTGCCCCGTAGCACTTACATGATTCTGCCATGCAGCCCCCTGGGCTGCCCTTCCCGGCCTCCCCGCACATGTGCTAACATCTGGGATTCCCCTGAGGCTCCCTCTGACCTTCACCTTCCAAAGAAGCAAAATCCCCAGCCTCTGCATCCCTTACCCCTGTGCTCTGCGTTTGCGGCACTGCCGGCACCCAGGGCCGCTCTCGGCCTGGTGACCTTGAAGCAGCAAGCTGTGTTATGGCCTCACCAGCCTGCCTGCCCGGCTTGCCTTTGCCTTCCCGGCGGATCCTCCCCCTCCACGGCCGCGCCTGGAACTGGTTGGAGCATCTGCTGCCCTCTCCTTTGGAGTCGCAGGGAACGCTGCTGCCCTCAGCTAGCTGTCAGTATTTATCATGACATCCCATTAGCACAATCCACGCTAATGACTGTGAAAGACGCGTCCATTTCCATTTTCTAAAGGGCCTCCACTGGCTGGAATCCAGCTGCAGGGTGAGGCTGGGGAGGGTGGCAGAGGGACAAATCTTTGTGTTGACAGAGCAAAGGGTACATATCATTAGCGAGGGCTCTTCCCTCCGGCGGCTCAGCAGCTGGCGGGCGCGAGTGAGGGATTCCTCTCTTCGCAGCTCGGCACTCGGTCGGGGCACTGCAAGGTGTGAGCTGGTTCCGGGAGGGGCAGAATCGCCTCTCTTGTGCCATTCACACGGACAGAATAGCTTTCCAGTTAAACAGACTGCAATTGTCCAAAGCTGCCATTTCTCTCTGAAGTCTGTGTTGAGAGTTAAATCTGCGCTCGCGGGCCCAGTGTGGAAGGGCCAGGAAACAGGATGCAAAAAGTTTGTGGTCCGTGTGTATGTGGTGGGGAGAGGGGATGGGATTGCGGAATCATGATGCAGCCTCTCCCCACCCTACACAGCACTCATTCGCCTGGTGTGCTGGTCTATGTCTATAAGGTCTCTGATTTGTCCTCTCACATGGCCCCAGTAAGGAAGAATTAACTTCTCCCATGTATCCAGCACCCTTACCCACTCCTTTCCAATACCTCCTTAATCGAAATCCTGTTGATGTCCCTTTTGTCTGACTGAAGTGGACTTTAATGCAAAGGAACTGAGAGACTTCACTGTCAATCTTGTGCAGAGAGGGAATGGGACCATGGGAGATGCTCAAAGCTCTTGCTATGTCATTCTAGGTGGAGATAAGTCAGTCTGTTGCAGTGAGACCAAAAAATAATGGCTACAAGAAATCAAGTTTGTATTCTGAGCCCAACTCTGATTTCCTTCAGCAATCCCTGGTGGGTGTTTTGGTTCAGGTGAAGGCGGAAGAGCATATAGCACTCAAAAACCCAGGACAATCAAACATAGTAATGCCATTCCCTTCTTAGGACCTGACACCATTTTCTCCTTGTCCCTCACACATCCTGACTCCAAAACCTCCCACCCACTGCTGGCACAGATCACTCTGTGCTACCCAGAACAGAGGCTTCTATACAAGTGAAATAAAGTACAGAGAGCTTCCATCTCTGCCATCAGGAAATTTTTCCACAGCCCAGTGCAACTTTGGCCATAAAACTTACCTGATACTGAGTTGGAAATATCCTCTTTTGCTCCTGGCTTGTCTCCTGCCTCCCTAGCAACTTTGCCCTTTAGCTATTGATGAATAGCTGTGTTTGCTTTTTGTCATCTATTATCCCACAAATATAGATTTAACTTCTGTAATACTTGCTGTAAATTTGACCTTCAAGCTCTCTGACTGGTCTCATCATTTTTCTCTGACCTCCAGTTCCAGAAATTGCCAGAAGTGTCACAAGTACACAGCTGATGTAAACTCTTGCCAGTCAGATTTCCTCCCCTCTTTTTAGGTGCCCAAAGCAACAAGGACCACTTTCAGCACGTTTTTATATTAAAACCTTCTGTGTAGTTGGTGCTTCCTCTCCCTAGGACCTATGCTGTTGCTAGAAACATTTCACATATCTTCTATTTGCTGAGTATGTGCTAGCAATATTTTAGCCTTTTAGACTTTTTAAAATGAATCCCATCTGGATGTTTCTTGCTGAGGTTTCCAATCTCTCTTGTGCTGTTCCTGGTTTGTTTTGGTCTTCATTATTTCATCCCCAAGGAACCACAAAAGGTTTCTATAGTCCTCCTTTGATGTCTATCCTTGTCTCACTGCCTGTATACTTTCGTTTTGCATTTTAATTTGTTGTTCCTTGCTTATTCAAATGGGCCCTATGCTGAAATATTGTCTTCCTGCTGAACAATGTTGTTTGTTCCAAAGCTTTCAATAACTTTGTTTTAAGAATCAGTCAGCCCCCCTCGGTATCTTAGCCCCTCACAACAGCTTCTTTGTCGTATGATTCTGCCTGGAAAGTCTCTAAAAAAAATCAAAATTTGCTCTGGGAAAATCCAGAGTATTAACTGCTGTTTACCTTCCCAAACATTCTCTAGATCTTAAACTCAGAGATTGTATGGCTACTGTGGTACAAACTACTTTTTGTGACATCATTCACCACCATTACCCCTGTTTGTGAGCAGGAAGAGCATTGCTTTATCCCTGCAGTATTTTGATGTTCCTAGGACATACCTGGGTTTCATGTTGCCCTCCCAGCAGATGTCTAAATGGTTGATATTCCCTGTGAGGATCAGGGCCTGCACTAAGGAGATTTCTGTTAACTGTTTTCAAAAAGCCTCAGTTACTTCCTCCTCTTGGCCAAGGGGTTTGTGATGGAACCCCAGTGCAACCTCCTCATGTTTCTTTCTTTGCTCCTGCCTGTTCTTCCTAAAGAACATCCATGACCTCCAGTTATGAGTAACATCCCACCATGTCTCTGTGATCCCACATGATCCTTCCTTTCTTGCTGCAATCCGGAAGAGGGAGAGGAAGCTGGGTGAAGGTACACACAGTCCCTTCATGTGGCTTCCCTTTGGGTAAGAAACCTCTTGCATCATGTTGGTTCCCAGCTGTGTTCCCTTACCTTGTGGTCATCAGTACTGTGGCACTCTGGTCCCTCCCCTGCTGCAGCCTGGAAAACTCTGTTGCCTGGTGTTACTGAGCAGAAGGAAGTGCTTTCTAAGGCATGACAGCAAAACAAAGCTAAAACAAACACAGAAAGATAGATACTGAGATGTTCAGATTCAGAATGAGGATAGAAATAATAAATAGGCCTTAAGAATAAAACATTTTACAGCTCTAACCTGTTTTTCACTGCTGCCCCCTAAGGAGATGGGTACTGTACATCATATGCTGTGACAGGGTGGTCTTGCTAAAAGCAAAATGATATGTGATGTGAGTGAGAGATTCATGGCACATTGGAGACTGGCTTGTCTTGCTTGTCTGGCTGAGCTTTGTGTGAAACTGATATGCTCTGATTATCTCTGATAATATGACCTGATGGCCAGAGGGAGCTCCACCACACAGCACTACAGCAGAAAGAGCTGTGCAAGGCTTGGTTAAACATTTCTGAGTAGGCAGAGAAACTGATGGAGTAGAGGACTGCTTCCAGTCTTTCCTCCCTCCAAGAAAAGCCATTTGAAAGTCTTTTGATCATCACTGGATGGAAAAATTAGTCAAGAGGATGAATCAGGCCCTAAGAAGAAATGTAAGCAGGTGAATGGAGCTCAGGTGATTTTTGTCCTACATTTTGTGTGCCCAGTGGGAGGTTACACATGATTCAGCAGGACCTTCTCTGTTTGATGTATTGAATGGCAGACAGCCTAAAGCCTTCTGGACTTCAGTCCGCAGCTAAACCCCAAACACTTCCATCACAGTATAGAGATAAGAGAGAGAAGTGTAAGGAAAAATCCCAGACAAAAAAAAGCAAGTCAGGCCGGCTGATAAAACTAATCAGGCTGGCAATGAGGAAAAGCTTTATTGTTACTACCTGCAACTGAAGATAAACTACAGGCAAAATGGCAAGAGCGTTTGGGCTGAGCAAGGAAGGAGGTGGTGAAGATTATGGGATGGAGCACCCTGAGGAGAATCTTTGAAGTTGATTTACTATGTCTCTGGCCTGAATGAAATCCCAGGAAGCTCTGAACTGCACTACAGATGTGGGAAAAAAATAAGACCTCTCTTTTTTGTTTTTTTGTAGGTAGAAACACACAGTTGTGGAGGGAACAGGGGATATATAGCCAAAGGGACAGCTAGCAGGATAGAGCTAACATCTTTAGCAAGTTTGTAAACACATTTGTACACAGGAAAGGCAGCAATGCAGGGGAATGCATGATATCAAAAAGAAATGCTTCTTCCCACAAAACAGTTCTCCAAGTGTGGGATGAAGGAAGGAAGCAGCACAGCTCTTGGTGTCTGCAGCAAACAGAATCACTGCCTTTGCTGTCCCTTCACAGCACTCCGTGCTTCCCAGGTGCTTCCCTTTGAAGCACCACTACCCTCTGCTTCACGGAGGTGGTCTGCTAGAAGAGCCAAACAGAAGCGGGTACATGGCCATATGAGACCTTGCCAGTGTGAATGGCCAATTCCCCTGGAGCTGGGATGCAAAGGGAAATCTTCTTTGCCACCTCTGCAAGATTACACTGATGTCTGGGCTGTCGGGGCCACAGGTGGCCTCCCAGCATCTCATGGATTTATTTCTGCAGCTCCAAGGGGAGGATACGGCAGCCTAAAGGACATGATCTCTTACAGAACTGACTGCAGCAATGTTCAGCCTCAGTGAACTTAATCTGAAAACTAAATGGTCAGAGAGGGGGTAACTATCAGCAGCTTTCTTTTCTACCTTCCCTGCTAAACATACACTGACTGGTGCAGAGAGTCGATACTTAAAGTATCTTAAGGACACTGGGAAAATCAAAACCAAGTAGTTTCTAAAGTTGGAGTTGTAGGGGAAGTGCTGAATTACTAGCTTCAAAAAGCAAGACAATTTTAGGGGTAGAAGATTATTATCAGTTGTCTATTTTTGAATTTTTGCTTATTACCATGTTCCCTGACCAATTTGCTGAAAAAAAAGAAGCCAAAAATAAGAGAAGTAAATTAGATGGACAAATGTCAATGCACCTTTGAAAAGAAGCCCTGAGACCAGAGCCAATGTTGATAAGATCTGACTTCAGGATACCATTTATAGCACAAATGTATATGACCAAAATAGGACTGGTGGCAGTAGCAAAAAGAAGGACATGAAGAACTGTGTATTTTATATAAGGAAGAAAATTTGCCCTTGGGAGCCACGGTACAGTGCTGTAGAGAGGCTGCCTGGCACCAACACAGTTCTGCAGAGCTTTCAGATCTGTGCTTGTTGCAGTGAGAGGCCAGCATCCTCCCGCTTGCTTAAATGCACAGAGAGACACGGGTACACACAGAGCAAGGTGCCACTCGGTTTCACAGTTCTGAGGTGAAAAAAGCCTTAAAAAGCCATAAAAAAGGTTAATCCTGGGGAGGATGTAATCCATGCATACAGGGGGCAACTGTGGGTGTGCACTGCACAGAGCAAGGGAGGCAGGACCGTCAGTCCGTAGTGGCAAGGGGCTTTTGCTTCCCCAAAAGTGTAATGGTTCTGCTGAGGAGCTGGTGGGTTAATCGTGCTGGCAGGCAGCCTGATAAAAGAAATTTAATTGCTCACGGGCTCCTGTGTAGCCAGCAGTGAGCGAGAGAGAGGAGGAAGTGCTAGCCCTGGGGTGGGAAAATGTTTGTGTTGCTTTCATGAGGAAATTAAAAATACTGGGAAGCTATTCTGATTTATTATTGAGATAAAGCTGATCACCATTCCTCAGGAAAAAAAATAATCCTCCGATTGCATGAAGCCAGATCTGACACCAGAATCTGCCAAACACTACTCACAAATGCACACCTAATTGCTCAACACCAACAATGATTTTTTGCTCACAGTAGTAAGTTTAGACCCCTCCCCTTTTTCCCTGGGCTATGTCCCTACCATCAGCCCTAACTCACACAGGAAAACAAGCTCAGCAAAGGGAGTGGTTTGCCTGGGGGTCAGGCAGTGAGTCAGCCTCAGAGTTTAACCAGAGAACGTGTGACTTTCCATATGCTTGCCCAGATCTCTGGCTGTACTTCCTCCCCAAACCTGCCCCCAGGCCCTGGGTAGGATTTCTCTGCTCAGTGAGGCAATGCACTGTGCATTAGCAGAGAGGAGCTGCAGAGGGTCAGTCATTTTGCTGACAGGACACTGCTTCACCTGAAGGACGCCAGAATTTCCCTTTTCCTACATTGATCTTCTCCTAAATGACTTGGAAAAGATACTGCCATGGAGGAAATGTTGACTACCAGGCTGGCAGTCTTGATGCAAACGTCCAAAACAGCCAGGTCTTGGCGACATTAATCCTTTCAATGAAAGATTGTGGCAATAAATCTGTGTAAGGGGTGGTGAGGTCTGATGCATGAAGACAGTTTAAAACAACTAGAGATGTGTACTGTAGCTTGTCTGAACGATTCACACCTGCCAAGTGACACCCACACATTTTATTGTGCCTGTCAGTCTGCCCAAGCCCAGAAGGGAGGAAAAAAGCTGGTTTTCTTTTTCTCCTCGAGACTCCTGTTACTGCCCTTCTGGGCGTTTGTGGGGCAGGTAACCTACCCTCTCCCACTGACCCATTTGCTGAGGTCTCTCTCGTGCTGAGATACTGCATCCCGAAAAAAGGAAGCCAGGCTTTGAAAAGGGCCTCTGTGAAGGGTAGCAGACATACAGGGAAGAGCCATTGTACCAGGGCTTCCCCGGGGCACAGTAGATGGAAATGTTATCTTCAAGAAGCGGTACACAAAGATCACAGCTTTTTATAGCTCTGACCTCTTCAGACCAAAACTCCAGGCTGGAGAAATGTTTTTTTTTTCCCCAGCTTCATGATTTGTGTCTGACTACAGGTCCTGCAGCATTGATGCCTGTCTGAACACAAGCCATGCCTGTGGCATGAAGGACTGATCTTCCCCAGTCTCACCTGCCTCCTGGAGCAGAAAAGGCAGTGAGGGCTTAAAAGAGGCATATTCTTCCTCTGCCCCTCTTTTCTTACTTCCTTGCATCCCATCATCTTCTCTCAGGAAGAAGATGAGAGACAAATAGAGAATGCATTCCTCCCACCCTCTGCTTCAAGCACAGAAAAATGCAATGAGAGCAAATTGTGCCCTGAGTTACCTTTACCAAGCCCTTTTAGGCTTGGGAAGGGAAATAGGCTGCTGCTAATGCCACCTTGAGATGCAGAGTTTCAGAAAGGAGAGAAAAGAGCTCAGCCAGGAGCTGCAGGAGCAGATCTGGAAGAATGAGGTTGCTCTGGAGATGAGAGTCTCCAGAACATCTGCAGAAAAGACAAGAGTGCATTCACATGTTTTGGGGGTAACATGAAAGAAAGTACAAGCATCAACTGAATGAAGCTTAAACAGGAAAGCCGGGAAATCTTCATCTTCAGCAGGGCCCAAATCACTTTGGCTTTATGCATCTTGAAGCGACGAGTGTAAGGTCTTTTTTAATTCCCCCAGCCACATGTGTGGATGCAGACAGTGGGGGAATGTCCCTCTGTATATCTGTGTGTGTGTCTGTGAGAACGAGGGAGTAAAAAAATGCACAGTCATCTTTTTTGCTTGGTCTAAGGTATGTGGGATGGCATCTGACTCAGCATTTGGGGTTAGGCACTCCACCAGAGAGAGAAGCAACTCAAGACAAAAGATGACACAGCCACAGGGAATCTTAACATAATCTGCATAGGGGTTTCATAAATACTGTTCCTCTGGTTCTCCAACTGACGGCAAGTTGTGCTCCATCTCAAACCAGGGCAGCTCAGAGAGGTCTGGCAGGAAGACAAGAAGGGGTGCTCTATTAGCCTGGCTTAGCACATTTCATTTAAACAGAACTCTGCCTTCATATCTTCCTGGGAGATTTCATGCATCTGATTTAACATCCTAAATAAGATATCAAATATTAATACAAAATATTGCCTCTACCTCAGGGACTCAGAAGCTGTTCTTGCCATAAACTCAAGGCTTTCATTAAATAGGCTGAGGCTGCAGTTGTATTGTTCTTATAGAAACAGATCACTTTTCCTGTGTCAGGGCACTGCTGTGGTAGAGCTATAAGAGAGGGAATGTGAGAGAAAACAGTGTGGAGAAAAAGAGTTGATGGAAGAAGAGATACAGGGAGCAGAAAATGGAAAGTATCAGCTGGGGAGAGAAGGATCAAAGAAAGGAATGAAGGTGTACTGATGATGGGAAAGAGAAAAGAGGCAAAAGAATGAAAAAAAAGTGGCAATTATGTGGCAAAAGAAAGAGAAAAGCTTGTTTCTGATTCACAAGGCTAACACATGGTCCTAAGGGAATCAAGGAACTACTCTGGAAATTCTGGGAAGCTGCATATGATTAATAATTAGCTGCAAGATGGAGTTGAATTTTTTTTTTCCTTTTGACTTTTTCCATTCTTTTGCCTTTACTCAAGGAGAATGCAAGGAGAAGTTTCCCAGATTGACCTTCAGGAGCCAGCCCTGGGCTGGCAGCAGAGAAGCAATACCCGGGCATTCGTACCTCAAACAGGAGGTGAGGTGCTGTGGTGTCCTCTGGCAAGTGGGTGCTAGCATGTGGTGTATCACTGGTGGGGATACCTCATAAATCTGGGCAATTCCTACACTCCTGTGGTCTGGGCTGTGCAGCCAGCCTGGCTCGATGACTAAACCAGCCCCCAGCTGCTTTGGAAGTATTATCAGTGCTGTTTTGTGCTGTGAATTAAAGACCTTTCCTGGCTCTGTGGCTGCCTTTAATTGGTCCTGCTTTGTACAAATTCTTTCCCTGCTACACTACGGCACAATGCAATACCAGCAAGTAATGCCAGAGGGTTTTAGCGAAAGATAGACTTGCCAATGAGAGAAGTGAGTTCAACATGCTCCACAATTCTATGCCACAGGTGATCTTGTGCCTATATTTTGCTGATTTTTAGGGATTACTCCCCAAACCTCTAAAGCCAACAATAAAGAAGACAGATGAAGAAGCAGCGCAGTGTTAGGTTTCCTTCTTTAAGATCCCCATCTGCTTCCACAGTAGATGGTCAGTAGAGGGGAATAACACATTTGCAGCTGGCAGAAAATGACCCTCTTTTCATTTTTCTGGAGATTAGATTTTTACAGTGTGGCTTATTTGACCAATTGAACGCAAATGCAGTTCCTGGGTCTGCCATGTTTCAGGCTAAAAGGAATAACAGTTTGATCAAACAGTCTGACCTTTTGTGTACTGTGGGTCTTTCATATTCTTATTCCATTGCCACTATAATGGCAGGAAGAACTCGTGTTTCATGAAAGCATATTTTTTTTTAGATGAGTGTTTAGTCTTCATTGAAGGAGAGCAGAGGATGTGACGTCCACATCTTATGTCAGTGCTGTTTCCTGGCTGACCATCCTCTTTGTTGAAATTCATGCTTTTCTTCCAGCCCAAATTTGTCCAGCTTTCAGTCAGTGACTCCTGCACTATTTCTTTTCTGCTAGATTAGAGAGACCCCTATAGTAGCTGGCATTTTCTCCCCATGAAGATACTTGTAAGTGGCAATCAAACCACTTTTTTGTCCTGGTTTTGATAAATGAAACAAACTCAATCCTGAGATTCGCACAGAAAAGCACTTTCTCCAGATCTCCAAAGATTTTAGTTGCTGTTTGTTTTTATATCTTTGATTTTTCAGCATCCTTTAAAAGATGGGCACCAGAGCTGAAGGTAGTATTCTCCATTTAGTCTGATTAATGAGGGGAGACCTGACTGCATTATACAGCTTCTGTGTGAGGGGAAGTGGAGGGACAGGTACTGATCTCTTCTCGCTGGCAACCAGGACCTGAGGCAATGCCCTGAAGTTGTGCCAGGGGAGGTTTATTTTGGATACTAGAAAAAGGTTCTTTACCCAGAAGGTGGTTGGGCACTGGAACAGGCTTCCCAGGGAAGCAGTCACAGCACCCAGCCTGACAGAGTTCAAGAAGTGTTTGCATAGTGCTCTCAGGCACATGGTGTGACTCTTGGGGATGGTCCTGCACCAGGCCAGGAGCTGGACTCCATGATCCTTGTGGATCCCTTCCAACTCAGCATACCCTGTGATTCTGTAATACTGTCATGCAAATATAAAATAACCCTTCTACAACAGAGAAGTAAGAAACACATTTTTCTTCTGCATTGAAAGCTCTTATTATCTCTCTTTGTTAAACAGTGGTACAAGATGATCATTGCTTGTCTGGCTTTGCCACTAGATCCTCTTCAGAGCTGACGTGTCACAAGGCACTTGTGGTAGGAATAGCTTGTGCTGTTTCTTAGTTTTTCATTGAACCACGTCAAAATGCATTATGCCTGTAAGCATCCACTTGCTATTGAATACAGTTCAGGGCTTTTTTCTCATATTTACTACTCTGTCAGACTTTATCTCTCTATAAACTTTACTGGCTGTGATTTTTTATTTACTTCCAGATCATTAGGCATCAGGCCCATATCTGATTGTGATGTGCGAGACACCATCCCCATTTGAAGAGTTCTTCCTGACAACTCTTTTTAAAGGCCTTACAGCTGTTTATTCTTAACCCATTTATGATGTGCTTTATGGATGTTGTAAAATCATCACAGGTCTGGTTTTTAATCAGAATATCATGCACTACTAAGTGAAGAGAAATCGGTGTGGTTAACTTCTTCAGCTAAACTTGCAAGTCCAAGAAAATCACAACAGATTTGACATGTTGATTGCTATTAATTATATTTCTGCTCATTACTTTGTTAGCATTGGACATCTGGCCATCTGACCTACCATTGGAATAAGCTGCTTCCCTTTTTTTGCTACATTAACACAGCATTAGAGTTCTCTTGTTCTTCTGAGATTTTGCCTCCATGCCAAGATTCGTTTACTGTAGATTACTGACTCTAATCAACAGGTGACACAGTGAACTCCTTTGGACTCTTGGGTAAAAATAATTCAGATCTGGAAACATTAAAATATCTAACTTTAGCGGGTGATGTTTGATAGCTTAAGACACTAATGGACTGGAAAGCACTTCTTCATCCTCTTAAAATGTTGCTTTTTTTTTTTTTTAATACAGACTGGAAGTACTTAAGTTGGTCTCCTTTTTTCCAATGTATGAAAAAAATATTATCTCCACTATTCATGAACCTTGATAGAATTTATTTTTTCCCTTAGACACCTAAAGTTCTTATTGTCCTTAACCTTACCACGAACTTGTTTTCAACTTCTGTCTAGTTTCCCTTATCAATTTTCTATATTCATGACTTCTAATTTGTATTGGCTGTCATCTGTTTTCTGATACAGTATAACTCATTTATCGTGCATGTCTTCCCAGTTTCTGATTGCTGCTTTGACTTTGCAGCTGAATAAGGATGATGAGCTCTCAAGGCAAAGCGTCCCTTTCGTTGATTGAAAAGATGTACTTTTTTTCTAGCAAACTTTTCTGTAAGACCTGCCAATTTTCATTTATCTTTCATGCCTAATTTTTCCCCATTGATTTCACTTGTATTTTTCTTCTGCTGTTGAGAAATTAGCTCTTTGCAACTGCCCTCTGTTTGCCCACATTTAATGTAACCATCGCACAGTCATTAGCATCTGTAATTTTAGAAACCTTTGAACTCTGTCAGCCCCAGCATATATTCCTATAATCAAAGCTCATTAAAACAGTGCTTTCATTTTTTTCCCTTCTGCATTAGGTATGAAGAAGAGACAGGTGCTTAAAGAATAACCCACCTTATTTTCTGCTTTGATTTAGCACTCTGGAACATCCTTGTATCTGCATGCCTCCTGAGTTTTATTAGGTAACATATGCATTCAACATCCTTTGGTTCTGGATTATCAATAACTCTAAATCAAGTAATGACATCTTTAATGCAGACTGCCACATCCACTTCTTTTTTCTGCTCACTTACTCCTAAACTGATTAAACCCATGGATTTTAACATTCCAGACATGTGAATTGTCCCACTAGGTTTCAGCGATGCCAATTATATCAATGAGAATTTCTAATCCTTCTGCTTGTTACAGAGTCTCTTTGCACTGCAACATGAGCAGCTGAAACATTTCTTTCCCTAAATGCTGCCATCTCAGTGCAGTTAGTCTGCGATGAGCTGAGTTCAATGTCACTTTTTCACTCCTGCACTCATGGTTTGTCTCACAGGGTGTGGAGTATGTGATGTGGTGTCAGGATTGTATCAACATCCATGTTTTATAACAGTGCTAGAGGCTAACTTTTAAAATGGCTTGCTCTTTTGCCTATGAGAACCATAAAATTTACTGCATTGGAACTTAGCACCTGTCAAGTCTCTCTGTCTTCAGTAAGCTCATGATAACATATTTAATGCCAAGACATACTACATAAAGGAAGGAAAAGATGTCTTTGTTTGTCATATTTACAGCAGCAGAGTTTTGTGGGAGTTAGTGGAAAAGGCACTTCTTGTGCTTTGGTCCAAAGATGATGAGATAGAGTCCAGGACACAGCTGGATCTGTGCAACTGTTCTGGAGGGAGGAAGTCCCTTAGATAGTAGCCATAAGGCAAGACAGAATATTTCTCTATCTGCTTTTCACCTAAATGTTTTTCTTGTCTCATTGCTTTCCCTCTAGCTAATTATCACAGGGTTTGTTGAAATGGGGCCAGTGATGCTGGCCATATCACATGCTCAGTTGTTTGGCAATAGACTGGGAATCAGTGGCATCTCTCCATCTTCCCAAGGGTTTTCAGAGGGCAGTGTTTTAAGTTGTGCACGCAGGAGCTTCCGAGGCAGATGAGCAACTGTGCATCATAACAGGATGCCTCATCTGCAGCCTCTCTGGGTTACAGGGACTGTTTGCTGAGCAGGGGACAGACAGATGGGAGAAAGTCTTTGCAGCAGAGGACATCAAACATCAGTAATAAATGTGAGACTGGAGGTCTCAAGAACTGATAGTCATACATATATAGATAGAGTGACAATACAGATTAAAATTTCATTATAATCCCTTGAAAAATTCTTGTTTTCTATAAATGGTGAATCCCACAGGTGTTGTGATCTCACGCATCAGTTTCAAGTCCTTCGGATCACCAGGAAAGAGAAGTTGACCCAATTGACAAGTGGTTTCCCAGTCCACAGCAGGCTTGTTGGGGTTTCCAGGAGCAGGCCAAAGGGAGACAGACAACAGTGGTTCTTCCTGAAGCAAGATAACCATCATCCTCAACCATCATCCTCTTCTGTAAGGGAAAGACTCTTGGGTTACACTCCAACAATGGCTAATAGGGAACTAACCCAAGCAAGGAAAAACAACTCTTCCTAGCAAAACACATACCTTTATCAGAAATTTGCTAGTGGTCCATACTTATCATTAGACTCTCGGCCACAATGTTTTATCACTAAGTGCAACACCAGACAGAGATGCTATGTGCTCATATGCCTCAGCTTCAGCATAAACAAACAAACAGTAAGCATCCACAAGGGCAATGAGAGGTTTATCTGGGAAATACAGTATGTAAAATGGCAATTGCTCGGAAAACTGCTTCTGGTGCATGTTCACAACACAACTTCTGTGCAAAAGCACCTGGAATAATATGGTCCAGCTTTCTGCAAACCATAGTTTCCATTGCCATTGGGCATGGGTCAGGATGGGTATCTTATTCCTTTTCCCCAGCTAGATAACATTTTCTCTGCCTGCCTTCATCTCTTCCCCTGCCACATTCAATACATTGCGAGTGTCGAGTCACCAAGTGCCAGCACTAGTGTCACTCCAGGCTAAGGAAAAGCCCAGGTGCCTGCTGCAATGCAAATAATTCAGGAGATGCTTGGTCACCTCTCTGCTGAGTCAAGTGTTTAAAAGAGAATACATCACAGGAAGGGAAAAATCAGCTGTTCCCTCAGCCTTTCAACTGTGTCTGAAGGATAAAATGGGAGAGGAGCTCAGTTCCATCTGAGCAGTATTAATCATGGCTGGATTGTCACTGGTGCTACAGGTGAAAAGGTTTAGCAGTAGTGTGGGTGTAGAGAAGCATATTTGTCACAACAGCTTAGCGGTCCTCAGTGCTGGCAGGGGGGTCTGGATTGAAACCCTGGGATGATGAGGGATGTCAGGTGGCTGTTACCTTTCCTGGAATCTGAACATCCCAGTAAAGACTACAGACAAAAAAAATCACACCACTGCATTGCAACATGCCTTGATGGTGCTTAAAGAGTGCTCTTGGAGGGAGCAGCTTAAGACGGGGCACCACAATTCCTAGTGCCTAAGCTCTGAGCAAAGCATGATTTGCACCCAAGCCTTCCTCTGCAAATGTGCTCCATGCCTTCAGGTCTGAAGTGTCAGGATTTATTCTACCAGACTCTGAGATAATATGACAAATTTGCATCTTCAACTAGATCTCACAAATTTCACCAATTCGCCCAGCATGTAGCTCTACTTCTTTCCATCACTAGCGGCTCTCTTTCTTCCAGCAGGAATAAGAAATTAATGGTAAAGAAAATAAATAACAGATAACGCTTATGTGTGTAAACTGTCCAATGGGTCATTTATTCAGCCTGCAGTGGGAAGAACCAGGAGTATGACCAGAAGTTTAGCTTGCAATGGACAAAAAATTCCTGCAGGCTTTTATAATGTACTCACTACTATCCTGCTACAATGTGCAGTGATTTAGGAACATTTGAATGCAAGAGTTTTCAAAGGTGATGCAGTCCAGTCCCTGCTAACAAAAGCAGCTGTACCACAATGCTTCTTATAAACTGATCAAGAAGAGCCCCATGTGGCTTGACCCCTCTCTCTCTTGGACCCCACATAAGGCCAAGGGCTATGAAAGGCTTCAAAGCATATAAACAAAGAGAAGATGCTTGCCATAGTGGCAGAGAAAGTTCAGCTGCTGAACATTGATACATTTCAAGGATATCATCTCACTGAGCCCTAAATGTTACAGAACCCAAATAAGCTGTCCCTAGCAATCAGGTTCGTGAAAACTTGTGCTTCATTCCAATGTTAATCCAAACCAAACAGATAGAGGAAAAGGAAGAACAGTACAGCACTCCTCTATAGGTTGGTAGAAATATTTATTGGAACTTATGTTTGTAAATGTAGAATTTTCATTCTGTGGTGGCTTGTGCTGACTGAGAGTGGTTACAGCTGTTCCACAAGATGGTGAGGCTGAATGCTGAGTGGATGCTTTTTGTCTTTAAGTCTGTCTGTAAAGCTCACAGTTTTAAAAGATGCTGTATTAAACACTAGTTATTATAATAGTATACACATGCAAAAATGCTGCAAGCCCAGAATTTTCACAGTGTTTGTGTTATTGGGAAGAGTCTCAAGAAATGCTAACTCTAATTTTGGTCTTCCATTTGCTGTTATATATTTCCCTAACCTTACTCTTCTTATGTGTATCTTCTTTAAACTGAGAAATCACATCCTTCTCAATCTTTCTTTAACAGGAGCGTCCCAAGCAGATAATCATTCATGTCACCCATCTCTGAGCTACTTCCATTTCTACTGCTACCACTTGAAGGCTGGTGACCAGGAAAGAACACAATATTCCACATGAAAGCACACTATTGATTTATTGAATGGCTTTATATTTTCAGTAATCTCTTTCACACACACTTTCTTGCTACTGATGCTAGAGGAGTAAATGGATAAAAAATGTCTCTCAAATGCACTAAAATGGAAAATCTCAAGTATAATCTCTTCCTCCCCCTGGAAAAGTAACACATCTGACACCCTCTGTGTTGCAGAAAGTGCATATCCATTTTGGATTTTCAGAGAGGTGAACTTTTGACTTTCAGTGTGACTTACAAGAAAGTTGGTATTTATTGTGTTACTGCCCATTTGCAAAGTACCTGAGAACTGGGATTCAGTTAGCTGAAAATGTGAATAGCTTTTGTTGGGCTGGGATATGTTAAAGAAGGGAATGCTAAAGGACTTTTCTTTGCCAGTAACCATTTCTGTAAGTGGATTTTAGAAGTAGGCATCTGTAACTGTTTTAACAAAGTATTCTTCTTTTAAGATAAAATATATGGGTCATTCATTATAGTTATAAATATGATAGAATAAAAATATATAGCTAAACTGAGTTATTGAAATCCAGAATATGTACAGATGCTCTCAGAGTAGGTAACAAATACCTCTTTTTCTTTATGGTTTTTGTTCTGAAATTTCCCCTATGAATATACCATCTCCTGGAATGCAACACATTAGCAAAGTTTGTCATACCTAAAAAAAATAATTTTAAGAGGAGACCCTCTTTTACACCACATCCCATGGAAAATACATATCAAGAACTTTTAGGAAGTCAACAGTCACTGACTCCTCTGGCCTGCTCTTCTCAGCCATCTCATGGATCCCTAATAGGTGCAGTTGGACTTTAAGAGTAAAGGAACATTTTCCTTGTGTCCCTTAAGCAGTGTGGACACACTCACAGGCAGCTGTGGACTGAATGCTGGCGGCCTTCCTGCTGACTCCCAGGTTTTTCTGCTCCTGTAAGGACTTAAGGATGAAGACTGTAGACACACAGGCACTTTGACTCCATCTATCTTGGCATATGCCAGTGTAGATAAAAGAGTGTATGGCTGTGTGCTGAGGCTGTCTGCTAGAGCCAATTGACAAGAAATAAATGAAAAGCACAACAGTTGTCATTATCACCAAATGTCTCCTAGACACCCTCACTGACCAGGAGCCCTGTCTCACAGAATGTGTAGTGGAATGGGCAGTAAGATGACTTTCACCCACCTTGCTGTCTGTTGTCCTCTCAAGAGTCCAATACTGAAGATTCTCAATGCACAGCCACACTGCATGGTCCACTAAATGGTTCAGGAGTTAACCCTAATAAAAACAGGCAGCTGTGTGAGTAATGACAAGCAATTTGCGCTATTTTTGGTGTTGAAAGTCAGCTGAAGTTATCATTATTGGTGTAGAACTAATCCAGTCCTGGAGAGAAACCTCAGTTTCTGTTATAGCCATGACTACAGAAATGAACAGGAGAAATTTGCATAACTTTATAATTTAGTCATGACACCACTTTTCTTAGCAGGTCTCCTGTACATAAAGATCTTTCCTGCGTGCTTATAACAAGCCCTGAGCCATTAGTATGGACTTGCAAGTACCAAGTATGAATCTTTAACTCTGAGCGTATCTCGGGGATTAAGAACATTTGTGCCTCTGAATTTTAGCCAGCATGTGTTTGACGCCAGCCTACCTATCAGCAGGCAGTACAGGTGCTTAACAGATAGGGATGTGAAAAATAATGTCCAAAGAAGTTAGGACTCCATGCAAATACCTCTGGATTAAGAGTTTGCTAGACATGACACATTTCAAAGTAACATGGAGAACTTCTCAGTCTGTTATTTGATCTTGCTCATGTTTATCACCGAAGAATCTGAATATTTAACAATGAATGCACCCAAATCCTAGAGTAAGGTAGCAGGGCTAGAGACAGCTCCTCTCTAAACAGCTCTTTTAGCATCACACTCTGCTGCTATGACTGGAGATGCTGCTGTGACTGGAGATACTGCTGTGATGGGAACATGAGGAGATAAACAGATGCATAAAATAGATTAAATGGTTCAGGTTGACAAGGTTCAGGTCACTAACCATTAGTTTGATAGGTCAAGTGCAGTCCCCATCCTTGTATGTTTCCAAGACCAGAATAGACAAAGCCCTGAGCAACTCAAACTGATCTCATAGCTGACTCTGCTTAGAGTGGGGGATCAGACCGCATGATATCCTGAAGTCCTCCCTTTCAATCTGAATTAAATTGCTCTGTGATCCTGTTGCCAGGGTCCCAAATCAGTGCTCTGATGCAGAGCTTCTTCAATCTGTCATGCTTTCTTAGCCGACTCCAATCCTGCTATTAGTTTCACTCCTTGCCATGAACACTTTAAAAACTTTCTGCATTCAATGAAGCCAAAGGTCTTGAAAAAGAATATCAACAGGGAATCTGTGGCTGTGAAATTCACAGCCAGGGCTCTGACTAAAATTGATGAACAGTAGCTATAAACTACCCTCAACTTTCCCCAAACACATTTATGTTTCATTAGGAATAGCAAAATATGGTGCCTGTTTTCCACTCATGACATCTCCTTACAAATATATAGCTTTCAATATTTTTCAAAGTTTGCCCCACCCCCAACTTTGCTTCATTTAGATATGATCACTGAATCATAATTTCTGTTTTATTTCATGTGGACCATCTCTCATCAGTCATATTAAGCAATTTTATCCTATTTAATTTCTAATACAAATATGTTTGTTTGTTTTAATACCCCCTCCTCAGCCTAAACAAACAAAAAATTAGAGAAGAATCAAGTGCTTCTTTTATTCCGAAGAATAAAAATCTCTAAGGGAACAAGCATTTCTCATGAGCATTTGTTCCTTTGAAAACTCAGTATTTGTTCAAAAAAAAAAAAAGAAGAAAAGAAAAGCAAGCCTTTGATGAATGCATTAGCAGTTCATTCTAACCAGGATAATAAATGAAATGCTCTCAAAGCAGAAAGAGCCCAATAGCCTCTTAAAACAGATAACTGCCTGTGATAGCTTTTTATGGACTGATGAACTTGGCACAGCATGCTCCTACCTTGCTTCCTCAAGACACTTTCCTACCTCCAGCTTGAGGCTACTGTGCTATAGAAGTCCCTACACCATGGCAGGAATCTCTCTGTGAATTTCTGCATTGCATATAGGGGCTATATATAGTCTGAAATCAGGTTAATTGTCTATAATAGTGCCCTTCACTCTCTTTGTGAAGTTTATCATTGCTGAAAGATGTCACCCTGACAACTGCTCAGGCTGAAATCCCCCATCTTCCACAGGAGAGTGGAATATACTCCAAATGTAAGACAAACTCCAGCAACTTTTCATCCCTTCTGATGAGTTTGGGTATAAGGGGGACAACTGTGGTGACAGCTTTAACCTTGACCATTCCTCAAGAGCAGCAAGATAGGATTGTCCACAAGAGGCAGCCATTGGTAGCCACAGGTAGCCACTTATGGTTATTTTTTGAGGGGAGGACATTTGAGGTAGTCATATTATTTCGAAGTCAGAAGCTTCACACATTTTTCTGTGTATGCATTTTGATGTATATGCATCTTTGCCACTCTGAGAGCTCCTGGTGCAACACTGTGAATAAACAACAGCTCCCTGGAGTATGATGTTCATGGCATAAAGCAACCAGGAGGAATTATTATCACAGAGGTGATTACAGCCCAGGTGGTGCTCTCATTGACCAGGCACAGTCCCATAGCACCAGGCAAGGTGCTGATTGAAGCAGAGTCCACTGATAGCCCCAGGCAAGGCAAGGTGATGAGTCAAGTCCAGGTTCCCACCGGGGAACAAGACCAGGCTTTCTACAAGGTGGACCCAGTATATCTCCAGAAAAATAATTATTTAAACCAGGACAGCACTGAGCACAGGTACACAGGCAACATAACCCAGGAGATTTATTGAAGCTGAGGTCTGGGCTAATGGGCAGAGGTAAGCCAGCCAGGGCAGTTCAGGTCTGTTAGAGCCCTCAAGGCATGGCAGATAAAAAGTTGTAAATAAAGGGGGGCACCATTAAACAGAAAATGTAAACACTAAACCACAGGGAGCTGGCTCACAGCATCTTGTGAACAATTGCCTTAGGGCTGTGTGTGAACTGATTATTCCAAGGTTCTTTTGATGGTGATTTGTTTTTTTTTTTTTTTTTTTGTTTTGTTTTTGTTTTGTTTTTGTTTTTGTTTTTGTTTTTGTTTTTGTTGTTGTTTTTGTTTTTTTTTTTTTGGTTTTTTTTTGTTTTTTTGTGGGGGATGTAATAAAGGGTGGAAAGTATTTTCTTTTTGCATTGGGATACAGGCAGTAATACACAGACACAAAGGATACATATCACTCAGTAGAACAGCTGTGGATTCAACACAAGGGATATTAGCAAGAAATCCAGGGCAGGGGGAAAGGAATAGCTTCGCCTGTGCAAAACAACAGAATTCACACGACCCAGTAGGTGAAAACAACCACCACTGCCAATTGTTGTGTGTCAAGGTCTAAATGGATCACAGTCAGGAAGCCATTTCTTTTCAAAATATACATGAAAACATGAGGCGTGTCATCAGCTATTTTACTACATCTCAGAACACATCTGTGAGATCATTTTTTAGGAGAGTGTACTATGATAAACAGAGCTCCTCTAGCATGAAGACTTCTGCTATTCCTCTGGCTCCTTTGGATATGCCAAGCTGCATGCCCCCAGGAGATGGGCTCTGGGAGCCAGAAGCACAAGGTGTGAAGATGAGGCAGTAACAGGGATTATAATAATCAGAAGGATCTTTATTTCTGTCTGGAGACATGGTTTGGACTTGTTAACTTCTTTGGGCCAGTCCCTAGAAAAATGTGGCATACCACTGCCTCTGAACTCTCCCTGCACACACTTCATGTGTTATTTGCACATGAGGAGGAGACTTAGACAGCAGATGCTGCAGAAAGGGAATCAGTGAATATTTATTCAGATTCTGCACAGCTGCTCATCTCCACTCCTCCCCCACTGTCTTTTGTTTCTTATTCATGAGGACGGGTCTGAGTGGGGTTCTGTCTGACATGTACGTTTGGGACACAGCTGTGGCGGGGGGGTTTCTGCATTAGGAAGCAGAAATCTTGTAATTAAAAGCATTCTGACATGCAGTTCAAGAGCTGTAAAGCACAGCACATCAGCGAGGGAGCACTTACACGGCCTGAATGGGAGAAGGGAGCAAACTGCAGACACCCCCCACTGAATGAAGTCTATTTGCATGAACCACTCATGAAATAATTACCAAGAGCAACAAAAAGCTAAGTCTGTTTGCTAATGATTCATGAGCTGGATAAAGACTTGAATTAGTTGGATAATTTATTTGTAAAAATAATCTAGCCAGCTGTAATTAGAAGGCTGGATAGAGTGATCTAGAAAGAGAAGGAAATCATTCCCAGCAGCACATGACCTTGCAGAGGGTATTACTGTTTGTGAACAGAAGCATTCCTAAGAGCCTGTGAGCTTGCCTGGGTGCAGGGTGGATCTGGTGGAGGCCTAAGAACCAGGATGTTCTTTTTTTTTAATTTTAAGTGTAGGGATCCTTTCCTTTCTTGGCTTTGGCCTATTTGAGCAGTTGGTACTATTCCCAGTGGCTTTTGGGTGTAGATCAAAGCATTGCTGAAATCACTTTCAAGTCAAGCAGAGAGCATTTGGAATTAGATCAGCAACTAGCTTCATTTTAAAAGAGTTAGAGATTTTCTGTTGAGAGAAAAAAGTCAGTTTTTTTTTTTTTTTTTTTTTTTTTTTTTTTTTTTTTTTACATAGTAGGGCATTAACTTTCCTACAAGTTTCTCCAAATAGTTCAGGTCTTCTCCCCACCCCCAGCTCTTACAGAGGCTGGGATAGGGATGCCCCTTGTGTGAAGCACCGTCCTCTGGGGTCAGCATGTCTAACCCACGATGAATATCCACAGGCCTGTATGTGATCCATCCCAGCACTGCTTGTTTTGCTCAAAGTCTTGAGCTCAAATGGTTCCTTGTCTGTCAACTGGCCTGACCCTGACACAGGTGGCAGAGGCTGACAATTGTGCCTTGTCCTCGTCTTTGCTGCAGGGCTGTTCCCTTCTCTGCTGGGAGGGGAACATGGAGGTCAAAGAACTTGGCTGGGCAGCAAGAGGAGAGGAAAGGGGCCACAGGCAGGTAGGCAGCTCTTGGTGGGGTCATGCTACAGTGAGGAGCAGCCCACCTATTGCTTTGTGCAGAGCATTGTCCTGTCATCCTCACAGAGGAACAAGCCAGCTTTTGCTACGGACCTTCCTCTCAGCACTCACCTCCAGCCACATAGGCATGCTAACAGCATCAAAATGGTGAGGCAGCCCCTTAGGAAGTTATCTGCCTCCCCTGGGCCAGTGAGGAGATTCCTCTCTGACCTCAGTCTCCCTGCTTCAGCCTAGCAAGCTGTGTGACTGGACTCTCCTCTGTTCAAAAGGAAAATCCTCTGGACAGAAAACAGACCCAAACATCAGCAGTTGTGTCAAACTCACCTCTGCTGGTCTGTAGTTTAATCATCCCTGTCTGTTATTGTTGACCTGCTCTGAAGCCTTTGGAACAACACTTAAAGGGGTCTTTCCTTGAAATTTAATTGCAATGAAATGTCAAAGGGATTGTTGCAGCTCTCCATTGCATGAGGAAGCAACAAAAGAAAATATGCTAACCATTCCCTTGATTTTCTCACAAAGGGCTCCTCAAAGTGTCCTCCCTCTAAACTGTGAGCATTCCCTTACACAGAAGAGGTGACAAAACTCTCTTTCCTACTCATGGGGTGCTGCAGTTCAAGCCAAGCCCTTCCTGACCTTCCCATTGCTGGAGCGAGCGCCATCCTCCTCCCAGAGAGGCCCAAGGCTCAGCTGAAAATAGGCTGAAAACTTCATATAGGGGTTAAAATGACCTCACATGGGGAGAAGTCTATTTTAATTAGCTTTGTAAATTGGTGTAATCATTTTAATGATTTGGAGATTGGTCCTCTAAGGTATATCTGGGAGCTACAGTGGATTTTTTATCTCTCCCCGGGGAAAATCAGCAACATTCAAAGAGAAGCAAGTCCCTTAGATACTGAAAAGCGACTGTTTGTTGCCATCTATGTAACAGTCCTGTGAAGAGGGGTTTGAGAAAAGGGTGGGTGGGAAGGGTTTCCACCAGATCAAAATAAGGCTGTGAATCATCAATGTCACACTGCTGTGGAAATGTGTAAGACCATACTAAGATGTACGGCTAGACTCCTGTGAAGAGCCCAGGCAGCAATCCTTCAGCACTGGTGATTGGTATGATCTCATTCAGACAGCTGGCATCACACTTCAAAATGTTTGTGCATCAGCTGGGCAGAGCCTGGGAGGAGGGTGCCAACAAAGGTCAGTGGTCGAGAAAACAAGATGTGTGAGAAAAGACAGAGAGTACTGCCTAAGCTAGAGAAAATTATATTGCTTGAGGAGGAGGATGTGATGCAGTCTTCAACACATAAAAGGCCACTGCAAAAAGTATGGGATTTTTTTTTTTTCTTCATATTTTTGCTGGGGAAAGGAAATGTAATGAACTGCAGCAAGAGGAATTTAAGGCTACAGATGCACTGAAGTAGATTGTCTTGGATGGGTGAGTTTCCATCATGGTAACATTAGATAAGTATCTGCTAGGAATGGCCCAGATATAGGTAATTCTCTTTTGGGCAGAAGATTGGTAAAATGAATGTTTGAGGTCCCTTTTAACCCATATGTTTTTACTAGTCTACATTCAATATGATAAAGCCTCCCTCTAGCCACACACAGGGGGATAGAATTCTGAAACAGGAATGCAGGGATAAGGAATGGACATTTGTTCCAAAGGTTGCTGAGCCTTGAAAAGAGAATCAGAGAGTTTCCAAGTCAGAATATGGCATCAAAAAGGATTAATTTCATGCATTATAATGCCAAGCAGGAAGCTGTCCACACATCATTAGGAGTCAAGGCTTTTAAGATCTGCCTTACACTGGCACAGAAAGCAAAATTTGCCACAGTGGCCTGTGTAAAAGCCATAAAAATGAAATTCTCCCTCATGCCAGCTTGCAATGCGCTGGCTACTGAAGATTTGTTTGTCACCCTCCAGCCCCGGTGATGGTCACATTCCAGTGGTGCTGCCAGAATGGCAGAAAGGTGCACAGAATACTTTGGGATGGAAGTTTCTCCTCACAGAGCCATATGGCCACAAGCAGATAACGCTGTGAGCAGCATTCATTAACAATTTCCAAATCTGCAGCAGCTGGAGCGTGGGATCATTTAAAACATGACTGATTTACTTCCTGCAGCCTTGAGAAGGAGGGATCGGTGGGAACCCAAATGCACAACACATTTCTCTGAACTTATCAAACGAAGCCACATGCATCTCATTAGCATCACACACACACTCACAGAAGTTACCTCTTGGGGAGGGTACTGGAGAGGCTCACAGGACAGCTGCTCGATGGAGCATTGGCAGGAGACCAGGTATCCCAGTTGCTGGAGTGGCTCCAGAAATTGAGCAGAATGGAGAAAGTGGGAAGAATATTTATAATAATCCTGATGAAAACAAAGTGTTGGGCTACTATTTTATTTGAGCTGCAGCAAGAACAGCAATAAAAGCTCTGAGGTAAGGACCATTCTTTAGGCAAAACTGTTCTGTGGAGGCTTGTAATGAGCTTCACTTACCTAAAAATAGTGTTTAAGTTAACACAGTGTACCCTTATTTGTGGGACAGTGATCCATCTTTGTGCCCACCAGATGTTACTTCATTAATTATTGACAACAACATGGCATTTCTATAGCACTTCATAGCGTTAAGAGAGTTTTATAAATAGATAGATAAAAAATTAATCAACCAATTTTGTTAGACAATTAACTAGCATCCACCATTTTAGTCTGAGATGATGCCAAGATTTTCCTTTTTTTCAAAGCGTGCAAGAAGAGAAAGACTGAGCTAGCCAGAAAAAAGAGAGAAATGCTTCCAGCCTGGAAAATGCGAAATAATTTCTGAATGTTAAGCAATGGGGTTAAATGTTTAGAGCTTCCAAAAATTTTGGGCACTGGGATGGAATTCATCTCCCTGCCTTGATTGAATGCAGATGTTTGCATCTAGGCTGATCATTGTGGACCTCCTTTATAGTCAGCAAAAAGAAATGAACCATGCCCTTCAAGAGCCTGTTAGTTGTGGCTGATTATAAAAAGAGATATTGTAGATGTCAAGGTCTGACGTAGGCATTGCACAGCTGGGGGAGACGAATCCTCCCCTGATATCTCCTTTGAAAATCTGTCAGGGAAAATATTTTGAGCTCCAGCCCTGGAGCTGCTGCAGTTTAGAGGATGCAGGATGGTACCTCAGGGGAAGGATGGCCAGGCACGTGGCGGGCACAGGTCCCAGCTAGCGCAAGAATGGCACTTGCTCTGCAAAGGCATTGTGTAAGGAGGGCACCTGCCAGAGGGCAGGGAAAGAAAGCTCTGCTCCTCCAGTGCCTCTGCGTGGGCTCTGCCTCTGAGCTGCACTGCTGCAAAGAATAAGTGTCTGAGAGCTGGGTTGTGAAGGAAACTGTTGCCCAGGAATACACAGGCAGCTCTATCCTGGCTGTTTGCTTTGTGTTGAAGTTGTGGCGATGCTGGGGTTCCGGCTGGTTGCTGTAAGCACAGTGGGTCGGGGTCACTGGCTGCTGTGTACCCTGCCAGCCTGGCTGTGTGCCTTGCATGGCCTCTGTGGGCTCAGAGGGACTGAGGCAGTAACAGGAAGAGTGATTCCTGATAAATAGGAACAACACCCAGAAACAGATTGCAGAAATCCTTGCGCTGTTGTGTCTGCAAGAGGGCATCAGAGCTGCTGATACACTGAGATATGTGACTTGTTTCAGCCATTTCTCCACAGCAAATGAACTGGTATTTGTTTAAATGTGCAGGAATGGGAGCAGAGAGAGCAAGGTGCTAAGGAACAAGAGAACAGAAAGCTGATATTGTGCAGGGAATACAACATGCTCTTAAGGCTGAGAGATTTTTGGTGTAAAACACCAGGACCAGCATCCCCTCTCTGCACAGCAGAAATCAGCACTCACCCGAGTTTTCAGAATTTCACCTTCCAGCTGACAGGACTGCAGAACTGTTAGAGGAGACATAATGGGAGGAGAAAGGGGAAGGAAGAACTCCCATACACAGGGACAAAAATCCTATTTCTTGCTCCTGCTTTGAAGACCAAGACCAGAACAGTTCTTACCTTGGGGATAGCAGCATACATGCCCACCAGTGTCTTATAAATTTCCCTAAAGACTTTCCCTGTAATTTTATTTTAACATAATGTACAGTCACAGCAAAATGCAACAAATGTTTAAGGGAACAATACCATACAAAACAAGAGCAGCACTGGTTATCATTATCATTATCAAGATCATACTAACAAGATAAGAAGATTTAGCTTTTATGTATTGGGAGACCAAAGACATGGCCATTGTCTTTTCAGTTTTTTCCTAAATAGGCTTTTCTTTGTTCAGCTGAGTTGCCACTCTCCAAAATATTCATGTATTATTTAAAAAAAAAATATATTAGTGGAAACTTGTTAAGAGTACTCATAATGGGTTAACATAGATTTATACACTTTCTAAAGAATGCTTAAAAATTTTAGAGTTTTTCTGTGTTTGTACTCCTGTGCAGTGGTCCTCAATGAGGATTTCAGTGGCTGTTCCCAGGCCTAGAGATGGACATGCAGCTACACAGGGTGATGGGAAAGATGAGATATGTTGGAAAAGGCTACAAGCTCTTTTATGAAGTAATGGCCATATTTCTTCTGTTTTTCACTCTCTCTCTTCAAAAGAACTCGATATACTTTCACATTGATAGTAGTATCTTGATTATGAATGATCTTTCACTGTTCTTGTTTGATAGTTTTCCTTTAAACCTCTGTCACATTACACATGTGTAAGCTTATCGACCATGAAATTTTCTTTCATGATCACCACCAACAAGAAAACACTAGAGATGCCCCTGGCCAAGCTCCTGTTTCTGCTGGATCTTCTCCTCTTTCCGTGGTTGCACCTGGTATCTAGAAGAAACACTACCCTGTTTGTCTTGTACCACAAAAGTTTGTGGCACCCTCCTAGCAGACAGAGATAATTCCTGCCCTGGTGAGCTCTTGACTGCAGTTAGGAGAAAAGAAAATGCTTCAGAACACTTATATTTTTAGATATATATTTAAATATATACAATGTATATACATAATATATTTTATAATTAACATTTATTCTTTTTGTTTCAGCAGCTATACACAGCGGATCAAATGAATCCCTGGTAAATTGTTACTAAGCCCTGTATACCTGTTAATCTAATGTTTCCAGGCAGACAGAGAAACTGCCTGGCCACTGTCTGCACATGTTGCTTTCAGTGGGAAGAAGCAGATTTTGCAAGCTCAAAGGAGCTGCTCCTTGAAGTCCAAGCTGAGAAACTGGCCAGACTTTTGACAGCATGCAATATCCCCATGAGATTTTGAGTATAGGTTGGGCTAAAATCATGTTTCTGAAGAGATTATGATACTTTCCCATTCGGATTGTAGGAAATGTGGAGAAGTAAAAAATAAAGCACATTTCAATTTGTTGAAACCTTCCAGCAGTGTTACTTTGGGCTGATGCTCAAATCACCTGAATAATTTTTCTCTCCCCTATGTTTTCTTTTAATAAAGATGCTTCTATCAGTGCATCATTATTCAGTTCCTAGCAGCAGAACAGCTAAGAAGACTCTCCTGGTTGCAATCATTAATGGCACCAATCAAACCTGAAGCTGAAATGCCTCAAATTTATTTAAATTCAGCCTCCTGCCAGACTTCAGAATTAACTATTTGCACATCTTCTTGCTGTTTTACTTGTGTTAAGACTTTCCTGCTATTGCATAATGGACTAAGGGATCATAAGCAAAGAGATTAAAACACAAATCTTAAAAGATGTTTCTTTTCTGGATGAAATGTGACCTGGTCTACTCTTAGCTGTTTTTCTGCCTTGGTCAAAAGTGAGGGCAGGACAAGAAGACAAGCATACACCTCACCTTTGCTGATGCAGGATTGTGTCCCTTGCGCTCGCTGTATGAGCTCTGGGATTATACCACACGTTACCACTAGATGTCAAACTGTGTCCCAAATCCCACAAATGCCTCCAGCGTCAAGTGATGGAGGGCCCTACGTGCGGCTCCTGCTGCAGCGACCGTGTCAGAACAGATTTTAATTCTATTGCAGAGGAAAATGGTAGAAAAAATGATTGAATTAAGGGGCTTTAGTTACTGCAGAAACAGGGATTTCTAAACTGGTACTTTACCCAAAGAGGCAGGATCAGGTGTTACTAACAGCTACTAACTATGATTTTGTTCAAAAATTAAATTTACCTGCTTGCATCATTTATGAAAGAAAAACCTAATATAGATCCATGGGGGAAAAAGTTAATTTACCAGAAAGTGAGGCTATATTATTTCTTCATTATCTCTTGGCAATTTTAGTTGCTTTAAAACCAAAATCAGTAAGAAAAACTGAGGAGTTCTTAGCTTAGGACTGCAGCTCTAGAAGCATTGGTACACGAAGCTCAAAAATCATGATCAGCATTTGGATCAAGGATTCCCCTGCCTGCAACAAAGCCCACAAGAGCAGCTTATTCCTTCAAGCAGCTTAATCTGGAAGTGATGGAGGCGCTGCCTTGCAGATGAGCTGCACACTGAAGCCCCTAATGAAGAGAGTTAACTGCAAGTCCTGTTTTTCTTTCCTCTGGAGAGGCCTATGGTGCTGTTACTCTGGACAGGTTTGAACTCCTACCTACCATAAGTTTGATTTCTCAGGTGTGTGCTTCTTTTTGTTACCTTCAGGTTTAAATGACAGCTCTTTTACCACCCAGATAGGGTTGTTTCTCAACAGGAGGTGGAGAAATTCCCATCTAACAGAATGCTTTCTCCATGAAAGCTGTTATGTAAAGGATGAGCTCTTGCCTTTACCGTGTGTTGGAAAATACATTTTGTTAGGTGTAGGCTTCTGAAAGGACATGGCTTGGGCTCTTTTTAGCCTCACCAGCATCCTTCCCGTTTCTACCAAAAATAAACACAGCGAAGCTTTTCTTCTATAGCACTTTTAAACTTTCTTGGCTTTGTCACAAGTTGTGTCACAGGATGTCCCACATCACCACAACATACCACATCACCACAGCATGACATGGGCTGAGATCAGCCGTGTGTGGGGAAGTGTCTGGGCTTCTCCTGCCTTCAGTTCCTTGTCATCATCTCCTACTGGATCAAGAATGATCAAGTACACTGGGTGCAGAGCCTCCCTCCACAGCCTAGTCAGGAGGATTAAATCATCTGGCTTTGACCTTCTCATTTAGCAGTGGCACTTCTGAAAGGTGTAAGGCACCCAAGTTGCCCCCCTGAGTACAGCCTCAATTCTTTCCCTGTCCATTTTCCACACATACTTGCATGCAAAGTTTAGTCATGGCTCATGTCCCTAACTGGCTCCTCCTCAATTCCCTCCTCCTGTGCTCCTCTTTTGTGGCTGGCAAGCTGGTAAGAGGCCCCGAGGCACAGATGTGTAAGGACTGAGGGTCTGGTCCAGCCTGGCATGGTGGCTGTCTGCCTTCCACACAGGGAATGGAGGCTCTGGCTGTGGGACGGCCAAAGAGCTGCGTGGGAAGGAAAGGCTGTCTGGGCCTGAAGTCCTCATCTGAAGACATTGTGTCAAGGCCCACAGCAGGTCCTCTCTGGCACTCCTGCTTTATTACATGGAACAGCAAGTCTGAGAGGAGGGTCTTCTGGACAAAACAGGCTGCAGAACAAGCATGGTTAAGGAAGCTGCTGGGTCTGGTTACCCATCCCCAAAGCTGTCTCTCCAGCCAGAAAATTTCATTTTAACACATGAGGAGGGCCTCCTCAGCAAGCATGCTCTATCCAAACCAGTAAAGAAAGGGCCTTGTGCCAACAAAACCAGGCCAAAACGATGCAATCAGACCTCCAGCATGTTTAAAAATATCACTGGGTCCCTGTACATCCCCCTTCTCCTGGCTCCCTTTCTGTTTCTCAGTGTGAGGAAGGAATCTCTAGCTAGCCGAGGTTTGGGATGTGGTTGAGACGTTTCAGTGGTAAAAGGGTGGAGCTCCCTTGTTTTCCTCTTTTTCCACAAAGTGCTCTGGCTCTTGGACAGTGACGGTCCAAAGAAACCACGTCGCTTTTCCTCTCCACTCCCTGCCTCTCCTTCCCTCACTCAGAAGATAAACAAAGGAGCTCAGGGATGACAGGAGCGAGCAGCAAGCTGGAGCTTTGCACCAAACTTCTCATCAGAGCAAGGAGTGGCCAGCACACCACAGCAGAGGCCAGCCAAGAGAAGCACTTCCCTTCGAAGAGCCCTCCTTCCTACTACACTAACACTGGCACACCCTTTCATGGGATTTCCTTACTGTGGCAACCCACACCCACACAGTATTTAAAAGAAGGATCATTTTGGGGTTATCCCTGTGTCACTACCTGCTCCACTTGCCTCCAGCAACCACACAACAGATTATTGGGGCAGGGATGGGGACATGGAGAACACGAAGGTGCCCCAGGATAGCAATGAAATGGCTTTTGGCAGCTTGACAACGTAATTTCTCTGTCATCATTGCTCTCTCTGAATTGTAGATCTGAGGCTGTGTCCTGTTCTGACTATAATAAAAAAGTTATTCCCCTTTGATGGCACACAGTCTTACACTTGAATCTTTCTCCCTTCAGCATCCTCCTTAAGTGAAAGATACAGGTGTAAAAGTTAACAGCACCTGAATTAATAATGATGATCTTTTTACAATCAAACATTAGCATGAGACTGTGCTCTTGATTTTTCTCAGGCCATGTGGTTTCATTTGTCACAGCTGGCCCAAATGCCTGAAACCACAACTAGTCAAAGTTCACAGTCAATCCATGGACAAGAGGAAAAAACTGCAGAAAACTTGCCAGATAGCCTAAGATAATAAAAAACCTGAGGAAATTTCAATCTGCTCTGGGATACTCCAAAAGTAGAAAAAGAAGTGAGATTTGCTGAATAAACAATTCATGGCAAAAATATTCATTGAGATTAGAAGCCAAATAAAAGGAGGGAGAAGGATCCAGAATGCTTTATGGTAATAGAAGGTATGATGGTATTGGCACAGGAGGAATGTACTTCCTAGGAGAGATAACAAAGAGGATCTGTCTGTCTCCTTATTGGCATTTTTCAGAAGCACAAGAAGAGGTAAGACTCTAAAAGAAAAACAGAAGCCATTTTTATCCACAACCTATAGATCCTGGGGCCCCAGAGCTGAGCTGTCACATCTTATTTTTATATCCTACTCCCAGTGTGTGAGTGTTTTACCAAGATGGTTTTTTTTCCCCTCTCATTTCATATTTTCAGCAATTGCTATTGTTCTGCAGTCTCCAAATGGGTTCTGGGAACCCAAGGACGGCACGAAAAGCTGAACTCTGGGAAACATTGTACCCGGAAAGGGCAGAGCAGGAGGACTCATAGGGGTGACAGAGACTCCAAGGTCCCCTGGAAATGTGGTGCCTAACTGTCCCTGATGCAAGAGCTGGGCTCAGGTGCTGTGGCATTTCGTAGTGAGTTCAAAAAGTGTTCACAACCCTCAGGTATCGAGTGGCTATGGTTTCACACGCCTGTAATAAGCAGGAGCTAGTGTTAGCCGAGAGTGACCAGAAAAAAACGGCATTTTGCAATTTTTTTCTCTTTTGTTTGGAGGCTGCCAAGCACATACTGAGTGCTGGGGGTCTCCACTGCTATCTACTTCTTCTCTGGCCATAAAGAATGAGCAAAGCCAGCAAGCATGTGAGAAATCATGCTACTTATTGCAAAGGTAAACCTGAAAAGAGATGATCTAGCTCAAACTAATTTGTGGGTAGCCTAGATAGTTCAAAAGGGAGGCAACTGTGAGTTGGCACAAATTGGGGTATCTTAGAAAAGCATTTGTAGCTTCCACATGACTGATACATGATTATATCTGTTTGAGATGGTGTGCTTTAAAAATATCAGATAGCAAAAAAAGGATGATTGGTGTAATCTATTTTAATTATGCTTCATATTTTTAGTATTTTTCTAAAACTCCATAAAAATTACCAGAAAACAAAACAAAACTAAACTAAAAAGGTTGCTTCCTGTTAGCTGGTAGTTAAAACATCCTGATTTGAAACTAAATATAGCCCTTCCTCTAAATTTGGTAATTTTTTGCTAGACTGGGCTCTCTGCACATGTAAATAGAACAATCTAATCACTCACTTTTATTCAAATCCACAATTTGCATTTACTTATGTTAGAAAATAGTGAATGGCTTTGCTTATTTATGTGATAATTATTTTTTAGCTTTGATTTATGTCAAGCTATTTTTAGATAAAAATTGGAATTCAATTAAGATGCAGAAAGACAGCATTTAAATTCTACTTTTTATTTGATAATGGAGCTACCCAGTAGTTGTGCAGGACGCAGAAGCTGATAAAACTGATTTGGCAAGGAAAGGAAATGATATCTGTAGTTGTGAGTTTAATTATTTTTTTTTGGTTCTTGTGACTTACAAGGTTTTAGAGGTAATAGATCTCAGCCTTTCCAGCCTCACTTATGGCGGGACAAAAGAAGAAAATCTAGTCTTCCTTGGTTTTCCAACATGCTATGAACTTGGTAATGCTGATAGAGCAGTAGTTCTTGAAGAAAAATAATAATAAATAATGAATAAACTTAAGAAAACCTCCTAGAACTTTCAGAAAAGTCTGCAAATTGTAGGGAAAGGAGCTCTTGGACTTCAGCAGATTTTTCTAGTTTTTTCACTGGTGACTTACCTCACATTGCTGGGGTGCGATTAGACCTTTAATTTCCCATAGATTTCTTAAACAGCTTCATTTTCTGAAAGGAAGGTCCATTTAATTTAAAAGCTAAGAACACAATTAAAAAACCCCAAACCAGCTATGATTGCACCCCTAGCAGTCCTCCTATTGATCCTACTCATTTCACATCTAAACAGAAGTTTCTGCAAGAGGCTCCTCCCAGAACAGGACCCATTCTGCAATCGTCAAACACAGGTTTTTGTTGCATGTTCCTCAAACAATTAGCACTACCTCTGCAGCCATTTCATTGCCATCCCCAAGCCCTGAAGATGTTATTAATCCACCTTCTTCTGATTCTCCCTGCTGGCAACCTTTTCCATTTCATGTTCAGCTGAAGCTCAGGACTTCCTCCTCCCGACTGTGCTGCCACAACAGGTCACAAAAGGACCCCAGGCACAAAATCTCCCTGGTAATTCAAGCAGTTGCCCAGCAGCTTTCTTACAGGTAAGGGGCTGCAGCGCTGTCTTGGAGAGTCAGAAAAGGATGTGGCTGCGGACCAATCCCTGTCACATCTCCTAAGCAACCACTGAAATAGATGAACAGTCTTTTCAAAATGGCATAATGATAAAGTGATTTGGCAAAATGCTAATATAATTTCCTGTTGACTGTTAAGGCTCCATAAATGATCTTTAGTCATGGAGCACAGTGGATCTGTGTTCTGCAATAAACAGCAAGTATGAAATAACCTCGTTCTCTATTGCAACACAAACCAAGATCACAGATTTCTTGTCCAGCCTGTGTGCACTAAATCTGCTACAGAGACAGGCCTTTGTTTCTCAGCTTGATATCCAAAATTTTCCAAGGTTTTTGGGTTTGTATCTTTAGAATTTTTCTATGCACTAATGATTGCTGTAGCTTTTTTGGTAGTGGTTTATCCTGAAATCTGAGAGTCTTACAAGAAACCCCCTGACACCAGGAGCTGGGACTTCATGGCAGTTGCTGTGTGACAATAATATTACAATCCAGGAAACCCGACACATAGTGGATTTTCTTATGTCCTATGACAAAGGCAATTCCCAATTGACTCAGTTTATTGGAGGCCTTTGAGTTACTCAAATTATCTTCTGTGATACGTTGAAGTGCAACACTGTAGGGTCCTATAGACCCTGTCTGCTAGGGGTCAGTCTGAAATGCAGATGCATTTCTCTCCTTGATGCATTAATTTCTCCCTTTTACTGATTTACCTGTAAAACATGGATTGTGGCACTTGGGTAGTTCCCTGTACCCTCCATTCATTTACAGTTTCTCCGTGACACTGCTCTCCTACAAAGCCCATGAATCAGCGTTGTGTGCCCATGGTCTCAAAATATTATTATCTACTTATTTTTGCCCCAGCTGTATTTTTCCTGACAGCAGGCATTCTCCTAAGCTGTTCTTAGAAGTTGGTTCCATTTTCAAGTTGGAAATACTTGGAATTGTTACAAAAAGATGCTATATAACTCAAACCATTGGATTTGTCCCAGCATCTCTTAAATTTGCCAGAGAACTGTGTGTATAGGGTGATCAGTGGACTGTGAGTATGACACTGGCACTGGGGTCACATGCACTCCTGCCTTCCTCCTCACAAGAGATTTATACCCCTCTTCTCAGGCAGGACTAGAAGATGTCTGTGTGGTTATGCAGATACTTTTCTAGCTAGTCTTTATATTTCTGTAAATTTTGCTATCATTCTGGTACTCAGCACCTTTCTTACTTTCTTACACAGCTGGAAATGCTGACATCTTTTTTTTTTTTTTTTTTTTTTTTTTTTTTTTTTTAACTCTCTAGTGCTTATGGGTTTAAAGGAAGACCCAAACCTGATGCATCTGAAGGATGTTCATGGAACGTGTCCTTTTCTGGCTAGAGATATTTTGGCGCAGAGGGCCAAAAGAAGCAGCAAAGTTGGAACTTAAGGTTATGGAACAAATCTATTTTGGATGCAAATTTGTGATTTCCAGGCTCTCGTCATTCAGGCTGCTGGGGATGAGGCAGACCTCTCAGTCTTAAAAAATACTTTCATTCTCTCTTCTCCCTTTATTGGCTTTTTTTGTTTGTTTGTTCGTTTCTCCCTCTCTTTGTTTTTTACTTTGGCTCCATACAAGCAGAAGTAATCCTGTTCTTGCTCTGCACACCTGCAGGGCTGGGGCTGCTTTTTCTTTCCCCTTCCAGTGCTGCTGTAGCAGAGAATGGTGGCAAAACACCACAAAAGCACAGAAAAGAACACTTGGGCCAGGAAGAAGGGCATCTGACCACACCTGTAACCCTATATGTACATGAGCAGCTCCTACTACAATCAGGGCAGAGATAGCAAAAGCTTTCCAGGAACAACCTGCTGCTAAAATGTGCTCTGGCAGGAATACAGGATTAGGGGTGAGGGAGAACACAGAGCAGATCTTACATTGCTCCTTGCCATCCTGATTTGCTGTCTCTTGGCGTTGTCCCCGTGTCTTCTGACACCTCCTCAAAGACAGTCCCTGGGGCAGGGTCACACCACAGAGCTCTTAGCAAGGGGAAAAAGCCCGTGGTGGAGTTGGAGTGAAGAGGCACAATTGCTTCCCATTTCTCAGTACAGTATGTTACAAGGGGCCCATTGCAAAGCTTGGCCGCCTGACAGTTTCGTTTGCAAGAGCCTTGGCCCCTTTCCAAGCAATTCTTTCAGGTCTCATTGTTTGGTAGGAAACAAACAAGGGGAACAGCACTGGGTGGGCACACCAAAAGAGGGTCTAAATATAGCAGGGCAGCATTAGGGAGCCAGGCTTCCTAGCCAAAGCTTACTCTAAAGATGACAAACCCGCTCTGCTAGTCTACAGAAAAGACACCAGTTCTGCTGTAGGCACCCCAGTTACACAGGGGAGGGCTCTCTAGATGTCCCAGTCCTCTTGGCCAGTCACAACCATGCTGCACTAGCCATAAAAATTGAAAGCAGCCTGTTAAGCTGAGTAAGTAACTGCAAAGCACAAAGAGAATATAACCAGTTTTAGCCTGAAGTCTTCTGAGTAGTTTCTGTTATAATTTACACCCAGTGTAACTTCAGCATGAGTCAGGAAATAATCTGAGCTACAGATTTAGGCAACGAGGTGTCAGAATGAAGGCAAGCCAAGCCCCTTCGACCTGTGATGGAAAGAAGAGAACTTTGTGCCACCTTTGCTTGGAGGTGCTGAGACTCAGTAGGATTCAAGTTAAATAATTTTGCTGACAGCACTGCAGAGCTGGTGACATTTCTGAAAGCAAAGGAAAAGAGAAAACAAGTGTGCTAAAGGAGTTTAAAAACATCCTCCCTAACTTGGCATATCCCCACAGAAAACACATCCCGCTAGAACAGCCAGGGCGCAGGTAAGGAAATGTTAAAGGAGAAACGTGCCTTTTCCTGAGGTGGGATTTAATTTTACACATCCTGAGCAAGGGGACACTCAAATCTCAGGCAGAAGGAATCTCCCCACAGAGCTGATTTTCCTGCTCAGTACCTTCAACATTTGAGAGCACAGTAGAAAGGCAAGTTGTTTTTCCACTTAACCTAGGGGCACGCCTGACCATGAAGAGAGATGTGGTGTGAGGAAGGACAGGCAGGAAGAAAAAACATGAAGGAAGAGGGAATATGATCAGCCTTGCAGAGAAGACAATAGGAGATCATTTGTGCAGACCCACCAGAGCATTTCCTACAGGGATGTAGCTCAGCAAGCAGAAATAAGAAACAACAAATGTGCCAGAGCCTGCCACATGCAGGAACACCTGGCCTTGCCTGACGCAGCTGCCAGCGCTCTCTACCCCTCACAGCTGCCAGCTCTCGTTAAGAGGTGTCTGCAAAGAGAGTGTGTGGCTTTTGCAAACTTGTATTTCCTCTCTTCCTCTTCCTGCCACCAAATCATGCTTTGCCCTGTCAGAGACAGAGAGAAGGTATGAAGCAGCAGACTGTCCTAGCTGAAGACCACTCCCATGATCTTCAGCTGGTAATTTGTCATAGGAACTCATCCTTGTGCTGGATGTTCAGGCACAATAGAAGGAATCTTAGTTGAAAGCTTGTGCTAAAACAAGATATAAGTCTCTCATACAAAAGATGATTCATGCAAGTGATTGAGAGAAGACCTCAGAATAAAAGAAGTCAGGTTTTAAGTGACTTTTAAAATTAGCATGTAAGAGGCTAGCTTTTATCCCTAAAATAGTAAGTGTCCCCCAAGCTATTTGTTGGGGTTTTTATTTCCAACAACAACAACAACAAGATTATTATGAAACAGCCCTTATCTTCTACAGAAAGTGACCAAAATGGGTGATTGCTGGAGTGAAGCCCTAAACCTACTTCTTTTCCCCCTTCCAGCTTAGTCCTTACAATAGAGATTAATTCTCAGCCCTTAGCCTTGAGTCACCATTAAAATAATGCAAGGCTGCTGTTTTTATGCAGTCATGCTAACCCACAACTTCCTTCTCCTGTGGCAACATGATTAGCAGAATGGATGATAAGAGAGGTACATCTGAAAGTGGAAATACAGGCAGTGAAGTGGGCGCTGGTTTCGGTGTCCTCTGCGTGGTGGTGAGCTGGGCTAATCAGAAATTATGCACATGGGGTTTTTTACAGAGTGCTACCAATGCTGTTGTTTGACAGAGGAGAGATGAGAACAGGAGAGACAAAATAGTTGGTTTTTTAGTTTTTTAGTTTTTTGGTTTTTTGGTTTTTTTTAATAGGCCTCTGGCTCAACAGATTTTTCATTACTGTTAGAACAGTGTTTATAGGCTAAAGGGCTGGGGAAACTGCCATGAAACCAGAGTTGCAAATGTGGAGGAAGAGATTGATATTTGAAACTTTCCTTCTATCTCTTAGGCTGTGGTAGTAAAGCTGCCAAAAAGTGACAAAGCAAGCGGTGTCTGAAGGGATAGCTAGACAGATCTCCTCATGATTGTCTTCCCCAACTGAATTTTCTCAGCTCCTAGAGACTCTGTCTGTGCTTGAAAATTCTGATTATCACTTGTATTCACAGACTGTTAAGACATAAGAAGAAATGGCCTTATGGTTAAGATATTCCCCATGTTCACAGGTGTAGCTGATTGGACTTTTTGCTGTGCTATAGAGTCTAAACGTAGTTTTAAGCATATTTTTTAATTTATGTGGGCCTCCTTGGTTAGCTGATTGGGTGGAAAAAAAGCAGGCAAAAACATTTCCTAGTTTGGTGGGAATCCTTATGGGTGATATTTGCTGTGAGGCAATGTGTTAAAGGAATCACCCTCTGTGACAAACTACCTTGCTTGTACTCAGCATAAAATTGCCAGCTGTCTCTTCGAAGTTATTCAAAAATTTGCTGGCAGGATGCTCTCAAAAAGGCCTGTGTGACTTTGGAATATCTCCATTGTGGAAGTCTTGTGGTCTTTCCCGCCTCACCAAATGGGTCATCGTGCTGGTAAGATGCTAGGAGGAGGTTCAGACCATGCCTCTGAGATGAAGGAAGGTTTTGCTAGCTGTGTGGCTTGTTGGATAGATTTATTTTCTCTGAATGTTTGTTTTACAATACTGTCATATATTACTGAGCTATCAATAGAGTTTTACACAGGGAGACATAAAGCCTTTCTATAATGGTCTTCATGTTGTTTAAATAATGAACAGTTGAAGAGTCCCCAGTCAAGAATTAGAGATCCTCTGTGCTAGATGCTGGACAAACACAGAATTAGGCAAATATCATGGTTCAAACAAGTTTGTGCTCTGAGTTAGAGAATGGAGATGTAGTTCTCATCCTGTTTTCTGTATCCAAGACATCTCTGAAAGGAACAGTGAGAGAAGGCAATATGGCTAAAAACATAGTTGCATATTTTGTAGCTGCGCTCTGTATGGTCAGTACTGAATTATCATGTTATATTGGGCTACTTTTAGAATCATGTAGGTTGGAAAAGACCTTTAAGATCGTTGAGTCCAACTGTTAACCCAGCACTGCCAAGTCCACCACCAGACCTCCTGCCCCTGGTTACACTGTCGTGTCATGGGCAGGCAGGTAGCAGCAAGGAGACTCGGTAGCATGTGTGGGGTGCCTCCTTCCTTTGTTCACAAGGTGCTGGGATCTGCAAAGTACCTGACAAAACAGCTGCATAGGGCAGAGACACACAGAACAAGGTATGTCAGGGTGTAGGTCAAGAGGGTGGGAGGTAAAAAAGGGAGTTGGGAGCTGAGGAGACAGGGCTTGTGTGGCTGGGAATGGGTGGAATTAGGAACCAAGAGTGGTAGGTACCCTGTGACAAGGATCAACCCCATAGTCTGTGGTCCAAAATGTACTCAGAGAGACAAAAGACTCCATGCCAGCCTTCAGCTTCACAATACACTCCAGCTTTGGCCACAGAAATGGGAGTAGACAGGAAACTGCTCTGGAGAGGGGCAGGAGAGGAAAGAGAGTATGCTGAGGGGTGGGGAGGGAGGGTGAACTGGCGTGTCAGAGTCTAACAATGAACTGTCTGTGTCAGGAAAACAGACGTACTCGGCAGGGCTATTTTTAGGGGTTCAGATCTCCCCCTCTCTAAGTCTGCCTGCCCCCCTCTTCTGTGCTGAGTGGCGCCTGGCAGATTGGTGGAGATTTAAAGGCCACAGATAGGAAAGAGCTCAAACACAATGAAGGAAATGCAGCAGGGAGGGGAGAGATGGGTGCCCAGAAATAGCCTGTGCAACACCTCAGCCACGGCCCCCAGCTCTTAGTGGAAGGGGAAGAAATACTTAGACCTAATGGCCAAAGCTTGTTCCCCAGGCCCTCGGAGTGCTCCTTGTGTCACCGATACCTTGTCTGTGAGAACGGAGAGAACTGTAAAGAACTGTAAAGTCATCATCCATGCTGTGTTCATTCACACACAAGGCTGGCTCACCACATCCGTTCTCAAGCTGAAGGGCGGGTGAGGCCTGGCAGATCAGCAATGAAGTGGGGTGGGAAGGTGCCCCACCTTCCTGCGTGAACCTGTGGCCCTCGCTGACTTTGTAACTGACTTAAAATCCTGACCTATATTTACAGGTTCAAAGGGAAGGAATTAAAGTCATTGTCATGGCTTTCAGACTTGGGCTGTGGCACTGTGGGGCCACTGGCCATCACACTCTGCACATGTTGGCAGAGATGAGGAAGGAATCTCTAGGGAGAGATAGCTGCTATGAGAACCCTGTTTTGGCTTGGTGTTGCTCCTATTCTGCACTCACTTTTTTTCTTTTTTTCTTTTTTTCTTTTTTTTCTTTTTTCTTTTTTTCTTTTTCTCTTTTTTTCTTTTTTTCTTTTTTTCTTTTTTTCTTTTTTTTTTAAGGAGGGAGAGAATTTCCCCCTTCTCTTCCAGTTGTTTCAACCTTGAATTCTGTTTTGCTTTCTATACTTCTTGCCTGAGAAGTTTTCCTCTCCAGGTTTGCCCTATCTTGTCTGTGGAAGCTTTCAGAGGAGGGACACTGGCTCACTCCGTATCCCTGCTCACTCAAGCTAGCTCAGAGCCCTGCCTCCTGGGTTGCGCAAATCCAGATTTCATATTTTTTCCTCTCTGGAGAACATCGCCCCTTTCCCTCAGAAAAATCCCTTGGCTCAGCACTGATTTCAGGCTCCGATATGAAGTGCTTTATTTGTAAAGCCTCCCTTGTTTGGCTCCTGCTCACCTTGCCTGACCTTCTCCTCCTCCTCCTTCTTTTCCTCCTCCTCCTCCTTCTTCTCCTCCTCCTCCTCCTTCTTCCTTTCCTCCTCTTGGCCACAGGCTCCCTGGGCAGTCCTGTAGTGACCTCCCTTCTGTCTTCTTGCTGAACCTTATCCTGGCACGGGAAGAGCCACCCCTGTAGCCCAGCCTGCCTGGCAAGAGCTCTCCTGGAGCTCCTCATGGTTTTCTTTCTCTCATTGCAGCACACACCTCTTTCACCCAGCTTGCCATGCCATCTCCTTTCTCCAGCTCTCTTCCCTCCATGGGAACGAGGAGCTGGGCAGCCAACCTATAGCATCTGAAAAATCTTCTGTGAATAAAGTGGGAATATTCCCTGTTTTGTTTCTAGCTTCTCTTCCCTCTACTTGTGCTTAAAATACTGTTTTTTTCTTGTCATGGGGGTGGCACTCTCTGCTTTCCCCACTAGGGTACCATGGTGGTGATGGCTGCTGGTGGGTCCTGCAACCTGGTGTTGGACACTCAGGGTCCAGGGTCCTGGCTGAGATCAGAGCAGCAGACTACAGACCCCAAATAACCAAAATGAGATGGCAGCACCTAATTTCAGCAGTGTTCATCAGCCAGCAGGACCCACCACCATAGCTTCCAAAGATGGCACCAAGAAATGGTGCTTCCAGCTGAAAGTGCCTGCTGGGCTGAAATAAACACCACGGGGTGAGTGTGATGTCCTGACCCAGCAGTGCTGCTGAGTGCTCATGCTCTGGGACTGTGAGCCTTGGAGCAGGGCTGTACAAGGAAGGGGAGGAGGTCCATGCTGCACAGGGTTCTCCCCCACCCCTGGGGCCAGAACTCCCTCAGTGGTGTGATGAGGAAGCTTTACTCATGCAGGGGGTGATTTTATTCACTGAGTTTATTTATTTATTTATTTTGAAATGAAGACATCCTCTTCTGAAGACATTCTGTTTGGATAGACTTGCAAGAGAGTAGAGAAACCATATCTAAGGTGAGGGAGGGCAATGGAGATGGGGCAGGAGTGTGATGTAGAGGGTCACCAGACGAGAGTATAGGTGGACACAGACCCTCTTAGTGATGTGACGTCCATCTGATGTAGAGCAGTGGAGGAGACCAGCACAGTGAGATTAAACATCTTGTTTAGCTGAGGAAGGTAGGGGTCTGTAGAGGGGAGTTCAGGACTTCAAAGAACTTGGTGTGATTACTCGCCATGGTGAACTCGTTCTCTTACCGCTGGTCCTGTGTGGGGACTCAGCTGTGCGGGAAGGGGCTGGCGAATGCAGCAGGACATGCCTCCTCCCTGAGGGGGCTAGGACAGGACTTCATCTTCCAGCCACCCAGACAGTAGGAGGATGGGCTGGCAAGACATGCAGGTCTGAGCGTCCTGTTGTCTGTGCGAACTGTGTGAAGTGCGGCCCTTGGCAGGCAGGCAGGATGCGCTGTGGCACGCGATGGCTTTGGCGGCACGCCGGTGCGGGGAGGGATCCCATGCTCTGACTCAACATCAAGGTGCTGTGAGAAGCTCAGAATAAATTCAAGGAAGTTCGAAGTGTTTCATGAGGACTGAGGGTTCCTGAGAACAACCACTGGTCTGGTGGTGAGAGCTCAGTTTTCCTCCTTAGCCTGTGAGTGGGAGCAGAAGGCAGGGAGGTGGCAGGCCAGACATCTCTACGACACATTCTGCAAATCACCTTCCCCTCAACCCGTCAGGCATCAAGCTGTAAAATGGGGATAATTATGATAATTGCAGTGATAAACTGCACAATCGGAGCTATAATTGTGCCAGGTCCCTCACCAGGTCCCTTGGTGTTTTTTCATATGTGTGAAGTGGTAACATGCAACACTTCTAAAGGAAAAAAAAGTCACCATACGAACAGAACCTGAATTGATTTTGGCAGTGGTCAGATCTCAGACAGAGGCTTGATTTCTCTGAAAAACTACTCTCAAGTGAGTGAGGTGGTGAGTTTGCAGAGGGATTCCTCTGTGCTGTGAGAATGCACAACTGAGACTTGTGAAGGGAGGTGGGTTAAGGGTGTCCTCTGCCCCATTTCCTGGCCAATTTTCCTCCAAACCAAAACTACTTTCCTTGTCTTTGGCCAGACTTTTAGTGAAAAGCTGTAATGTCCTGTTTTTCATTTTTTTGTTCATTTTTTAACCCAGACCCATACAGCTACATTTGGAACAGAGTAAGAGGGGTCAGTGAAGCCTTAGGAGAGCTAATTTTGCCTCCCTGGGTATGCTGGTGGGCATACCCAGCCCTGTGAAGAAATCTGAATTTCTAGGATAAAATGCGAAGTGCAAGGAACGGCTCTGATGAGCTGACATACGCGGGTACTGAAAACTGGACCAGAAAAGTGTTTGTGGTGTGAAGGGGGTGATGACACAGACAAGGCTCAGGGCCTGAAGGCAGACCCGTCCCATTTCCCTTCTTGCTGTACTAAGTCATTTCAGCTCCTTATCTAAATCCCTTTGTTGGTCAGGGGGAGCCTTTTTTGGGAGCTGACTCGAAAGTATGTGAACTCAGATGCCCGGACAGCATCTGTTTCTGCTTGCCGGGGAGGGGGGAGAAGAAGGTTCCCGCTCCTTCTCCCGCTCTTTAATTCCCCAACTCTCGGTCCCCTCCTTGCACTTCAGCAGCTCCAGCCCGCACCTCTGCAGAGGAAGGCAGATCCTGCAGTGACAGAGTCATGTTGGAGGGCAGGAAGGCGCCTCGCAGCACAGGACTCGGCGAGCAGAGGCAGAGATTTATTGGAGAGGCTCCCGGTCTCTCCGCTCCTCGCCGGACCCTGCTCGGCCCTTGCCGAGCGGCGGGCTGCTAGAGCAGGAAGCGCCTGGCCGCGCCAGGGGCGGCGGAGCCCCGCAGTGATTTCCTCCCGGGCAGTCCGCTATCTGCCGAGCGCCGGGGCAAATCTTCCCTCTTCCTTCCCCCATCCCCATCCCTGTTCCCCCAACTCCTCTCCCCGCCTTCCCTCAGCCTCTCGCTCACACACACACACGCACACACACGCACTTTACTGCCAAAAAGCGTCCTCCGCCCCCCTCCTCAGCTAACTTCCTTTCAGCATTTTTTTGAGCTGGATTATCCTAGGATTTGTAAAACGGGGGAAAGGAGAGAGCGACTGAGCGAGAGTCAGGACAGGAAGCTGGTTTCTCATTCCTCCAACTGTCCAAAGCAGGAGGAGGGGAAGGGGGGGGAGCCAAAGAGGAGCCTTGTGCAGACTCTTCCCCAGTCCCTTTTCATTAGTCCGTTTGAACTTCCAGTCTCCTCCGAAAGCCAAGAGGAGGACGACCAGACTGGGACGCCTTCTGCTGGAAGTGGCGACAGCGCGACTGACGAAACCCAGAAGGTGGCTGTGGAGGGTCCCGGGATTGCGCTGAGAGAAAAGACGTCCCCCCACCATCTCCTGCCCCCAGTTTGCCAGCTCTGATGCGGGCACCCATCCACCACCCACTTGCCTCTGATGAGAACCCTTCTGGGCTCAGGCTATGATCGCTGCTGCTGCGGGCTGTGGAGCCTCCTCTCGCCCTGACCTTCTTCTGCCACAGGAGCAGCCCAACATCTGGTGGGGATTAATGTTTGCTTCTCTGGCTGGACGCTGTACGGGACCCCCGATGTTGCTCCCTGGGAGCGGGACACGGGCGGTGGTCTGAGGAGAAGAGCAAGAATTTTGTCGCCCAGCGTGAGGCCGGGGGGAGGGGGGCAAGGCAGGAGGGGGGTGAACCTCTTTTGGGACTAACCTCATGAAGAACAAGGGAGCCAAACAGAAACTCAAGAGGAAGGGAGCCGCGAGCGCGTTCGGCTGCGACCTGACGGAGTATCTCGAGAGCTCTGGGCAGGATGGTAAATGCTTCTTTATTCTCGCTCTGGTTGCAGAAAAGCCAAGCGCGTGTCCCCCTGTTCTTACTGGCAGGACTGCACACCAGACCTTTCCAAAAGCTAAGGGTTAGACAACCTGGAGCTGATTTATCCTCGGGAAGTGGAGTCACTGCCCCGTTACTCACAATGAATGAACGATCGCAAGATTGCTTTGGCGGTGCATCTGCATGACCCTTGCATGAGTAGTGCTGCGTGTGTGGAAAGAACTGGGCTGGGGTTCTCGGGCTGCCTAAGTGTGTACAAAGACAGCCCGACATCAGTTGTGATGTCCTCTCCCATCTGCCTGGCAGTGGAAGAGAGTAACAGGCTTTTAGGGAGTCAGGTTTGGAAATCTGAACTGTGCTCAGTGTTGCCTCCTCCAGAATTTCAAAATTCACCCTAAGTCCATGAGACTAGAATTTTGGAGGACTCTAGGGAAGAACTGGACTCCAGTACAGTTCCCATGTTGTCCTTGGACTGCTGGATGGAGACAGGGCAGAGACTGGGTTATGGGGTGGAGGACGGTGTGTGGTGTAGGAGACAAGGAGACATCTGAGCTAACACGTTCACCACCCTGCCTGTTGGCTTTCACTCCTTCTCCCCTTGACATTCATGCTCCCAGGTATTGAATGAGAACACAACAGCTCAGACAAGAGGTAGCTCCAATAAAATAAGGGAGTCCTGGGTTTGAAATGGTCAGTCCTTGATGAGGGAAGGAGCAGAATGTTTTTTCTTAAAGTGGGTTGGATGACAAGAGAAGTGGTTGTGAGTTTGGCCAGCAGAAGGACCTGCAGTTTAGCAAGAGGAAAAGATAAATACATGCCTGTTACCATCTGTGATGTTAGCATTATGATCCTGATTTAGCATTATGTTCCAATTTGAATTGACCAATTTTACCAATGTCAGGTTATTTCAAGGGGAAAAAAAAAGACTTCTAGCAGCAATGTCAGCTTTGTACAGGGAGAGCTGTACAATCAGGTCTTTCATTTGCTGATGAGCATGGCTGATGAAGTGCAGTGTGGAACTGCACGGGCAGAGGGATGGGCTACATATCAGGAGTACTTTCCATTGCACAGTGAAGATGGCAGTAAATGTATCACTAGGATTAACTGTTATATATATGTGCATTTATTTAGGTATGGGGGAAAACCAGCCATTTAATTGCATTGTGGCTTGTCTGCAACAGGTATCGGACCTTTTAACTTCCATACCTCTTAACGGCAACTGAATTAAGTGTCAAAAAAAAAAAAAACACCAGACTTAATGAGCTAATGTCCTTTTGCCAGTGTGAGGTGCAGACAGATAAATTCCATCCAGTGCTACCATGGACCTCTGTGGTGGAGGAACTATTTACAGCTGTTTACAGGAGCACTGGAAAACAACACAGGGAAGGCAGGCACAGGCAGTACATTCACTTGAAGCAGCAAGGGAAGTTTTAAAAGCAAAAACATACTTAGTGCAGTTGAAATTAGGCCAGACGAGCAAAATCTATCACCTAAAATCCCAATGTTGTGTTTCGGGGTTTTTTTGGTGTGGGGTTTTTTTTTTTGTTTGTTTGTTTTTGTTTTTGTTTTTTATTTATTTTAAAAATAGTCTTTTGAGAACAAGAAAGAAGGACATCTTCTCAAATCTTATTTGTGGCTTGGTTCACAATTCCAATGTACTTATCTCTCCATGCTGAGGAGCAGTGGGGAGAATAGGAAGTTCCTTTCCTTTATGCAGTACTGCTGTTTGTTCAGTAGCACATCACATATCCCAGTGCTGTGGGATCCAGAAATGAAAGACTCAGTTTTGTATCTTTGTTGGTAAGGGTGTAAGTTGGATTGGAAGTTCCAGTTCATCCGAACAAGGGGAAAAGAAATTTAAGTATTAGAGATATTAATTTTGTTGGTAGTAGGACTCTCAGGATAAATAGGAATGACCAAGAATGCTGAAGTCATGTCTTGGGGAAAAAAAGGAAGGTTGAGATGTCACCAGGATGACGAACTTGCAGCTAAATTAGAAGAGCATTCAGGGTATGAGAGATGGTTGATTTGGGGAGAGTTGTATTGTCCTGCTAAGAATTATTTCCAGTGACAAGTCAGTGCTCCTGTAAGCAGCAGGTTTTATAGGGACATGAAGCTCTAAGTTTCTTTTTGCTTTGTTTTCTTCTCAGTGCTGTGTGTTTAACTGGTGAGATGTTGTTCCCTACAGGAACTACAGGCTCAGGTTGTTCCCTACTATGAAGCAATGAAGTTCTAAGACTGTTCCTGGTATCTGAGAGTGGTGAGGAGCAGGAGAGGTCTTTGGCTGCTGTCCAGCAAACATTTTGTTGTGGGCCTTTCTGGAAGCAGGTTTTAAAATGTACCCAAAAGGGTTAACTGGAAAAGAAGATGCTGTGGGCCCAGCAGGATGTGAGTCATCTTGGTTGTGCTTTCCGTGCTCAGGTTTGCTCTATGCCATCCTGCATTGCCATTGTGTGTGACTGGAGCTGCACAGGCAAGGATTGGCCCAGGCCTGCTTTGCTGGTGCTGGCCAAGGGAGCACAGAGGATGGCCAGGGCTAGTGAAGACGATTCAATTTGGAATTTTCCCCTCGGGGTTAGTACATGACCTTTACAGTTAGGGGGTGCTGCACTACTTGTGCGATGCTTTGTGGAGGAGAGGCACAACTTGAGTCCCTGCATGCTTGTGGTTGTTGACGAGCAGCTTGTGCTTTCTGTAAGGACCTTAGTCCCTGTGTTGTTGCCAAATTCCAGTGGAGAGAATTATATTCTGCTAAAGGTATCAGCATTTCCTCTCTTCCCATTTAACTCTTTTAATAACTTACTATGACTCTCTTCAGAAACAGCCAAAGATCCTGCTGTCTCCCTTACCAGATCCATGTACCTAAGCTTCTGTTAGAAAGAACTTTATGATAATGCAATAAAAGATGCAGCAGAACTACAAAGTATTTAAAAACAATCAAATAGGAAGACTTTAGCAGGTACAGTGAAGCAGCTCAGGAGCCAAAAACGTGATACAAAGCCTTTAGCTGTTAGTTGATTCTTTCAGATCTGACACAGGTCAGTGGTGATGGGCAGATGTGGATGTCTGGTGGCTGGTTAGACACACAGATGTGTTAAATTTGCTGAGTTTCAAGTCAGTTCCTGTCAGTACCACATCTGACCCTACTTGGCCTTTTCTTGCTGGCAGTCTCTGTACAGACACTGGTCACACTTCTAATGGGGGCAGACTGCTATCAGTGCACATGAGCATTTAAAATCATGACTCAGGCCACAAAAACCACGACATAAAATCTGTGCTGGATTCTTTGTCCACTTTCTGTTTTCCAAAATTTCAGTGTGCATCTGGGTTATTTTTTCAAGTCTTTCTTTGGTAAAAGGGCCAGAAGCTTGGGGAAAAATAAACTTCTCTTCCTTCTCACCATAATTATCAAACAATGGCTTAAATAGCAGCATGTATGAGGACAAGCTCACATCAGACATAAAGGAATGATGGCTGGCAATACCAATGAGGAAAAGTTGTCTAATTTTACATAGTCCCTCCTGGGTCACTTCTAGCACTGAGTCCACACTTGAAGGCAAGTGGTCTTTTGGAATATAAAAGCTTCACTAGAAAACAGTGTCCATGCCCAGACTTTGGACATGGATAGGTGTCCATGCAGAAGGAAGTCAGTACTAATGCCCTCTACTAAAACTTTTTTACTGTGCCAAACTTTATTGAAATATATCAGTGTAGTGGGGCTGACAGATAGTAGTCTTGAAGGATTAACATTAGGGTCATGTTCTGGCCTCTTGATAACCAGCTTGGTTTCCAGACGAAAAAAATGCATTGTGCCTCTGCTGAAGTCAGTGGGAATTGCACATCAGGCTCTCAGTTACTGTAATAACAACAGTGTAATTTTCTGGTGACGAATGGGCCAGCAAAGAAGACAAGACACAAGTTTGTGCATCATCTTTAGCTGGGGTAGGACACTCTGAACTGCTTATGAAAACAGTCACAAAGAACAGTCTTGCTTCTGGTTATATCACAAAAGTATTGTAAGAGGAGGCTGTTGTAAGAGTCAAAGCTGTTAAAGTGAGAGGAACTAAATCAAAAGGAATTTTAATTTTCCTAGTGCTTCTAACTGTGGGAAATTCAAGCTGGGATTTGAGGTATACAGACAGGTACAACTTTCACTCTTTAAAATGGAAATGCACATAGCATCGACAAGAATTGGATTGTGATGGTAAAAGATAATCCAGTCTTTTGTATAGGAACTGCTACCAATCCAGACCTACCTTTGCTTCATATGCTTAGAGCCAGATAGAATTTGGAAAAAGGCTGAATGTGTCCTGTGATTCTTTGGTATGCTGGTGTTTAGATGTTGGGCTAAGGGGTGCTACCAGGTGTGCATAAAACCAAACCTCAGACTTGATGCCTTGTTCTTATGGTGCAGGTCAGCTCTGTGTGTCTGAGGTTCCCCTGTTTGCTGGAGAGTTAATTCTGCTGTTGCTGTACCCCTCTGTGGTTTCTTCCACATCTGTTTCCTGCCTGATGTTGTCTGGTTGGGATGCAATGAGCTCAGCTTTTCCCCTCAACCCCCTCCCACACTCCCCACAGCTCCTCAATGGCTCTCACCCTGAGCCTGTAGCACCCAAACCCCTTTCTATCTATTCATCTAATGCGGCTTATTGCTTTGTTTGTTACTTGCTTTAGAAAAAGGGCTACTTCGTTTGAAAAGTTTTGAAACCACCCACCAACTCCCGTGTTCTCCCCACATGGGGGGAGAGAGAGCAAGGCCAGCCAGCAGCACTCTCTGAGGCTGGGGAGGGAAGAGGAGCTGTTGTCTTCAAATGTAGACAGGGAGACGCGAGGAAACCCTTACAAGTCCATTGATTGTAGTGTGGGAAAGGGGACAACAACATGGCTAGCCCATATGACAATCTTTTTTTTACTGTGTGCCTGTGCAGTGGCTGCTTCTGCCTGGTCACAACTGCATTGGAATGAAAGAATAAGGAAAGTTTTCATTTTGCATTAGTGGTCTCAAAAAGCTGGTGGCTCTGGCCAGCCCAGGCTTCACAAGCAGGTTCTTAAATGCATAGGCAAAGACTTTGCTGTAGCATAGGCAAGGAGTTCAGAGGGAAAGCAGTAACAATAATTGAGCCGTAATATGCTGAGTACAAAGGAAAGGTGGGCTTGGATACTGCTTGCTTGTTTTGGTAGAGCCTCTTAAGCACACTGTCCTCTGCACAGTGATTTTGTCATCATGCTTTTCACTGTGAAGCTGCTTTGTCCATACGTGACTGGATAAGGAGACCTGTCACTCAGGAAAAAAATTTCTTGCTTCAAGAACAGACTCCCTTTTGAGTCAATCATTAAACCTGCCACACAGATGTGAAACAGCTTTTCTGAGCCCTGTGGCTTTCTTTCCTCACCCTTGCATGTCTTTTGGGATAGGAGCATGCTGGGATGAGCACGAGGGTGCACATGAAAGTCCATAGCACAAGTAAGTGTGTGCCACACAAGGCTGCATTTGTGTTCACTTAGGACATTTTTTAAGCTGCCTTTCCTGTAGTGATGTTTCAAAGTGAAGGCATGCCCATACTTTTAGGTAGGCACTTTTGGTTAGTGATGCATGCAACAAGTCCTGAGAAAACTGCTGAAGAATCATTAAAGGCAAACTGGAGGAAAAATATGAAGTTTTTATTTATTTATTTTTAAAGTCCCCTTGGAAAAATGAAAATGCCACACGCTCATTTAATCTGCTGCAGAAGAATGAAGAGCTGCATTCATCCCGCTCTCAAAATTAGAAACTGTGGCACTGGGGATTTCTGTCTCAAGAACTGATCAAGCTGAAAAGAAACCTTTTTGTGGAGCCAAATTGCTTTCAATCTAGATCTCTTTCCTGACCTCCCTTACTTTGTGGCTATGCAAACACTTGTCTCCATTCAAGAAAGGAAGCGGCAGGGGCTGGGAGGAGAACAGGACAAGAACAGCCTCTTGGGCTGGCTCAGAAATGCTTTAGTCCTCTTTTTTTTTTGTGTGTGTGGTGTGCTGCTGGGGTCTGATCCACATTTTCACACTGCTGATATGCTGGGAAGCCACATGGCCTGCACTCTGTGGGGTCTATTCGTGGCTCTAGTCATGCAGGCTGTGTGGATTTTTAAGGCTGCATCCCCTCCTCCTTGTGACAGGAGCAAAAGGGATAGTTGAACTCCGCAGTTTTGGGGGGAAAGAAGTGGGATTGTGTTATTGTACAGTGAAGGAGAGCTGTGGCAGTGGGGTCTGGGAGCTGAGTACATGTATTGGCAGGTGGAGGAGCTAGGCTGGGCTTTGAGGGAAAGACAGTTCCGTGGCCTTTCAGTGTCTGCCAAAGCATGTCCGGTGGACAAGACATGAGCAGCTTTGCTGCCAAAATGGATACTGTGGAGGAAACTATTAATAATGTAAATTCTTGCATTTTATCCACCCTCTGTCATAAGTGGTGTGTCACATTTTGAGTCCCAGATACCAGCCTCTATGGCAACAAGTGAGAGCAAAAAGACACTGGGAACAACGGGAACAGAAGCCATCTGTTTGCTTCTGTTACTTTGCTGTTTCTTCTTGTTTTGGATTATGTTTGTGTTACTTCCTCAATCTGTTTCTGGTTCCTGAGACCTGGATTTTTGTGTCTCTGTGGCACGATGTTACTGTTGTTTAACATTCATGTTGCAAGCTCAGCTCCTTGTTCTGTATTGACTTTCCATTGCTAGCACTGTGTGATTAGCAGAGAACTCTTGCATGTTGCCTCCTGCTTTACATTTCCCTTACTGAGCACTGCAGGAGGCAGATGTGTGGTTTGCATGCTCTGAGCCCCACTTTGATCCTGCCTTCTCCCCCACCCCCTGCAAACAGCATGAATCACATCTTGCCTGCAGATCTTAGATTAGGACACGTATTTTGATTTAGCAAATGTTTTCTCTTTGTTGGTAGCAGCTGATTTCATCTGAACTTGGAAACCAAGGAGTAAGGACTCCACTGCTTGTGGTGTCACAGCTCTCAAAGGTTCAGGGAAACGGCTTAGTGGATGAAACACTGGCTGTGCGTGGGGTGGATGTACAACACAGACTGATCTAGCAAGTGATGAGCAAGTCTGGGAGGTCCCCATTGGTCAGGGGTTCTTGGGTTCCACGCTTTGGTGTAGGCCTGGTTCTAGTTTGGAGAGCTCAGAAAGCACACATCTGTAACTTGGGCTTTGCATATATGACGCAGTTCTACAGCAGCAACATTTGCTGGCAGTCAGGGATGTGCCAAAAATGTATGTTCCAGTGTTTCTCCTTTAACGGTAATAAGGGAAATGAAAACAGCCTGTCAGTAACGGTATAACCAGCCCTGCTCTGAAGGGATGGGGTGGGGTGGCAGATTGACTGCCCACATCATGGCTTGGAATGGATCTCTGTCTGGAAGGTGATTAAAGGATGGAGAGCTACCAGCATCTGCCTCCAGTCCAGCACCACCAACAGGGTGCCAGATACACTTGGAGCTCTGACATGGAAACCTACAGATATCTTATTGAAATGCAAAGGCTGCTAAATGGCTGCACAGCTGGTTATTTCAATGGCAGCTAGTGTTCCTAGCCACCTACTAGTCTCTCCTTTCCATATATTCCCAGAGCCTCAAGCCTCAGCTGTCCTTTGCTCGCATGCCAGAACCTTCAGCTTCTCTGCTGATAACTTCAGTTAATGTGTTTTGCATTGTCAACAACAACAAAAAACTCAAAACAAACCAACCAAACAAAGAAACCCACAAAAAAACCCCCAAAAAACCAACAAAAAAAATCTGCGGTATGTTTACAATGCACACAGACAACAGTGTAACTTAAATTGAATTTATTGTTAAATGAAATTACGTTGTGCAACTGTGCTGACTGCATTATTATAACTTTCATACTTAATTCAATAATGTAGACTCTGTTTTCTACATTTATCTGAAACCACAAGCAGACTTTCCAATCTTCTGCACTAGTGTGATTGCAGATATCAAAGTATTTAACCATGGACTTAAGACCTACCTTTTTGTCAGATGTTGGGGCCTTTGCATACAATGAAGTTATATACACCAACACTAACCTTCACCCTCACTCAAGTTGCCAGATCACTGCTACCCCTGTGTGTGAGAGCAAGGAGCTCAGTCCCTAATGCTACAAGTCTTGTGGCACGTAAGTGCACAGGGGAGTGCCAGTTCTCTTCTGTTCCACTCCCCCTTGCCTTGGGCAGGACCCTGCAGCTGGATTAGATTCCCCATTTTCACCTGAGTGGGGGCCCTTTTGATTTTAACAGTGCACCAAAAGGGAAAGAGCAAAACTCGTGCTTTTTGCAGTTGCCTTCAGTTCCTCCACCTCAGTTGCTGTGTTCCCATTTGGGAGCAGCCGCCTGGCCTAGGCTCAAACCAGCCTTCTTCCTCCCTGGTGTCACCAGCTGAAGATATGTGTGACAGTTTCAGGCAATGTCAGGTTGGGTGGATGGCTGCCTGGACTTAGGTGAGTTAATGTCCATGTAGGAAGAGTGACCTTAACAGCAGTAGAAAATGTTACAGAATCGCAGAATTACTGAGCAGTGACTTCTTGAGATTAACTAGACCAAATCCTCTGCTCAAGCAGGGTCAGCTTGAGCCAGTTGCCCTAAGACTGTGTCCAGTTGAATTTTGAATATCTCCACAGAATTTTGGATATAACCTCTGTGAGCAAACTGATCCAGCCTCAGACTATCATCAGAGTAAAAAATATTGTGTTCAGATGGAGTGTCATGGTTTTTAATTTATGTATCTTGTATTGTCAATAGGCACAACTGAGAATAGACTTACTCCCTTTTCTTCATTCCCTTCCAGCAGGTCTTCATTCACAATGATAGATCCTTCCTGATCCCTCTGTTATACAGGATAAGACAATCCCAGCCTCTCCTCACATGAGAGTTGCTTGAGTCCTTTTGTCATCTCTGTGGCCCTAAGCTCAGCTTGCTCCAGTAAGTGCTTCTTGCACTGTGGAGCCCAGAGCTGGACACAGGACTCCAGCTGTGGACTCAGCAGTGCTGAGCAGAGGGGAAGGATCACCTCCCTCAACCTGCTGGCAACTCACCTCCTAACTCTTCTGATGTTCTTAGTAATCTGTACAGTTACTAGCAGAGATTTTCCTTGGTATTCCAGTTTTTGCTGGCAATTCAATCAATAAGTAATGTGCAATCAGGATGTTGTAAAGGATCCTTTCTTCCTTGCTTAATGCTCTTTCTGCCCTGGTTAAGACCCAAAAGGAATTGTCTTTTCATAAAGAGCCCCAGTTCTTTAATGGTTTCTGAAGTTTTGCTGCTGGTCAGCTCAAATAAATTAATTTATATAATACACTGCTATGCTGCATCTTCTGAAAGCCATGAAGAGCTTTGGCTTAATAGAAAGTCTACAAAAAATGCATTGAAGCAGCACACCTTTCTCAGGGGGTGTTTGTAAGAGCTCCCCCTCTCCTCCCCCAAAGCCACCATGCACAGAACCAGGGCACTGTGGCCAAGCTCCTTCCTGCCAAAGCGTGTCCGGCAGACTGGAGAGTGAGAAACTGCTGCCAAAATGGATACCATGGGGGAAATTATTAATAATGCAAACCTTGCTTGTTCTCCACCCACTCTCACAAGTGGAGCATCACATTTCGAGTCTCAGATACCAGCCTCTATGGCAACAAGGGAGAGCACAAAGGCACTGGGAGCAAGGGGAGCAGAAGCTGTTATTATATCTCCAGCACGGGGATCGAGCAAGGGGAGGGGAAACTCACATCCCTTTGCAGGATTCTCAGCTGTGTCTGCTGCTCTTAGAAATATGCCCTGAGCAGCTGACTTGGGTTCATAGCAATTTGTCTCCAGCTCCTCACTGCCCTCTTCTACACTCAGGGCTCAGCTAACTAAATGCCTTTGGAAATGCTATTATCTCCTGTGCTCTCTGGGGCCAGGAGCAGCGTGAAGATTGATCATCTGGAACAGGAGGCTTTGTTTAGTTCTATAAAGTACAGAAGAGTTAAAGAAAGAACAAAAAATAAATGCCAAACCCAATGCAAAACTCACTTTAAATCTCATGCCCTTTATTTGCTCTCCCCAATCTGGGAACGTGCATGTATTTTGTTTTGTCATGCCATTAGATACTATCACATGAGGAAATGGTTAGAGGAGATATACCTTCATCTCTAGAACAGGGATTGAACATCCAAATGGCCAGGAGACATTCCTGGTATAACTAAGTTGTGTAATTTATTTCCTGAAGAGCAGCAGACAGGAGACTAGGTCAGCTTCTCCGATACAAACTTCATTTAAAGGATGCCACTGCTGGTTTTCACTAAACACAGCAGCATCAATACTGCCTTTTTACCTGAAAGATGCTGAACACACTCACAAATTTTCTATACACATGGGATGCAAGGCTGAGAATCCAGTCTGGATCTGTGCCTGTACTCACCATCTGTATTCACTGGCTCATCAAGAAATGCTGATTTAGCAGACAGAACACTGGGAGGAAGGGTGTGTGTGTGTGTGTGTGTGTGTTCATCTGCAGCTGAATATTTCAGTTGGGATATTTTTGATACATTGACATTCTGCATTTACCATCTTAGCAGAGAATGTGACTGTCAGTCCTGTTGCAGACAGGCAGCTTGGCAGCACAACAGAGCCATCCAGCATGTGGAAAACCCTTTGCTGCACATACAACTAGTGCTGGTTTTTCTATTCCTCTCCCATTGTGGTGCTGCTGCTGGTGGTAGCAGTCATACCTCAGGAGGTTCAGAGGTGTGAGCAGGCAGGGTGAGCTTCCTTCTTGAGCCCTTGCATCTGTGCTGCAATTTGTGTGAAATAAATAAGCTGTCAGTGGGACTGAATTGTTTACTTTCTTTGTGTAAAATCAGAGAGGGAAATAGCTTCACCGTTTTGCTCTTTCTGTTTTTATCTTCTCAGTGTGCTCCAATTGGTAGTGCATTTTCCTTACCCTTGTTCTGGTCAGGTAATTTCAGATACATGAGAGGCTAAATGAGAACAAACTCTCTTGTGAGGTTTATTGCATCTTCTGCTTCTAATCAAGCCAGAAAAATAGAGCAACAGACTTCCTTCTGTAATACTGTTCTCTCCATTCCAGTCCTGACTGGAAACCAGAAGTACAAGAAGGAGGAATGCAGGAAAAAAAAAAAGAAGAAGCTGTTAAAACGAATGTCCTGGAATCTCTAAGAAGAGTGTGGGGTTTTGGCCTGAGGCGATGGCTCAGGGGTGCAGAGGGGGCAAGGAGGATTCTCCCTTCTCTCAAGTATTTTCAGTTCCCTCTACTTAGCTGTTTTGGTTTTTTTTTTTTTTTTTTTTGGTGTGGGTTTTTTTTTTTTTTTTGTTTGTTTTTTTTACCTCCCCTTATGCTACCCTCCCCATCTCCCTCCATCTTGATAACTTTATTGCCAGGATGGCAGTATGCACATGTTGCCAAAGTCAATACATCAAGCTCTGTGCCCAAGGCAGGCTCAGGAGCAGTAAATGAGAAGAGCTGGTCTTGATCCATTGAGTCCATCATTCTTCCCTCCTGGCTCGATAGTGACTTACATACTGCTGCCTGAGGTTCGCTGTGTAAAGCCACAAACGGGCTGAGGCAGGAAATTCAGTTCCATACCCCAGCAACTTCAGTTTGGGGTCGCCCTCCAGACTTGCCGGAGCCTAGATAAGGAATAAAATCTGCAGCCCCGTCTGTAGATCAGGTGGGCGTAGGTGACCCAGTGCCTGCTGTCCTCCTCAGGGTGGCAGGCAGAACACGGTGCTAGAGGCGGCTCTCTATCACTGCTCACAAACCTGCCTGAGGTGGGGAGGAGCCGATGTGACAAACACAAAGGAGGGCTAGGAGTCCTAATTAGTCCTAATTTCTATCCTGCTAAAACACCCATCTGTCACTCTGCTGCAATAATGAGATTTGAGAAGATTAACTGGATACTACTGAGGCCCCTCAGCATGGCAGCTCAGTAAGTGTGCCGCTGCTCAACTTTAAGCCACACTTGCAGCAATTACACCCCAAGCAGGTTTTTAATGTCTGGTTAGTGCTTGCATGGGAGTGGCCCAAAAAAATCTGCTACAGGAATGGGGTGGGTGATTCAGAAGATGGCAAGCATAGTATCAGCTCTGTCAAGTTGCTGTCTTGGCATCATTTGGGGAAATGTTGCCATTTGGGCACATGGTAAAACAAGGACCCCAATATTTTAAAAAAATCCCTGGTTTATCTTTTTCTTTCCTAGAGCATAGGATCTCTTTTACAAATGCACATGCTGTGCTGTGTCTTTTCCTTTGCAGAAGCAATTTCTGCTGGAGCTAGGATTTGTTTTTTTATCCAGTGTCCTAAACTGTCACGTAGTGCTGCTCTGCCTGGCTCAACATCTGCCACCTCCCAGCCTAGAGGTGGGTGGAGTGAGTCTTGTTTTTGCAGTTTGTGAAATATTTCAGGATGTAAGGCACTCATTAAATTATTGATGTTAGCTCTTGGGCATTAAACAGATGTGAACTGCAGCTCTGGATCTTAAGGGCTTTAGAGGCTTATCCCTGCCCTAATGATGGTTCCCTGTTTGGGATTTTTCATGCGTCTCTTACTACAGATTTGAACTCACTGCAGGATGGTGGAAGGATTTAGCAGATGGACAAAGGGTGACTGCAAGGCTTTTCTTTGCAACATTATATACCTGTGAAGCAAATCTAATTGAGCTTTTGTAGAAAAAGGGGAAAGACATGTGCATGTTTTCTTTAGGAGAATGGGAAAAATTAGAAAAATGTGTTCCTGCCTCTTGACAGAACATGTTTGCAGGGTATGAAAAGATTTTGAATAGTTGTGATTCAAGGAACAGTGCAGGTGCACCTGACATCAATTCTTGTGCTTTAGGAAAGATACTGTATCTTGTAACATGCCTTATTCCTATCCCTTTCCCCAGTTCTGCCTCCTTGAAAAGTGTCTGGCAGCAGTAGCGCTGCTGACTTAACTTCATGGTGATGGCAGGGTGGAGGTTGGGACTTCCAGTACAGCTCCGTCTCTGCAGTACCGTCAGCTCTTTGGCTGGGCTGTGGTGGTGAAAAACAGCACCTTGGCTGATGTGGGACAAGGAAGGGAAGGTAACAAACGTGGCACCATGAGCTGTTGAGATCTCTGGGCAACTTTGACGGCTGCTTGCTGGTTTCCAGTGAACCGACTGCGAACAAAACTCTGTGTATGGCAGGAAAATCTGCTCCCAGGTTTGACGGGGGGATCCCGTGCTTGTGTTTGAATGGGAAGCGTTCAAGAGGCTTCTCCCTTCACCTCTGCTTTCCCACCCATTCTCCCTTCTCTGCTTCAGGGCGCTGTGGGGGCACAAAACCCTCCTGTTTGTTGTGGAGCAGAAGAAGGGTGAGGGCCATCCCTGACCCTCTCCTTCCCTCAGCAGTTTGCATGGTAATTAGCTCGTCCCTACCAGACAAGCCCACAGCCCAACAGAGCGACAATTCAGATGCCGAACAATGTCCAATTATCCCAGCCCTGGGAGCAAGAGGCCACTCCCTGACACGTGGGCTCCATGTCCCTGGCCAGATGGCTCCTCAAACTCCCTTGGCTGGCCCAGTAACGCTGCCTGGGGAATTTGACACATGTCAGCAGTTTTGGCTGAGTGCTTTCGTGAGCTACCAGCAACACAGTTGCCTGAAATATTGGGAAGAGCTCTGCGCGCGCCCTGGGCAGTGCCGCCCACTCCATGCCCTGTGCTCAGGCCGGGTTGGTGGCTACAAGGGAACTTACTTGGGTGTTCACATGTAGAGGGAGATTTTGCAGCCTCAGCTTGGCTGCCTGTATCCCTCATCTGGTTTGGTGACCTGCTGGAGATGTAAGCAGCTTAAAAGCACACCTTTTGCTTTTCTCTGCATTCCAGCATTTGTGCACCAGTGAAGGCTGAATTGCTCAGATTGGAGTTTGACCTGCATGAAGGAGGTGGCAGGAGTCCCATCCATGGCGTGCCGTGGGCAAGCTCTGCTCCTGCCACTGCCTGGCTCAATGAGAGACCTTAGGCTACTCCTTCTTTTTCCACATCCCACCTCCCTCAGTGATTTAATGATGCTGGTATCACCTTCTTTTTGGTGCAAAGTTCTCAGTGGTGTTGTAATTAAATGGGAAGAGTCCTAGCTGTTTTCAACACCCAGTACTGAAAAGTGGGCTCTTGCAGCTCTGGGGAGTTACACATTGGGTGAGAGTGAGGGCAGGAAAGGATTGGACTCACCCAGCTTGCCTGTCTCAGCTGGTTCCATACCAAGAGCCTCTGAGGGAGATGTGAGGAGCACCAGGGTGGCATTACATGCCCAGAGTGTTTCATTCTGACTTGGCGAGGTTTCTGCCCCAATACGTGACAATTTAGCTTTGAAGAGAACATGACAGCTATTTACCATCTAACCTCTGGGGTTAGGAAATGGAAAAAACAATGCAGCATGGATCTGAAATAGCAGAAGAGATTACCCTAGACTGGAACTTGGCCAGGCTGCTTTTGCTAATCTTGCAAAAAAAAAAAAAGAAACCAAGGAGAAAAATTAAAAAAAACACTATAAAGAATTTCTGCAAGACTTCATTTTATAGTTTCTGATTTAGAAGGGAGAATATGCAATAACACAGCTTTCCCTTTGCACACCATTGGATGGGTTCATTACTGACTCATGGATAGGACTGCCCCTTACAAGTTGCCTGCAGCAACTTCAATTGATTCTGGTTTTGGGACCAGGCCCAACCTTAATTTATGGATAGAAGTTAATGATAATGCATCCAAAGAAACAGCTGGGAGGAAAGAAGTGTGGCAGAGAAATGGAAAAGGACATCAGAGGAAATGAATTCGAAAAGGGAATAAGGGCAAAAGTAGTATGGAGAAAAGCATGTGAGGAAATTCCAAGATGCTTGAAAGGGAGGAGGTGAAGGCTGGAAAAACTAGTCTGAAGGCAAAACTGACTGTATTGGAACAAATGGAGACTGCTAATGAATGGTGGAAGAGAGAGGGCTGTAAGTGGGAAGAAAATTCAACATCGTGGCAGCTTTGTTAGTAGGGGTGGAATAGAAGAAGAGACACTGTTCTGGGTACAGACAGCTGAAGGATAGGAACATGCTCAAAGTGTCTTGTTATCCAAAACTCCTCTTCCAGATATTTACCCAAAAGTGAGACAGGGCAATTGGTAAAAGAATAATTTCTGACTTGTTTCAGCCCTTGGAACAAGCTTGGTTTTATGAAGTGCAAAGGAGATGCCATTGAGTTACTACATTGCAACTGATGTTTTTTTTTTAATCAGCTCACTACATTTTTTCACTCCCCTTTTGGCGCCTAACTGATGTTAAAATGAGCTTCAGTCTTTGACTAGTTCCAAAGTCTATGGATGTGAACAAGAGCAGCTTTGCCTTGCTTGGATAAGCTCTCAGTACTTAATGTTTAAATGTGCTCATCTTCATCACCTCCTGAAGGATGTGGTGCTTCAGCTTCCTTTGCTTTGGGAGCCTGTGCTACAAATCAAAACTTCTCTGATTTTACAGTGTCCAGCAAGGTCCTGCTTTTAGATCATTCAGTTCATCGCCCTTTGAGACGCACCTGTGCAAGAATATGAATTTAGCCTGGAGTTTTCTTCCCTCTGAAACATGTCAGCCATGTACTATAATCAGGATACAGGTCATGGACTGAAGTGTGTGGCTCAGCTGTGTTGGCTGTGGGGAATTGTGAAGGCAAAGAGATGATGGACTTGTACAGCAGTACTGTAGCTATCAAAATGTAAGGAAGTTTGATTAAGTATGATCTCAACGCCCTTTTCCTGCAACACCCCTTCTTGTGTTTGCAAAGTGTTTGTTAGTGTCTCAAAGCCCTTAGTACAGCAAGATCCAGGAGTCAGAAAGACAAAAGAAACACAGTCCAGAAACCCAATTCCTGGATATATGCCTTTGAGAAATGTAGTGCATTAAAGGATTTTTTCTTTGGTTGCTTCCTCTTTCCTTGCTTCCTCCAGTCTTTGTTATTCCCAGCAACGACTTTATTTACTTATTTGCTTCTTCCCAAACCACTGGACAGACGGGGGCTTCATTAGGGAGCAGTTTAGCTGGAGTGGGCAAAACAATGGGGCTTTAATCAGGGTGCCTCCAGCAGCCACTGCTGGCCAGAGGTTTCTCTGAATTCCCAACATGGAACAGTTGCCTCTTTCATGAAGTGCCTGTGGGATGAGCACAGGATTGCTACACCCAAAGCATTTTCATGCAGCCACAGCCCTCTGAAAGGAAACACTGCTGAGGACACCGCCTGCAACGCCCCAGGCTACTGGGGTGACCAGCATGAGAGAGTCTTTCTTCCAGGCCTGGGCTGTGTTTGCCTTCCACATGCAATCTGTGAATAGCTCAAGTCTGGAAAGTGTTTAGGAAAGCATCTAACTTTTCTCTTAAAGGAGAAAAAAAAAAAAAAAAAAAGAGGGAAAAAGAAAAAGAGAACATCAGGGATAAAGAAATAGTTTCCAGTGACTTGATGCAGTGTGGCCAAACTATTTGTAATAATTTCCTTTAAATTCCCTTTATATAGAAAGAATTAAATATGAAATCATGAATCAGGAAGCAGTCATCCTGCCAGCCAGTGACATGTACAGAGAGATCAGAGCAAAGTGCGAAAGACACAGAACAGCAGGAGACTTGCAAAAACCTTTTTTAGCTCTCTCTTTTTCTTCCTCTTTTTGTTTAGTGTACACATTCATGTAGAACTAACACTTCTGACCCAAAAGAAGCTGCGGGAATCTCCTGCTGTTCCTTGTCTCTCCGATGGCAGCCCTAAACCTTCCTGTCTCGATGTGTCTCATCTGTCTGTGTTTCCTGATGGATGTTGCAATCCCCAGATGTTTAGATACCTGATTCATCTCAAAGAAGACTGTGAAACATTAGGTATTTTTAAATACCCAGCTTTATAATTGCTTTGTTTAACTTTGCAACATTCTGAACTCATATAAGGCAATAATAAAAATCACTGCTGTTTTCCTTCAAAGTTTTTTTGCCATTGCTGCTTCTAAATTTGTGTGCACACAATGGCTTTTGCCTTTGCACTAGCAAGGTTATAACATTCCTGTTTCCTGAATTCGTGTTTTTCCAATGGCTTTTTTTCAAACCCTCTGTAAAGGTTCCTATCAGGAGTGCCCAGGCTTTTGTGTAGAGGAGGATGGATGTTACCCAAGTGCTACCAAACTGAAGTTAAGAAATTTCCCCAACAAAACCTGAAGTCAGAAGAAACAGACCTTGTGCCTGTTGTCTACAAAGGTCTACAGGCCCACAAAGCTGACTTGAGTTGCATTTGAGTTTTGCATTTCTCAAAAGCCTGCTGGATTACACTCTGGAGCTCTCTGGAGCCTTTGCTGTGTCTCGGCCAAAATGAGAGATGAAGATACCTCTCTGAAGCCCTGTTCATTTCTTGAACTTACTCTTCTCAGATTGCTCTGATCCGGGCTGAATTTGAAGTACAGATGCCTGACTTCAATTTCCCTGAAATACAGGGTGTTCATCTCAGGATTTTTATCTGAGTCTGTCTCTAGCTTGGCTCCAAGGGAAAAGAGAATAAATACTACAGGCCAGGAGACTGCAGATGCAAAAAATTATAGGCTTTAAAATGTCACTAGCTGAGCACATAATAGATATTCTTCACATTTTATGATTAGCCGTTGTGTTCTGTTGGCCAGTGCTGCCTTCCTGATGTAATTTATAAAGGAGTCTCAGGTCAGGGTGAGGAAAGCCAGATTCAAAACTGGATTTCCTGAGAACACCACTATCTTTTGCAACTTTTCCTTAGTTTTCTCTGAGCAGGACAAGCTTGCCTGTGTACACCTGACTGTGACTCCCACCCAGTTTACCATCTCTCATTCCTAATCCACCCAAATATCTTCTTGCATACTGCAAAACCAACTGGTTTATGAACCAGGTTATGCAGCTGAATCATGCCATCATGCCCAGCATTTCAGATCGAGGGAAGTGCATTATGTATAGGATTTATACAAATGTCTCCCATCTCTGCCCAGAGCCGTCTTAGAAACTGGGATGACCCGAATGCTGTGTGTGAAACCAGTCGCTACATGGAGCCATCTGTGCCTAGGGGACCAGGGCACTGGTCTTTAGATGTTGGCAGCTATATCTGCATTTCATGGATTTGTATTGATGTGTTTCCTTGCAACTCCTTTCATCGCTGCTCAGTTGGGCCAGAGGCGCAGCTGGCCTCACTGAATGTCCCCTGCCCGGCATCCTCTGGTGTATGAAGCTGTGGAGTAGAAGGAGATGTGCAAAGCAGTGTGGCAAAGTTGGATGGAACAGGGCTGTAGAAGCCAAGGGATCCAGTTAGGAGCATACCCCTTGTCTGTATGTTGTGCCGCTAGGCTTCTCTAGCATGGAGCTCACATCTCCCTGTGTGTCCTTTCAAGCACTCCATGCACAGAGTCTCTTACAGTGGGACACAAGCAGTTTAAAGGATTTTCATGCTGTCAGAAAAAGAATGTCTTCATTTTGTTACTGTGGCTGTGAAAGGTTTCTTCAGCACCTTGTAGCCCTTTGACTCCTTGCCTCCATTTCAGCATGCTACCTTTTACCACTGAGCTCCTCCAGAGGCACCGCCTGCACGGCACGGGGCCAGCCTCTGACCTCAGTGATACTAGTATAAATCTGGGATACTGCAGCCAACTAGTATGGAAGTACTCAGCTCTGAATATACAGAAAGTATTCCCAGCCATAAAGGGGCTTATGATTTAGGTTAATGAAACAGCAGATCAAAGGCAACTTCTATGTGATAGGGATACTTGCAAATGTCTCTTGTGACAAAGTGTTTCTGCAACGTCCACACTTTCCCTGTTACTACCAGAGTGAGCCATGAATTAATTCCAAGGAAGTCCAAGGAATGCACCAGAACTCAACTGATGCCAAGAATGAAAAAAAGAACCAAATTTTAGGTGGATTTGTCAACAGAAGGTAGACTGCTGTAATTTGCTGCAGTTGACATTGAAGACTGTGGTGCCGTCAGCTCCAAGAGAAGTAGGTTGTGTTGGCCTAGAACACTTCTCAGATTGTTGAGAAACTCTTGATGAGGCTGGATATGGATCAGAGGAGTGCCCAAGTTGAAAGCTTTGATGACAGTGTCTGGATAGGAGGTTTTGGAGACCTGGAGACAAGGTATTGTCTATTTTGAGTGTGCTTGACACAGAATGACCTTCCTTGAATGAAACCAAGCTGCAGACAAATATAATCTTTTGTGAGACTTGCAGCAAAATTCCTCTTTGTTCAGGGTCCCCTTTTTGCTGTAATTGAAGAAAATTAATGGATAATAAAGAGTGGAAAAAGCATTGTGATAGGAAAAAGGTCAACTGAACCTGCGAGATGCAGAGTAGAGAGCAGGAAGAGCCTCAGCTCGTTCCTAAATAGGATCACATCTTTACCATAATGCTTCCCAGGAAAGTGCAGTAGAGCAGTGTTGCTCAGGCTTCTCAGACTGAAGGCAAACATGTTATTTCAGAACAACTGAGAGGCCATGACCAAAATTTTGCAGCATATTGGTGGGCAAATGCTGGGAGAGAGAGAGCAGAACAAAAGCACTGGAAGCCCTGAAGATCCCCCTTGGTACAAACACTTCAGGTGGGCTGAAGAGCAATGCTAGGGCAGCCCTTACTGGGGAGTGCAGGCTAAAAGTGTTTCCTGTGATGGGGCAGAAAGAAATGGCCTGTGGTTGGTAGTTGTCTCAGCTTATTTTCCCCATTCCTCCCAAAGAACTCTGCCATGGGATGCTGTGACAGCAGGAAGACAGTTTGTTTTTTTTTTTATGGGCAGTTTCCTGAGGTCAGGCAGAGCTTGCTGGGGTCAGTACAGACTCTCCTGCAATCTTACTGGGAGCAACATGGGTCAGGAAGGTCCCAGGTTATCTCAGAGCAGTCTTGGGGGCATCTGAGGAGGTCTCAAGGCCAGGCCTGGCCATCCTATCCCTACCCTGACACACATACCCTTGGATTTGAGAGAAGTCAGCAGAGCTAGAACAGTCATGAGATTTGAGTTCTGACAGCTGGCTCAGGAGGCAGCAGTAATCTGGAATCTTCCTCCAGACAGAGCAGGGAATGTGTCTGAATGGGTGGATATCCATCCCAATATCCAAGGAAAGCCCTGGTCCCCCAGCACGGTTTTCCTGTGTGCCTGGTAGCAGCAGCAGCTGCTAGTTTGGAACAGTCTGCACATCCTTGTGCCAGCCAGGGCAGCTGGAGGTGGATTTGTTTTCTGTTGATTTCATGGCACTGTTGCTGCTTCAGGCCACTGCCTTGGTGTGGGGAACAACAACATCCTAGAGGAGACACCCAGTGAACTGCTGACTGCTCCATGGCTAGCCAATCCGCATGCCCAGCGTGGGAAGCGGTCAGACCACCCTGACGGCACCAACAAAGCCATCATGTTTGCTGACATTTTAAGGGAACAGAGAAGGGAACAAGAGCTGGGAACAAAAGCTAGGAACAAAAGTCTTTGATGCAGTTTAGAGCTGCAGTTGGAAGATATGGGCCTGAATTGTAAATGCCAGATCCAAGTGCCTTTTTGCTTGGGAGGGATTTTAAACCTCCATTCATTTCCCAAAGGTGGGGCTTGAGTATGAATTCCAGAGAAGGAAAATTATGCTGAAAATTGAGTGCTCTGTGAAATCAAAAAGAAAGGTAAGAAAAGGAAAACAATGGGTAGCTGAGGAGATGGAGGAAGTCAGTAGACAAGGAATGCAAGAAGTGTGGTATAACTGATATGTAAACAAAAAGAGCATATTTCGCAAGGAATGTAGGCCTGTCTTCACCCACCCTCCACCCCCAACCTCCCTTCCCTGAAATGATCAGAAATATTGCAGTTTCTCCCTAGATGACCCCTTGATACAGTCTTGCTATTATTGTGGTATTCACTTATGAGACAACCATTCAAGAGGAAAAAAAAAAGAATTATAGAAGTGACACCAAGCCACAAAGCACAGGACCAATTCCAAACATTCCCAGGAACAGGGCTACTGAAGTCTGGTCTTTTGGCACCAACTAACTTCCAGGACAAACAACCCAAAATGTTTCTTTGACCATCTTATCCGTGATCTCTGATTCATACAGGCTAAAACCTGTATGTTCAGGTTTAGGATAGAACTTTGGTTAGGGAGATTCTTTTGGGTTTGGTGGAAGCTTGGGGGAAATTGATCCTCTTCCAGAAAAACACATTTGTGTGACATTTTCAACTCAACTTTCTGGGTTAGTGATTCTAACTAACAACAAACCAGTTGCAATTTCTGCATGCTTTACCAACTTCTGAATTTTTGAAGGTAAGTTTCTATTTGCCAGGAATTCAGATGGAAGAAAACTGGCTCTTAATCTTAGGTCTTCCCCTATCTCAGTACATGACTCAAGCTGACAAATAATTTCTGTTTCTTCTGTTTGCACCTATGGGATGAGAATGATCCTTAGCCTCTGTTAATTCATGACTCCTTGCCGAGGGCTTAGATTTTCGCTGACATAAGCAAAGCACATTTTGTGAGACTGTGCTGAGGTTTTATCCTCACAATGGGGGACGTGACATACAAGCAAAATTTCAAATGAGGGGTTTTTGTGTCCTGAGGGTTGAAAAGCAAACTACAGGACACTCACCTCCTTTTTCTCTTATTCGTTGACAAGAAACACATGCAATATTCTGGGCTTCAGCTTGCAAGGAGCAGTGCTGCCGTCCTCAGAAGTGTACAGAGAGGAGCAAACACTAGGCAGACATTGATGATATCACTCAATGTCCATTAGAGCTGGTTCCTGTTTTGCACTGTACTGTACTCCATCTTCTCCTACCACAAGACTTCCTTTCATCCAGAACTGGAATAAAAAAGGAGAAACGACCCCTAAATAAAAATTCTCCAAAAGGTTTGATTAAGTTAAAAATAATGATAAAGGAGTAAATATATTTCACCTTCTAGAAACAGTGTATCTTAGTGTTTGGTTGAAAAATTGAACAGAATCCATGCATTCTGTTGAAACATTTTGATTTTGTGAAACACACACTTTCCTACTGGAAAATCTTTCAGCTGGCTGATTTTCAAGTTGCCTTTCTTCCCACATGCTTTAGTATCCAATTTAAACTCCAGCTGCTGGTTATGGTCGTCCCTTGCTGTAGTGAGTACTGGCACTTATGCTTTCCTTTAACACAGCAAACTCTTCCAAGGAATCTTTCTGTGGCTTGAAAGGCATCACCTGGTAATGACATGCGAAGGCTAGTGAGATGGTTTTGTCTTTGTCTCAGTGGCTGGTGCAGAACCATTCCATTCAGAGTAATCTCCTGATGGATTTTGAATATCCAGGAAGCCTGCCTCCCACCCTGTCCCTGAGAAGGCAATTCTTCACAATACTATGTCTCAGTCTTAGGAGGTTTTCCCTACTCTTTAATATTCTCTCACAGTTTCATTCACTCATGGCTACAAGCGCTTGATCACCCAGAAGCAGCTGTTTCCCTGGATGTTGTGCCTCCCCTGTGCAGACCACTGCTGTGTGCCTTGGTTTCTCTCCTGCTCATTGGGCCAGCTGTTCCTATTTACCACCAGCACTTTGTTCTTCCTCGCTAGTTAATCCTTGTAGGTTATTAGAGTTTCTCCTCCTTTTCTCTTCCTCCTCCCCATATGCCGCATGGTATCCTGTTTTCCTTGTAACTGTAGCCACACTGTAGGGCTGAAAGACTCAAGGATTTTTCCATTAATAATCCCCACGCCCTTTTCCTGGTCAGTACACTGCTTAAGAGGGATTGAGGTAATTCATTCACGAGTAGCAGGCGGTACATAGAGAGGGGGAGAGAGCGACAGGAAGATATGGGCTCAGTGGGGTCTGTTTCTCCTGCGCCACCCTTCAGCCAAGGGCGGTTTTGCTCCCGCAGCACTCGTGGTCCCCCATCCCACTGTCGTGTGTGAGCACTGGCACGGCTCCAGCCACGGGGGGCACACCCTCCGTGCCTGGGAATGCTTGCTCCAGTGTCAGCACTGCAAATTTCAGCAGCCCTGACCAACTCCTGCTGGAAGAATGTAGGTGGGCTTTTTTTCCTTTGCGTCTTACACCCTCACCAGCCTTCAAGATTTTGCAACTGCACCTTGAGTAAGAATTTCTTCTGGTGAGGAAAACTAAGCCCCGGTTCACTCTCTTGCAGCTCTGCTGGCTCTGCCAGACTTGGGGCCACATCTGCTCTTGACTATAGTTGCGTACAGCTGGAATAATTTTGTTGGCCTCTGTGGCAAATTATGGACAGAGGTTGGAGACATAGTCCTTTGCTTAGTTACTGCAGTGTCACCAGAAAGTGACTAGGCCACAGATAGGAAAAAAAGGAGAAAATCACATTATAAGAATGTATTTTATTGACATATACCTGTGACTCATCCCAGAGGACCATTAGGAGCCCTAGTTCTAGACAATCTGCTAAGGGACCGATTCTATTCCGGTTATTGCTGCGCACCCCTTAGTAAACACACTCCCCACCCCATCTGTTTGACTACAGTGATATGGATGTGGTATAGGAAATGCTGGGGGGCTCTATTTCCCTAGTCAAGAGAAACCCTTTCCTGCTGGGGTGCATTTCCTAAGGGGACCCAACTCCTTGCTCTATGAGGGAGGCCATGGGACACTTGTGGCTGAAATCCTGTGAAGGGCAGGCAGCACTGTTACCCTCTGGCTGTGCTCCTCACCCTCTGTCCTGCTGTGTGTCCCTGTAGCCACAGGCTCCACGACTGTTTCTTATACTGTGGTGCAAACTGCAGACTTCCTGGTGGGAGATGGGACAAGCCCATTGGCTTCTCTAGCAGGACAAATGCAAACCTTCAGTACCATGGGCTGGGGAAGGCCTGAAATGATGTCTGGTTAGGTTTCCTCTTCTCTGCTGTGGCAGTGACACACACAATGGCAGTCTGTAGAGCTCAAGTGATTCAGCTTGGTGTGAGCTGTGTTCTGCACATTTGTCGCCCATTTTCTCCACTGCTGATGAAACAGCACTGGCAGTGGTAGTGATTCCTCCATTTGAGAGAATAAAGAGGAAGGCAGTAGTCTGGTGTAAAGGTCTTGGCATTTCCCACAGCTTATGACAGCACTGCTGGAACGCAGGGGCTGTGGCTGTAGCTATTCTATTGTGAGCTTACATTCCTTAGCAGTGGGAAATCGGCAGCTGTAATTAGTCTCTGATGTTCTCTGCTAATAAGTGATTTTCTGCTACTTGCAAATACCAGTATCCCTAAGACATAACTGTAGTGTTTTGACCTCTTATCTCTTCTCCCTCCTCCTCATTGAGAGGGACCCCAGATGTTCTCCAAGACTACTTGGAAAAAAATCATCCACCCCTGCTCCTCCCTATTACATCCCTCTCTCCAGTACTAATTTTTTTCTTTACCAGCCACTGGGTAGGAAAATGGTTCCTGCTAGTCCTCATGGAAAAGGACACAGATGCCGTCAGGAAGCCCATTTGCTTTAGGAGGAAGAGGAGCTTGACATCAACAGGAAGAGCTGTGCAGCAGAGCCGCTCCTGCCTCTGAGAGAGGGGGGCCTTGAAAACAATGTCAGCTCGCAGTTTAGGACTGGCCAGCAGGAAACGCATGCACTCTGGTGTTTGCTGTGCAGAGGAAATGATAAGCACTACCTGGCCTGACTTGGAGCACAGATAGCATGAGGAAAAAAAAAGGGGGGGAGGGGGAGCGGGAAAGTTGTTTTTCTTCATACTGCTTCAGAGCCTGTCCTTTGCGAAATGGAAAACAAAATAAAGTGTGAAATATGGAATATATCAGGAATCCGTTGGGGGGCTTGGAAACCGAGGAACACAGTTGTCAAGTGATTAGATTTACTGCTTTAGTAACTGCTTGATATTGGGTTTTTTTCCATTGTTAGCACTGAGAATGACCCTTAGTTTGATAACCCCTGGCATGCATATTTATTGGTAGGTGAAGGGAGCAAGAGAGGCTTGTATACTCTGTGGAACTGGGAGGATTTTTTGTGCAGAAAGACATGGGGACAGTTGCTACCACTGGGAGGGCCTTGTGAGTACAAAGAAAAATGTTGTGTAGATAGATATCTTTCCTGACTTGTCCTTACTAGGTGAGGGGATAGAAGCCTTCTTGAGAAGTAAGGAGATACCATCATGCAGAATATTTTATTCAGCTTTATTTCTTTTCCTCTTTTACTAGCATCTTTAAAAGCAGCATTGTGCCTCCTTTCATCACTGACCATCTGACAGAATTAGTTTCTATTTCTGATGCCCTTCCACCTCTGGCAGGCAGTTGCAGAGGTCCAGTCCCTGCAGCTTAGCCTTGGAGAAACCATTCCTCATCCTCTGGGTGCATCTCAGTAGTTGCATGCTGACGTCCTGAGGTGGAGGTGGACAGACACAAACAGCATGGCAGGAAACATTCTAAACAATCCTAGCCCAGCTCAGCCTCTAGAAGGCTGGGAGGCATTGTAACACATCTGCAAATGTTGTTCTGCCTCCTTTGCTGTCCTTGCTGATTCTCTCAGGCTCTGGAGAGTGAGCAAAGTGCCCTCTTGCAACATTTGTGAGCACTGATGTGCCACAAGGCTGGCAGATGGAGCAGTGCTGTTCTCCCTGCTGTTGCTGCAAGAAGCCCTGAAGGAGCAGCACCACATGCAGATGTTTGAGCCAGGCTGCTCAGCAGCTTTTTCTTGAGCTCTTTACCCTCACTGGTGTATGGAAAAGAAAACAAGATCCTTGTGAGCATGGCTGTAAGAATACACTTTAGAGTACTGCAGCCTCTGAAGATGAAAAGGTGTAGCCAATATGACCCATATCCCATGGGCTGCCCTTCTTAACTAAACTACTGAGTGAAACCAATACACTGAGACTGGTTCTGGACTTGCTGATGCAGATGTCCGTGCATGCTTGAGGAACAGTCTCCCAGACCAACAGCTTTCCTTGGCTGTGAGTGCTTCACCCAGCAAAGCCTTCAGCAGCAACAAGCAGAGCAATGCTACAACAAGCAAGGGGACCAGCGTGTCATGATGTGTCCCTCAGACCTATGACATTGGCCTAGCATGACTTTCACATCTATTGACTTTGTTAGGCTTTGATTGACAACTCAATAAAACCCATGTTTCTCCAAGAAGAATTTCCTGGTAATGCACATGAAACCTCACACACGCACACACGTACATACATAAGCAAATATAGTTGTATGTGTAAAAATACATTCATCTGTGTATATGTATGCATACACATTTATATGCTGATATATGCATTTATTTTTGTGTAGAGTTATGTGTGTCTGATCAGATGCTGCTTCTGGCAGAATTTTCCCCCTGTTTTTCGGACACAGAAACTGAGCCCTCAGACTGTTGTGATTGCATACCCTGGACATGACTTAGGATGGGTAGAACAGCACCTTGTTTCACCAGAAAAACATCAGCAATCCGAGTCACCCACAGCTTAATCCTCTTCAAAGAAATACTGACCTGTTTTCAGCCTCCTCTGAGTAAGTCTGGGGGGAGCATTTCTAGGTGACCTTCCACTGCCAGCAGAAGTCTTAATTCTCCACCCTGTGCTGAAACTCACACCATCATTTTGTGCTCCTGTAAAGCTGGTAAAAATGCTTCTATCTATTGTATGCCTCCTTTGCTAGTATTTGCATGTCACAGTAAAAGGTAAGAGGGTGTAGAACAAATTGATCTTATTTTCTTTTGTGGAACATACTGATGAGTCCAATGGGATTTTTTTTTTTTTGTATGAGTGTGTTTCTTTGGGTCAGGCCCAGGCAACCTGGCAATGAAAACACTCAGTCTAAATATATGCTCAGCAACTGAGCAAAGATGGAATGGATTTGATGCTGCATGGCTACAAATTATAATGCTTGATTATTGCTAGTGCCTTTGCATGTTTGTTTTCGATCAGATTGACATCACAAAGCCTTATTTACTTTTTTGCAAAAGTCTGTTTTCATTTGCCTTTCACTTCTCATTTGCAGCCGTTATGGGTTTGCATTCAGGCTCCTCATCTGTCTGCCTGTGATATGTAATGATCCTCAGCGATTTTTCCTGCTCTTTGCCCTAAGTTGTTGACTGTCTGTAAAACAGCCCATTTGGAATAACCTCTGGAAATTGCTGTACCGCTCTTGACTAGGAGAGCCCTAGAGGCAAGATCAGGGAGCGGCCTGAGTGAAAGAACATTGCTGCATAACCTAGTGTCAGTCTGCATCAGTCCATCAGTGTGACAGAGGGCAAAAGAAAAAGAAGGGAGAAGATATAAGTAAGTTCTGTGACATTCAACTATGCCATTTTCCTTTCACATGAGACCTTGGTCCAGGCCCAGCTTCTCTGTTAGTTTGTACCTTGCCACCGAATGATAACCTGGGCTTTCAGTGGGGTGATGGGCCCCTGTTCTCCGTTTTATACACCTGAACTTGTTGGCACTGCCATCCTGAGTTAGCTGGCACAGCTGGATGTGTGCTTTAAAGCTTGGGAGTGGCTGTCATGTATGCTTGTGAATGTGTGGCAAGCATGGAAGGAGAACCATGAGTGCTGGCGTACCTCCATCCTGTCCTTGCACATTTGAAGGAAAACTGCACATTCCAGAAATTTCCTGGAAAAGAACAGCAGAGAGAACTGCAGAGCAGGCCACTTTGCTGCAGCACAGGTGTTCATGAGAAAACAACCCAGTTCCTTGCTTCATTCTGTCTCTTCCACAGCCTTCCAATAGCATTTATTTGGGAATTAGTTGAGCATTGAACCCCTTGAATTGCTGCTCTCCTGATTCTGGAATCCTAAGAATCCCATGTAGGAATCTCAAAGTGCCAAGGGAGATTTTGGTTTCTACACCCTTACAACAGTCAAGAAGCATGTGTTAAAGCTTACAAGTTGCCTCCAGAGTAATTTTGGGAGTGTAAGAAAATGAGCAGGACTACATCAGGTGGAAGGCCCAGGTAAAAGATGCTTGATTTTTAACTTTCTTCTGAAGCTTTTGTAAATAAAAATATGTAGATCAAAATCTGATGAGAGGAGGAAAAAACTTATGGAGTCCATATAATTTTGTTGCTTTGTTGCCAGCAGTTACTTGGATTTCTACACTTAAAAGGAGAGCAGGTGAAGAAAAGAAAGCATGATGCAGAAAACATGCCATAAGCTTGTTTATCAATCTGGATGAAAGACAGTAGGCTCTCAAGAGGCTTCAGATGAAGTCCACATTACTGGCTTTCCATCCCATCACCCAACACTTACCTGGGCTCTTCCCTGGCAGGTTGCTTCTCCCAGCTCCCTTGAGCTGCAGCATCGACATCACCCTTCTCCTGCACTCCATCAGCTGGTGCAGCCTTTGGATTTGTTAGTGTTTTAGTAAATATCACCAGAATTGAGGTCCATGGCAGAATTCCTGTTTTACAGCTTGCTTATCATCACAGTATCTAGGCATTTACCAAGACAGAGGTCAATTAATTACACGCAGCTTCAAAACTATTCTGATGTTTTCTATACTTACACCGGAGTCCATTTCCAGACACAGCGTAAATTGTCCAGTTACTCCCATCTCCAGAATTATTTATCCCGATTGCTTGTGATATAGTAAACAAAATGCTGTACAATATCCACCCTAATCTCCTGTGGATCAGGGTTGTTAGGATTTGAATGGTTAGCTGAGGACGTGCACAGCTCATTGACCTGCCATACAGAACCTGATCCACTGTTTTCCGAGGTGGTTGTACCAGAGTCATAAAAGTTAGGAGTGGAGATATCCTGTTCTGTTATCTAGTCCCTTTTTTTTTTTTTTTCAGGAAATTCTCAGCAGGATGTTTTCCTAACAAATCTATTCTAGTATTTAGTACAACCTCTTTCAAAAGTGCCTGTGTGACAGAATTTACCAGCTATGTCAAGGTAAAGTCACATTTCAGAGGGGCACAGTGACCGCCAGGGCTGCGAGTCAGCATTCAGTGTCTGCTTTGGCAGTGCTTTCTCTTAGGCTTTCTTTGATGTGTGCTGTCTATGAGCTGGCCAGGTCTGCCAAGGGCTTTTTCATTCCTGCTTCAAACATCACAGTTGTCAGATCTGCTCTGGAAAATCAGGTGTTCCTACATGTCTTATTTAGATGTGTTAGATGTAAGCTGGGTGTAATATCAATGGGGAAAAAAAATCCTTGATGGTCGTGCCATTGGCTTCACTCAAACTCACAGCTGAGCCTGCAGGTTGTGTTGAAATTCATGTGCTTGAAATCAGAAGGCTACATCCCAAACAGCACTCAGTGTTTCCACTTCCCACGCAGGCCATGGAGGGTGATGGCTTGCAGCATCTGACAGATTTGAGATCTGTTTTTCCTACATTTTTGCCCACCAAATCACAACTGTGCACAGGACAGTGCTTTCATCACAGGGAATGGCACTGTTGTGATAACCTTTGTGACATTGCAGGGCCATTTCTCACAGCAGCAGAAGGGAAAAAACACATGAAGTGTGTGACTTACACAGTGAATAAATTGTGCTGCCCATGTGGACAGGATCACCTTGGTGCCAACCATTCATCCTTTTAAACTGTGTTTATGGCAGCTAAAGGAGAAAAGCCAAGGTGAATTGTAACAAGTTGGTTTGGTTTTAAGCCTGTTTGGTGCTGTTTACTGTCTCATGCTGTTCAAATACAGGTGTGTGTGTGTGTATGGAGGGGTTGTGGCAGCTTAGCCACAGCTAACAGCCAAATTCAACACTGGAATTTGAGAGTGAAACAGGTTTTGGTTTGTTTGGTTTTTTTTCTTTTTTTTTGACTCTGTAAAATTAGTTTAGTGCTGGTGAAAAGTATGCACAGACATCCTGGAAACTGAAGCTTTGTCCTAGCATTTATGTCCTGACAGGGCAGACCATCCCCTTTCCCAGCTCTGCCAATTTAATCTCTGAGCAGGAGAGACCTTCTGCATGGATTTTGGATGCTGTGGTCCCTTCCATCCCTGGCTGCTGCTGGCAAGGAAACAGTGGAAGGCAAAGGAAATGCTACGTGTAGGGAAGGCAGGATTTATCCTTAGCTGCCACTGGTTCGGGCTATGCACTGGGAGAACATCTGGTGTCGTGACTTTTGTGCTGCACCAGGGCTCGGATGAGCTGCAGGGAGGAGAGCACTGTTTGATCTGCTCTCAAGTCTGTTTCTCAACCAACCTTATGCCTAGTGAAAACCAGGCCATGTCAGCAAAAAAGGAAAAAAAAAAGGCGAATCAGCTTTAAAACTCGTGGTTTACAGTAGAAAGTCAGGAAATGTAGAAAAATATCATATCAGAGATACCGATGATCAAATATGTTGCCATTTGTACAGTGTTGTTCCTTTCCTGTGATTAGGAGGCCAACTGAGTATATTAGTTTGTTCTGTTTCATTATTTTTTTGTACAAAATAACAACTCTCACTTAGTACAGACTGAAACACTTTTTAAAAGGAAGTATTTCCTATTTTAGTCATTTAAATTGAAACAGGAGACTTTTGACCTTTATTGTCGTGGTATTGACTTAGCATGGATAGGAAGTATGCACTACTATTGAGGGTAATTGAAGACAATTTTAAAAATACTTATGTATAACAAAACCAAAATGATGAAATAAAAATGTCTAAACTTTTTTTTTTATGGTGCAGGACTCATAGTGGGCAGAAATTTAAAAAAAAAATCCAAACTATTTCCTGCAAGTCAAAAATCAAAAAGTTGGTGTTCCAGGTGAAATGAAAGGTCTGCATTTATCCTTCCAATAGCTGAACTAAAATTAAAATAAAATTAGAGAGGACATAAAACCTCCACCATGTGGCAGAAACCAACTACCAAGGAGGCCCTGAGCATGTCTGTCACCAGTGCTTATCCTTACAAGGAGTAGTCTGAGAAAATAACAGAAGGATAAAGTAGAAAATTCAGTGTGCTGCTATTCAGTCGGGTTCAGTGCAGTGTACCCGGAGCACATGGCCCAGCCCAGGTTAGCTAACTTACTGTCTAACTGGGCACTATTCAGACTGACTGGGTAGGGTGTCTGACTCAGCAATCTCCTCCCTGGGTGCCTCTGTACCCCATGGACACTCAAGAGTTTCTTCTGGAAGGTGGCACTGAAAGCCACAGGATATTGCCTGCATCTCCTGCTGGACCAGAATCTTCCTTGCTCTTTGCTGGCTTTGGTGGGAAGCTAGGAGGCCATCCTCCCACTGGTCACTGGAGGGGATCATTCCCTCTTTTGTTAGTGACCTCTCCAGCTTGGGCTGCTTGGGGATCCAAAATCTCAGTCCAGTGCCAGATGAATCCCTTGTCAGGCCAGCAAAGAATGGACACCTTGCTTGCTGGTGGGGAGGTTTTGTGGGTGGCAGCACATGGCTGGGAAGAGACAGGAGAAGGGAGAGCCAGCAGTGCTGGGAGGTGGGAATTTCAGTGCTCACCGCTGCCACTAGAAGCTGGGGGGATCAGAAGGAGGGGAAGTGGTGCCTGACCCAGTGAGAGTAGCAGACACGTGTAAAGGAGGTGGCATGGGCTGTTGTCTTGGAAAAGACCCTGGTGAAGGTGCATGTCTGTGTACACTGCACTTGGAGGTGATACCCAGTGAGAGTGGAATGGGTGAGTTACTGTGACTACTCTTCTGGTTTATTTTTGTCTAGGGGAAGAGAAGTATTGTCTTTTGTGTGCAGTATGTTTATAAATCAATTTCCCTTCTGACTGATGCCTTGCTCCACGCTCTTTCGTTCTCCTCCATCTGGTTTCTATTGTAGTTTTAAATGAGGACAGTTTGGCTGTCTGGCAGAACAAGCAGGGTCTGTGTGACACCGGCTGCCCCTTCCAGCTTCTAAGCCTCCTAAGCTTCCAGCACAGTGTTAATTATAGGAGTGTCAAGATTGGACTCCCTGCCCCCATCTCCTTTCTGTGCCTGCACGTACAGCCCCTGCTGCAAATCCCCATCCACATCTGATCTTCCTTTGGGAGACACCCAGCCCTGTGATTTACATGCCTGTGACTCTGATAGAGACCTGTTGTAAAGCACATGCCAGAGCCTGTACCTTCCAGCATTCAGGGTTGATGCCAGCCTCAGTTCATCAGGAGCCACGTCTGAAATAATCCTACCAGCTCAGAAACTCCTGGAAGTAGAAGACAGCTGCTCACTGCTGCTCTAACCTCACCACCCCCAAAAGCCCAAAAGACTAAGCTTTGTAGGAGATCAGAGCTGCTCAGGAATGCCAGAGCTGCAGGTCCTACTCAAAGAAAACATTTATTGTGCTCCAGTTCCATACAAGTGCTGCATTTAGAGGCTTGATTTGCAGGAAGTCGATGTCGTCCCTTCACCTCCAGGGATCTGAGGTTGAAGTCTGTAATTTTCAGTTGCAAGTGAAAAGTGTCCTCTATGGGATTTTTTTTGACATGACAAAACTGCCACAAATTTTGGAATAACTGACTGTTTCTCTTCCTATGAGCCAAAGACCTGGTATGGCAGGAAATCATGCTCATGATGAGTGGAGGGCACTGGCAGAGATATGTGAGAAACCCAGGGTTGGAAAAGCAAGGGAAAATGCAGGGCTGCAGTAAGAAATGCTGGCAGAGCTCAGTTATATTGCCTATTTGCAATCTACAAGTTGTCTTTGCTGTGGAGTTTTCACCCACTTTTAAAATTGGGTTGAATTTTATACATTTGCTACAGATTGTTCCCCTCAGGCCGGTGTTTTTTGCTTACCAGTCCTCAACAGATGGATCTAGCCTTCTCTTCTTCTTCTGTATAGGGGGTTTGCTTACCTGCCTAAGGCCCCTTGACCTAATTTACTCCAAGAAAACTTAGAACTCAGCCAAAAAATGGTGTGATTTAATAGGTCTTACTCCCAAGAGGTCAAATTAGTCACAACAAACATTACTATCTGCATTTTTAGTTGGTTTTCTTATTCTTAATACTGAGGTTTTAAAAAGTATCTAATAAAGCATGCTTTGTGCATGTACCCCATTTTTTGGCAGCCAGGCACCATCATATGAGGCTTGTCTCCGTGAAAGACTGTTAACCTTTGGACAAACCTTGTCATGTGGCTGTCGTGATCAAATATGTTTTCTGTTCAATTAATTTTTTTTGGGTTGCATGGAGCTCAATGGTTTCTATTCTCTCATGCAGATAGGTCTGAGGTGGACATGGATCTGCCTTTCATTTTTGCTGGTTACGTGTCATTATTCCAAGACCCCTACCAAGAAGGAAATTTCAATATGCCATGTGTGCATAGCTTCTACCATAAAGATGTTAAAGCCTGATTTTCCAGAAATGGAAATGAGGCCTGAAGTAATTTGTCTTTCCCTTTTTTTAGCATTTCTCATCATCATATGATCTGAGTTCCCTACTGCAGTTCCAGATAATCAGGACTTACTCAGAGATATGAAGGTCCTCTTTTTTTGATGTGTCACTTGGACTTTTCTTGGAAGGATATTAAGGAAATTTAGTGCTTCTTTTTTTTTTTTTTTTTTTTTTTTTTTTTTTGCTCTGTCTCCTTCCACATTCAGCTTGCATAGCAAGTAGGTGTTGCATGCACTGAAAGGAATGCTTCCCAGGTTCTTTCCTTTCTGGAAGGCTCTGATCCACCTTCCTACCAATTTCCTTGAGGAGAGAATACCATAGCTCTGTGACTGTTGTGGACAAAGCTTTCACTCTGTAGACTTCAGCTGTTCTCTTTGCAATTCCATGGTTTCATGAACACTGTTGTAGGCTTGGGGCCTCTGCCATGAGCTCTGCCCAACAGCTTGAGGGTCTTGAAAATCAGCACAAGGGCTTTGAGTGTGACACAGCATGACCAATGTACCCATGTTATGAGTGCCTGCTCAAAAAACTGATAAAGTCAATTTTTCCCTGCTGTTTTGGAGATGCTCCTTTGGCTGAGAAGAATTAGTCTGTTTGGACCGTTCAGGCTTCCAAGCAATCACTGGGACTTTGTGTACACCTGCGTTTGGGTTGGCCAAATGACAAGAGAAGGGACACATGAAAGGACTTCTTCTTTACTTCCCTCAGCAAGTGAGGAGGCAGAAGGGCAGCACTTCCCAGACTGACTGGCTCAGTAGCAGTGTGTCCCTGAGGTGGGTGCAAGCTTAGAGCCCTTCTCACCAGAGCCTGTACCCTGCAGTGCTTGGCAGGGACAGGTCCACCCATGAGCCGGCTCTGGCCTCCGTGGCTCCCATGAGAAATAATAAAATAATGAAAAATAATAATGTACAAACTGTTTTTATTCAGGCTGTCATTGGAGGGTTGTCTTTGGATGCCATCTGATGAAGCACATGTCATTACAGTCCTGAACTTTGAGCAGAAGGACTCAGAGAATGTCCAGCCAGAGGCATTGTCTCCAGGGTGTCACAAAGATGCAGTAATTGCTATGCCTGGCTTTCCAGTCAAATCTATGGCTTAGTTGGTTTTTCTCCATACAGCTTTTGAAATGTACAGTGCAGCAGAGTCAGCATTACAGCAGGGGAACTTTTGACTTGTGCATTTACTGACTTTTGTGCCTATGGCTGTGTGAAGCATTGCATTAAATACACAGTAGTTTCTAGCACCTAATAAGGAAGGGCTTTCTTACTGTTAGTGTTATAGCTTGGGTTGTTATAGTACTGGGGACAGGGAGCCTTGATCTGACCAAGAGAATGGGGGGGTTCTTATGCCTATATAATGGGGAAAAAAATAAACATATACTTTGTGTCCAAGTCTGGATGTAAATGTTGTGCCTCAGGATTCTCTCAGCTTTAAGACTGGTTAAGTCTTTGTCTAGTTATGCTGATGGAGTTCTTTTGAAGCCGATGTCAGGTTTTGTCAGTGTGCAGATCTAGTCAATATTTGAACTTTATACCCCCTCAGTGGGATTTATGAGCACTAAACTGTGGGTATGTAGGCTTATATGGAAGTGTGAATGCTTCTCTGATTTTTATCCTAGCCAATGAGACCTTTTGGCACAATTCAGCGAGGCTGGAGCTCTATACTGAGGAGGGTGGAGGTTCCCAGGACCTCATGCTTTACCACATGCTTTCAATTAGAATGAAAGAGCTTTTTTTTATTTTATTTTGGAAGAAAAAGGAAGAGAGGGAAACCCTACCTTTCTTTCTGCTATGTTACTGTGACTTCAGGGTCAGTCATTGTCACATGTCAATGAGCATTGCATGGCACAACCACAGCATATCCTCACGGTCACTTTGCAGGGGTTATTTTTGATTTGCCCTGTATTTCTTCCATTGCTGTACCCTTCCCTGCATCCACAGTGAGCCTCTGCTGTTTTTTTCATGGAACCGTCTCCTCTGTGATGACTTGTGGGAGCTGTCAGTGTGTATTCACTGGACATCTTGCTTTGCTTTCCTCTCGTAGTCCCTTACGTGCTGAAGAGCTGCGCGGAGTTCATTGAGACTCATGGCATCGTGGATGGGATCTACCGGCTCTCAGGAGTGACATCCAACATACAGAAGTTGAGGTAAAGGCAATGTTGGGAGTGTCAGAGGGATTCAGGGACGTTGCTCAGTACCTTTCTGGTGTTAGTCCCTCAGGTACAGACTGTGGCCAACAGAGCTCCACACTGATGCAGAAGATAAACTGTCTTTGAAGTACCTAACAGGAAGACAATACTTTAGGGATTAGCCCAAAAAACCATATGTCTCCTTCTGCATCTGTTAGTAGGAAAGGCAAGGAGGGTCTCCGTGCAAGCATTGAGTTGCTCTTTCTCACTTTGGGACAAAGCAATCTCTTTATATCAGTTTGAGGTCCACTCCCTGTGTTAGGGATAATGGACACTAATTGAAACCTCAGGGCCTGAACTTGGGACACAATCTGGGCCAGCCTGAAGAGACATCTCTGCTTTTCCATTTGTTTTTTCTCTAGCTGTAAATGAGTACTTAGGGTGGAGTACTGGTCTGCTACAGCTCTTATTCGCCCATATTGTTATGCTTCCATATTGTTTCAGACAAGAGTTTGTTTCTGACCAATGCCCAGATTTGACAAGGGAAGTTTACCTCCAGGACATCCACTGTGTGGGGTCACTCTGCAAGCTGTACTTCAGGGAACTGCCCAACCCTCTCCTCACTTATGAGCTCTACAAGAAATTCACGGTAAGACCCTTGGCTGTTCTTGTTCTTCTGCAGAAGTGTGGATGTGCTGCAGATTCCTCCATGACAGCTGTTTGGGATTCACTCCAATGTCCTGGCTTCTGGTGCATCTATCCATATAAACAGTTCTCAGTGCTCTTCCCTTCTCATCTCATGTTGGCTCTCTTTCCCTGTCCTTGTTTCTTTTCACCATTTCATGTTTATTTCTCTCAGTTTGTCTGCTGTTTCCTCCCCTTCATCTTGCTCATTTTTTCACTGCATTGCTTCCCCGCTGCCTCTTTTTCTCCCCATTGTGCACCTCCTCCCAGCACTACTAATTCTCTTTCTTTTCCTCATTACTGTCCATCACTGAGTCTTCTGGGTCACCTGGGCTTGTGATCATAATCACAGGGGTGTGGTTTCCTCATCCCTGTCCCTCCAACTGTCCTTGACACCTGCACAGACTGATTGCCCAGCCCATGTGTAAAGCATCAACTTTTCTGCATCTGTCACATTTTTCATACTGTTTGCAGGGCTGCAGATGAGGATGCTGGTTATGCCAGATGCGGCATATCAGGTCCATCATGATCACATTATAAATACAAATGGCAGAGGAAAGTGGCAACTGGCCAAGCAGAAATCTCTAATTTTGTTTAAAGAGATTACAATTCAAAGAGTAGTTACTTGATTCTGGAAAACAGCCATAGATTATACGTGGATACAGTTGGAACTTAGAAGCAGACTGCGGGGGAGCAGAAATATAAGACCAAAAAGCCTGAATTTTTAAGAGACTTGGCTAATTTTGATGACAGATAATATTTTATTAAAAGGTAGCACAGCAAGCTATGCTTGTTATTAAAGGTGCCTGTTTCTTAGCACTCTAAATCTACTCTCAGTTCTTTATGACACCAGCAAATTTACATTCCATCATTGAGGCTGAAATCTTGTGTGCTGAAGGTATGCACTTTCAGCTAAAAGAATTTACCAACTTCTTAAGATAACTGTGGGGGATGGGAAAGATTGTTTTCTCAGTGTTAGAAACATCCGTCCTTTGTTAAGAATTTCTGTCATCCTGCTCTTTCCCATTTGCTAGGAGGAGGAGGCGACAGCCATTGCCAAAAATGTCAGATGTTGCAGAGAAGTTCTGCAAAATCAGGTATTGCTGTCTGAGTTGCCTCTATCCCAAATCAAGCACTTCCAAGTGACACTGCTGTGGCACAGGAGGCACTGGGAGAGATCCACGGGGTCCTCACAAGGAGATGCTCTCCAAAGTCTCCCTGTTGCCTGCTCTGGGAAGAGGTGACAGTGCAAGGGGTGCTTACTGTGGGGCAAAGCCAGATGGGACCAGCCAAGCAGGAACTTGCTGTAAGAAGTCAGGTAGCTCTTAGGAACACAACTGTGCTGGGGATTTTGGGGTGGTAGTGGCTTGCTGTGCTGCCTGACAGACGTGCAGTAATGTTAGGTGTCTTGCTGTTCCAAATTTTAAATAAGATTGGTCTTTGTTTCAAGGTGATGTATAGTCAAATCTTCAGGGAAAATCCTGATCAATTTGAAAAATTGACCTGTATCCTCAGGATATAAGAATTCTGGGGATATGGGTAGGATTGCTGGAGACAGTCAGGATGAATAGGATCTTGAAAATACAGGGTATCATTCAACCATTCACTGTAACTGATGAGTCTCATTCTTGTTGGAGCTATTTGGCCAGTGTCTTCCTGGCTATCACTACTGATTTATGGAAGAAAAAATGCTCTAAAGGAAACATTAAGGTTTAGATGGAAACTTCTTTTAGGAAAGAATGTTTGCTGAAAAGTGAAGTTTTGGGATGATGACTTGCAGATTTTCAGTAGATACATTTGGTAAATAGTTTTATTCAAAAACAAAAGGGAAAACATTTCTGTAACCGTCTGAGTGTTTCTTTTACAAGTACTTTCTAAAGGAAATGTTTCAATGTTACATCAACTCATCTAACTGATATAAAATGTCTTTCAGAAAAGGGTTAAATAGTTCCAACTTTTAATTATAATTTCTGTAACTAATGTTTGAGTGTGATGTTTTTGGTTAACCTTGAACAGTTGTTTTCTAAAATCTTATGCCAGCTTCCCAAAATGTTATCACTTTGGGTTGACCTAAAAGGGTGTTGTTTTAAAAATCTCTGGCTTTTCAGTTTTTCCACTTAGCCACAAAATCCATTATTCATGTAAGCCTGCTCAGAAGGGATTTATAATTGGTAACCCAGCTGACAGGAAGCACAGTCAGATACTAGGAGGAAAGAAAGAAAAAAGACCAATTCCCCAAGGAGCAGAAAACCCACTAGGAGTGTGTGTGTGCGTGGGGTGTCTGAACAGGGAACAGTGGCAGCTGTACCTCAGCAGACGAGTGCTGGTAGGAATAAAGAACACATGGTAATCCCAGCCTGACTGAGCCAGAGCTGGCTCTGAGCTGGGATAGGCTGCACTTTGAGTCACCACAGTGATTCAGAGATTTCTGTCCAAGGAAAGTCAAATTCTTAATGACTAGAGAAGGGTTGTCCTCTTGGTCATCACTATGTCAAGTTCACAGGTGTAACATCCTGGTCATGACCTCACTGGCTATAAATTTTTGCCAAATGATTGCCATCTTGTCTAAAGGATGGTTGTTTCTCAGGACAGATAAGTTGACTCTGCTTGGCTTGTTCTAGCCTGGGCATAGAGGGACTAGCTCGAGGAGGCCAAGCTTACCTTCTCTCTCTGGACTGTATTCCACTTGTTAAAAAGGGTTCACGAATTGTGGACTCCCAGAATTACTAGTGGAGTTAAAAAAAATCTTAAATGGCATAAATTCATACCATGATGAACAGTATGCAAGAAATTGAATTATTGTTTCTTCCTTGAATTTTGTATTCTGCTGCTGCAATCTGCAGTTTTGGAGGGCTCCTCAGGTCTCAAAAGCACAGCTCGTGTGGGTCAGACATGTGGCTCGGAGGACTGAACGGGTCGTGACCTCAGAGAAGCTGGTATTCACTTGCTGTCTAATCATTAGGTCTTTGAGACCTGGAAGGTTGAATATGGCAATGAAAATGTGCACCAGGGGAGAAAATATTGTGTACAATCTAGTTGAAATGTAATGCTTTAGGTGCACCAGTTAAAGTTTTTATTTCTCTCAGTCTCCATTCTTGGACAAGGCTATTCAACTGGAAACACTGTATTAAGATTGCAAGAGCTCTTATGCTTCAGATTTCTGTTGTTTTTGTTTGTTTGTTTGTTTAGGGCACCATAGCCACGTGTAAAATCACTAGAAGGAGTTAACCTGCCTTTAATTTGGGCAAACCAAATACGTGTGCATCTCATATATACCTAACTGGCCGCTCAGTAGAGCTCACTTGTTTTGATCTGCCACTATTTCTCTGGCCTGGAAACTGGCAGTGTTTGGTTAGCTGATGGTTGCAGATGAGAAGTGATCTGCAGGGAAAGGGGCAGTGACAAAACCAGCGGTGGTAGCATCACCACGGGGGTGCTGTAGTGGCTGCTGCAGGAAGATGCTTCTCTAGTGGTGGCTGGTAATTTCAGGTTCATGATGTTTAAGCGATGGGTGGCTTGGGAAGGGTTGCTTCCTTCCTTTCCTCCCCTGTCAGTGCTGACATCTGTCTGGAGGCAAAGCTTGTGCTGTCTGTGTGGGTCGCAGCATCTTCCTTTGAACTCGCTCCAAACTCCAGTGGCAGTCGGGTGGGTAGGAGGAGGTTCCCAGACAGTCATGCACTGTTTGAACTGGCTGGTGGCTTGTCCTCCCCCAGCACAAATATTGAAAAAGAATAGCTGAACAGATGAATGCCAATGCAGTGAACTCCTAGGAATGCTGACAAAAGCTTCTCATGGCTCTCTGAGCTCTTGGTCTGTAGAGATTTGCTCAAGTCTGACATGTATAACCTTGATTTTGTCTAACCCTAAGTATAAGAATTTATTAATCTGCTGGGCAAGGATTCTGCTAAGGCTTCTTCCATCATGAAAGATGCAAACCCAGAAAAATAATCCCCTCAGCTATGTTGTTATGACAGTCAAAATGTTGTTTATTTTGAAGAATATGGAACATGTGTATCCAAGGTGTTCTCATAACACAGCTTGAAAAACATGTTTTAACAGGTTATTGTGGGGGGTGTCATTGATTTTTGCTTTTTCCATTATTTTCACTTCTCTCTTTCTCCTCTCTTTTTGTTTCATCCATCATTACACAAGTTAAAAAAAGTGAAAAGAACCAAAACAATACCCCACGAAAAGCAAAGCAAAACAAACCAACACAAGCCAACCCCCCCCCCCCCCCGCCCCTGTAATCTGTAATTGAAAGTCTAAGTCCTTGATTGACCCTCTCCCATAAATACTGACCACCATGTTTGAATGTCTGGGGCATGGTGTGCTGAGACAAGGAATAACAGTGCAGGAAATCTCTGCTGTGCTGGGGACACAAAGAAACTTCTTCTTCCAATAGCTCTGTAGGGTAACAAGAGAGCATTCCCTCTGAGACAGGGTGTCTCGTGTGACCCTTCTTATCCCTCTTCCTTTTCCCCTGAGTCCATTGCCAGGGTGTACTGTTTCCTTGTGTCCCTGCAGGAAGCAGTGTCACGCTTCCCCGAGGACGAGCAGCTGGCACGAATTCAAAATGTCATCCAGGAGCTCCCACCATCACATTACAGGTAAGATTGTGTCCACAAAGGTGCTGAGGATCAGTGTGGTGACCTCACCCTCATCAGGGAATATTGCCTGAAATAGCTCTGGAATTAATTTCCAGAAATCAATTTCCAAAAGCTGACTCAGCATTTCCAAATCTGGCAACAATTTATCTGGCATTTAAATATCACTGAACAAACCTTTGTTAAGAGACAGAACAAGGTCTCCCTGCTGCAGTCTTACCATCCTCCTTCCCCAAGTATGACCACTGAGGTACCCTTGGGCAGTGTCCTGGGTGTAGTAAGGAGAAGATGATTTGCTGGAGGTGCCTGAGCAAGAGCTAAGAGCTCAGTTTTTGCAGCATCCCATTCCCTCTTCCATCCATCTCCTGTCTTCTTTGCTCCCTAAGCATGCTAAGAATAGTTTGGTTCATGCCCCACTCTTGGCCACCCCAGAGCTCAGCTGTTCAGGTATTCATTGCCATCCCGTGCAAATGCTGGTGTTGTGCCTCCTCTGCCCCATGGGCTCTGTTGTGCCATTGCAGACGCCTGGGGAGGGGACAGGGCTGGCCCTGAGCCTCATTGTCCCAGGCAGGCAGACACTGGTAATGTGACACATTTTTCTTTCTTTGTGTGAAACCACTGCAGAACGTTGGAATACCTGATCAAGCACCTGACTCACCTGGCCTCCTTCAGCAACATGACTAACATGCACACCAGAAACCTGGCCTTGGTGTGGGCTCCAAATCTCCTCAGGTACAGTAGAGGTTCTTCTAATCCAGAGCACCATGCTGAGTTCCAAGGGGAGTGGCAGCATCTGAGCTTAATGACCTGAGGGAAATGCAAAGATGGGGAAAAGCTGAGCAACTAAAGAGAAGAGCATAGCAGAGCAAACAGCTTTTCTTCCAGGTTGAATAATCTAAGGTTTTACTGCCAGCATCCAAGGAAGCTTGTGGGTTTGTGTGTTTCTTATTTAAAAAAAAAAAAAAAAAAAAAAAAAAAAAAAAAAAAAAAAAAAGTTGTTATTTGCAAGTTGAGCATAGATTTAGAAATGAGGACTTTACTCATCACTTGGGAATGTTAATGGCATTTTTGATGGTGCCAGTGCTTCTGCAGCAGGGCAGTGAGAGACAGAAAGGATCAGAAGGGAGAAAAACAGGGCAATAATACTAGAGACCTGTTCCCAGATCTGCTTGTGCAAAATTGAGATGAGCTTGCTGGGCTTGAAATGGCAGCCAGTGTCAGATCTCAAGACCACCAGCTAGTTTTTCATGTTTGTTATGCCTGGCACTCTGCTGTGAAGAAGCCTGGATTAGATGCAGGCAGGGGTTTGGCTGCTATGTTGTAGAGCTAAGCAGAACAAGGAAAAATAGCATATGGGAAAAAAAAATTAAAGATTTTGTATCTTGTCAAAATTCCCTTTCCATCCATCCAATACCCCTGCATTTAGAGGAATGAACTATGCAAGGAGAGTCCAGGACTGCAGCTGGGCAGGAGAGGAGTGATGGCAGAGCCATCAGGGTAGCCCTGGGCTGGCAGAGAACGTTGGCTAGAGAGGTACAGGCTGAAAAGCATGTTCTAAAGAGTTATCTCACCCTTCCAAATCCCAAAAATGGCAGAGCAGGTTCTGAAAATGAATCAAATGTTGACTCCATTGAATATCATAAATTGGGCCTTTACTACTGAGACATTTTCATTCTAGCATCTGCCCTTGTCAAAAAAAATGAAGTCTGTTATTCCTTTGCAATCTTTCATAAGTACAAGTCCCAGGGAGGAAAAGAAAGGCGCAAGCAATGCAACTGCTGTCTCCTTACAGGGTTATCCTCTTGGCAATGCCCCAAGCTGTTATCTAACACACCAGTCATTAACTTTACAAAGGATCCATTGCCCAAAGATAATTTCTTCAGCAACACTTTGGCATGTCAAGATAAGGAATATTCCTTTGCTGAGAGCAAGATTGAGAATGTGGGAGCACGGGGGGGGGGGGGGGGGGGGGAGGGGGGGGGGTGCAGAGAAGAGACTATTGGGGCACACAGCAAAGTATAGAAGAAATTGGCATGAGGAAGACCTGAGCAGGGTCTAAGGGATTTCACTGAGAGGTGATTGAAGCACTGAGTAGGGATCTAGAATCAGCCTTTGAAGCCTCCTGTGTTGTTTTTCAGGCCCAGCCTTGAAATAGCTAAAATAGGGAAAAGGGAGAAGAACAGAACTTGAGAGTCACAGTTTTACCTGCTGAAGAATGTAAAAGCCAAGTGGGGCAAATAACACATTCAGGAAAGGAAGTAGCAGAGGTGGCAAAGAAAACAGAAATAATTTTTAAAATATTGAAAAGACAAAGAGGGGATGAGGGCCTGTGAAGGAAGGAGAGGAAGAGGTACAGCAAGAGTGGGAAATCATCCCAGTTGCCTTGCTTGCAGGAAGAAATGTGGTCTGTCCTTGCCAGGGGCTGTGTGTGGCAATGCTCACTACTGGTACCCCTCTTTCCTCATGCAGGTCAAAGGAGATTGAGGCAGTTGGCTGCAATGGGGATGCAGCTTTCCTGGAGGTGCGAGTGCAGCAATTGGTGATTGAGTTCATCCTGAACCACGTGGATCAGATCTTCAACAACAACAGGAAAGCCAGCTCTGCAGAGAACATTGGTAGCAACCTCCCTGAGCCACTTCCCATGTCACTTGCCGTGTCGTTCAGCTCTCCCTTCAACTAATATTACAAGCACAGTAACCCTTGCTATCACCACAGACTTCCCCAAAGACACCTTGAGCCCAATATCTCATTACTCTTATCTTCTTTATCCCTATCTTAAACATTTTCTTTTTCCATACTAGCCTCCTTTGGTGTTTTCTCAGGTTGCCTTATGTCTCATCTTCTGCATGATCTCATGTGGCTTAAGCCTTTCCACAAAAGGAAGACCACCTGATTGATTCTCAATATTGATCTAAGCTTTTTCTGTAAGTCCATCAGCCACAGTCTCAGCTCTTCTGCCAGATTCCCCCAGTTACAATTCCTCATACCAACAATACCTGCCCTGCAGCCACTATTTCCACCCAAGTTAGAGGTCACACTCCCAGGCACTCCTGGGAAAAAAATTCATCTTGTGCTCCAAAAACTTCTATCTTGTTCCTGAGAACATTTTATAAAAGAGATGTTTGTTTTTTTTTTTTTCCTGGGACATCAATAGTTTTCAGAGATGCTGATTTTGCTGTTTAGTGATGGTTTTGTTGGCAAAGACTGAGAATTGAGAAGGCATGGATCCACAGTGACCTCACATAACTGCAGAAATATGTACCTTCCCATTTTACACATTCAAAAGACTTCTGATACCTTCAGTACTCAGGCAGAATCCACCTTTCTGCTTTGCAGCCCTGTGTCAGCTCATTCTGCCCATCTTTACCTTAACATGGCTTTGCCCCTGCCCCTATAAACAGACACTTTCAGTTCTCTGGGCTATCAGTGAGACTGCTTTCTGTGGCCCTGAAATGGATTAAAAAGTTAAAATAATACTGGTCCTGCAACAAGACAAGGAGAAAGATGTGGAAGTGAAAGAACTAGGTACCACATTGGGATCAGGGACTGAACTGCTTCAAAATCAGGGGAGGGTAGGGGCGAGATGGAGGAAGGGAGTGAGGGAGGAGTAAAGGGAATGTGTGAATCCTGGTGGTTTTCAGAGACACCTCCTTCACACAGAAGTGTCTGCAGCAGAGGAAGCAAATCCACACAACACAGCCTTTGGCTGGCAAGCATGGCCCCTGCTGGGAATGTACTCAGATGGATAAGGTTGCTGGGGAGCTGAAAGGCTTATCTGACAAAAAGCCTTTCTCCCTGCACGTGCCACTTCTTTCCCCCCTCCACAGGAGATGTTCCAGTCAAATAAAGTCATGAAGCTCTTGCTCTCGTCTCTCCTCACCCCAGGCTGGAATGTATTTTCTTGTTTTTCAGAGAGCGCATCAGTTGTGAAAAGTTTGACCCTCCCCTCGGCCTCCCTGCCAATGAAACTGGTGAGCCTGGAAGAAGCCCAGGCACGGAGTCTGTCTGCATCCCATCCTGCTCGGAAGGAGAGGAGAGAGAACAGCTTGCCTGAAATCGTGCCTGTAATTGGGTCCCTCTTCCACACAGTTGTTGATCTTCCTGACAGCAAGTAAGTGCCAAGAAAAGTGCAAAGCATAAAGAAAAAAGTGCAGGTTCCCCAGTGTGATCGGAAATGATCCTTTTGTTAACGTGATACCCCCACACCTGCACTCATCTCAATCTACTGCCACTACACAAACAAAATTCAGTGTCCTTAAAAGAGGCAGAGCTATTCCTGAGAAGTATTTCAGGTGCTGGGTTCATGGCTTCACTAGTTCTCATCTCTCCATCAGGGCAGATCCTCACAGACCTCCTGCAGGAGGAATGAATTGTCTTTGCATCCTTGTGCCAGCTCAGAAGTTGGCTAAATATGGGAGCATGGAGAAGGTTGGGGCACAGCTCATCTACGAGTTCCACCTGCTGGTGGCTGGTCCAGGGCACGTTTGGTGCCACTGACCTGCTCCAGAGTCTCCATTCTCCTGGTTCCTCTGCAATTACAGCCAAGCAGGAAGGCTCATTTTCACTCCCTGAATGGAGAGATATTTACATAGTGGCACCTATGCCAGCTATGTCTGTGCCCGGAGAAGAGTCTGATTTCAGCTGAGGTTGCTGCAGTTGTTGGCACAGCTGCCCAGAATAAGTATTTATCTATTGGTCTATCTAACTGTTAATATATAGCCACTCTACTGCCTGGTTCAGATAGATTATAGCCTCTGCAGCAGGAGGCTCATTAATTTACTGACCCAGAAAGCTCCAGAACAAAGATATTTATTGGCACTTGATATATTAAAGCAAAAAGGAATCATCTAACAGAATACTGGCAAGAGGATAACCAGCTTAAGACAAAAATGTGTTTGTCCCTCTAGAGTCTTCTCCTTTCTAATTTGAAGAGAAAAGTCCTCTTCCCAAATATTAATCACCTTTGTAGGACTGATATGTACTTCTCTATGTACCTATCAGAAAGAAAAGCAGAAATGTGGGGATAGAAAGCCCAGTGTGGAGAGCAAGACAAGGAGCTAAGAGAATTCTTGCTCTGAAAGATGGGGAGATTGAAGGAGGGGTCAGAATGAGAATGAAGGAAGTGAAACAGACCTTCATGAATAAATATGTATATAAGAAAAAAAAATGCATTAGGACAAGAAGCTTCTTTCTGCAAAAGCTGGGATTTCCAAAGAGACGCAGGGAACTGGTGTCTTACTTCCTCGGAGGGTTATGAGAAATTGATTTAATTCCCTCCTCTTTGGTTTGTACATTATACTTGCATATGAATATATAAGACCTGTGATTAAATTAATGTTGGCCTGAGAAGCATTAATAGCTAGTTTTCATTAAGGAATTCCTTTATTTTTCCCATAAGACATGGTCCTTTAAGCATAACTTTGTGCACTGAGAAATGGTACCAGTTCTATCAGTTCCCCGGAATTTATCATACATTGTGTCATTAAAACCTGTAAAAAAGGCAATTTTTCTTTGCTTTATTGCAGGATAGTCTGAGCCTTGAAAACCACTCCTTTCTGGAGGCAAGCATGGTTGATTGCTCAGTCACTGTTGCTGTAGCATGATGCCAGAACCAACTATCTGAAGGCTTAGGTGTATTTCCATCCATGAAATAGTTAAATCAGCAGTACAGATAAATAATTTACAGCGTGATTGCTACCTATGTAGCCAACAAGGGTTGGTTGTATAGCTAAGCTTTGCATGCTTTAGAGTTAAAAGAGGTGTGAGAAGAAAAAAATTGAAAGTGTTGAGGGGAGACAGCTCAGAGGTCTTTGGAGGGTATTAAAAAGGCAAAAGTCTCTAAGGTTTGATGACCATCTGAGCCTTTTTTCCTTCCAGGAGGAAATTATCCACCAAGTCCAAGAAATGGAAGTCAATATTTAATTTGGGCCGTTCTGGCTCAGAATCAAAGTCTAAACTGAGTCGAAATGGGAGTGTCTTTGTAAGGGCACAGAAGCTGTCTGGTAAGAACACACTTTACAGCTGAATGTTTCTCTCTGAGGCTTTTTCCTGTGCTATTGGTAGCATGGGACAGCCTGTATCCACTTGCCACTAATGCCATAGACTTGAGATAGCCTAATGGGGTCCTGCTTGTTGCCTGGTTTCATGCACATCTCATTTTCCTGTGATGGCAAGAAATACCCTTCCAGGAGGATTGGACAGACAGCTACAGTAAACATTGCATTTTGGTACCTGATAAACAGGCTCCTGTTGTCCAGCTGTCAAGTCTGGGGACTAGGAAGTGTTATGTGGGTTTGGATTAGTCCACTGTTCCAGCCCAGCCAGTCTCTGTCTCCTGAGGCTCATTACATGGCACTGGGTGAATGGCTGTCTTTCTAGGCTGTCCTTCCAGGCTGTCCTTTCACTAAAGGACTTTAAAGAACCCACTGCATTCAGTGTCTTTGTGAAAAATGAGGCACCGGGAGTGCCTTCAGCTCTGGCTCTCAGCACTTTGAGGGAAGCCATTGCTTTTGCAGAATTTACAAGAGAAAAGTTGTGTTTTCTTCTGGCTGTAATCCCAAGTTCTAACCTCTCCTGGGCTGCAATCTCTTAAACACTCTGCTTCCTAGAAAATCACATGGCAGTGCCAGTTCCCAGTGTTAAGAAATGATGACTCAAGCTCTAAAAATTATGAACTTGACTCAAAAGTAATCACATTCTTAAAAAGAAGGCATGCCCTTTAAATTTGAATTCATAAAGAAATGTTTTGGGTTTATATGTTCCAGATTTTTTTTAGTATCTTCAAGTCAAGGAATTGTTTTCTATAGAGAGATGAAAGTGGATTTTTTCTTTATATAATCTCATGACTTCAGGAGCTGGTGTTTGGAGGACCACTGCCTAACATTGTAAGACTTCAAATAAAACACTTAATATTGGCAACATTAGCTACAACCACATATAAGAGAGGCTGTATTCGGATCAGAAATGAGTGTGAAGCCAAATGCTGGATCCAGCTCTTTTTGGACCCCTGCCTTCCCCATGTTTTGCATGTACAGATGGCGTCACACAGTGTGGTCTTGACAGACTTCAAAATAGCTCTCTATCCTATTTTGATCATGGGATCACCTTCTCACTTTGATAAGGAATACTCTGTCCCAAAATAGCGCTAACCCAAGGAGGCCCAGAAATGATGGCAGCCCCAGTGATCGTGGAGGCTGAGCCTTGTTCCAAGGACAGTACTGAGTGACAAGGGGCTGGACATTTTCACCAGCAGGACACACAAATGCACAGTCTTGTGCAGAGTTTTCAGCACTGAAAAATGTAACATAACAGCAGAGAAAGGCACTGCTTCAAGTGCCTTTCTCTGCTGTTATGTTACATTTTTCAGTGCTCTCTGCTTACAGCCTAATGTGAGGAAACAGATGAAGTTGCTGCTGAAACTCAGCACATGCTTCAGCACAGGTTGAGTCTGTGCACACAAATCTGTAAGTCACATAAAATGTGACTTACACAGCTCCCCAGCTTGAGTTCTGTTCCTCCTGAAAAGTGGAAACAGTGCTCAAGACATCACATCTTATGAACATAAAAAGTAGCCAGGACTCCATATAAATGTAAAAAGTAGCTGGAGTTTCTCTATGCTCATGTGAGAGTCAGAGCCAGAAGCTTCAATTATATAAACAAATGAAGTCCAACAAGCCTGCTGACTTTCTGTTTTACCTACTTTGTGCAACTCTGTAAACAGCAAACTTTACTCCCAGACATTTTCCAGATCTCCATGGACCCTTTCTGGGCTGCCAGAGACTAACTTGTCTTCCTTGCCAGCTACATTTCCCCACCTCCCTTCCTTTTTCAGAGCAGCAACAGCTACAAGCTTCCAAAACCTCTCAGGAGCAGACCTGTAGAGTGTATAGTAACAAATGACAGCTTGTTTCTGGACAAGCAAGTCCAGTGAGGATGGCCAGCAAAATAGGTCGCTCACTGCTCTCAGAAATTTCCCAGAGTTCTTGCTGGAGGCAGGGTATGCTCCCATCAGCAAAAGAGCTGGGAGTGCAACGTAAAAATAACCCAACATTTGCTATCAGGAATGAGAGGTGATAAGGCATTTATGTCAGTTTAGTTAAAAAGTCCCCCCCAACCAATAGCCTGACTAAGTTGGGGAGGGGAGTGGCACATGACAGCTTTGGGGGTGCTTAACTGCTTCAGAGTGGAGGTGGTGTTGTCTGGCTGGGTTAAGTATAGCTCTCCACATGTCCAGCAGGTGCAAAGCTGTTGTTAGCACTAGCAGATCCCCAGCTGTGTGGACAAGTGTTGTGGGTAATAAGCCATGTGGTCTAGATACATGGGGGAATGCTTGGAAATGGAAAATGTCTGCCTGGCATGCCTGTCTATATGTTTGCAGCCTTTGATCTTTATGGGCTGAAGCCTGCAAAGCCACAGGATCTGATACCTGCTTCTAAATCTCTTTTTCCACAGAAAAAGCAACTATCCGGCCTGCAAAGAGCATGGACTCGTTGTGTTCCCTGCCAGTGGAAGGTGAGACATCCATAGCCTGCCTGTACTGTAAGGGGGAAGGATTGCAGCTCTGCATTTTCAGCAGCATGGATCACAGAATCACAGAATGGTTTGGGTTGAAAGGGACTTCTGAAATCTCCTAGCTCCAAAACCCCTGCCACAGGCAGGGACACCTTCCACTGCGCCAGGTGGTACCAACACTTGAGCAAGCCTTGAACACTTCCAGGGATGGGGTATCCACAGCTTCTGTGGACAGCCTGTTCCAGTGTCTCACCACCCTCAATGGATGAGAAGTCTGTGTCTATCTCACCAAGTTGTGTATCTTTGTGTACTTATGCCATGGCTGCTGATGTGTGTCCCCACCTCTGTGTGTGTGCATTTTTGACTCTTTTCTGTGTTGTTTATCTCAGTGCATCCACCTGAGAGTTACCACTTTTAGCTACACCTTTATTGGCAGATGGACTGATTTGATACCTTTCTTGGTTATTCTGGGCACAAAAATCCCATTTGTAGGTGAAAAAGGCTTACAAAAAGGTGACAAAGCCTGGCATGTGCATTGTGGGCTTTCTGTGCTCTAGCCCTAGACTTGGCTGCATCTGATGGAGAAGGGTGTCTAAAAAAAGTCTGAGCTGATTTCCACTGGAGAGCATTCAGTCCTGTGCTGCCTGCCTGTTTTGAAGGAAGCCCTAGGGCTAGAGCATAGAGAGCCTTCAGTGCCACTTGTCTCCATCTATCTGGGGAAATGTGAGTGTTCAGCAGGGCAGGACTCATCCCTGGAGGGATTGAGGAGGGCTTCTCACAGAGGAAGTTTGTTTGCTGGTTCTTTGCTTCCCACTGACTTGCTCCTATGTTCCCGTCTCTAGGGGAGGATGACAAAAGCAGGTTCAAACGGTCAGTGACTACTGGAGGATTCTTTGTTCCCACCAAGATACGGACAGGAGGCACAGGCAGCTCATATGACCTCAGCAAGGAGAATGAATGGGACCGGGAAGGATCTGCCATGGGGGCCAAAGGAGGTTCAGAGCTGGGTGGGGAGAGAGGTCTTCCCCGGACACTGCAGGTGAAGTCACCCCCTGAGCAGCTGAAGGTTTTCCGGGTAGCAGAGGATGCTGAAAATGAGCAGACTTCAGCCAAAGGAGTGCTCATGTTCTACACCTCTGAAACAGCCACCAAGTCAGGCTTCCCAAGCAGCCTCTTTCCCTTGGAGGCCTCTCCTCATCACCAGAGGAAAGCCCTGAACATCTCGGAGCCCTTTGCTGTCTCTGTCCCACTGAGGGTGTCGGCAGTCATCAGCACCAACAGCACACCCTGCCGCCTGCCCACCAAGGAGAAGCATTCCCTTTCCAGTCTAGAGGAGCTGTCTTCTCTGGTGGAGAGCTCAAGCCCCTCTGCTCTGGAGCCAGGGACCCACACAAGGACAGAGCAGGCAGCAGAGTGCAAGGAGAAACAGCCGGGGCCAGCTCTGCCATTGGCAGCATCCAGAGGTAAGTTGTCTCTTAAGGAGAGGGGTATGGATCCTCATCTGGGCTGCTGGAAGTGCCCTGCAGCTTGGTGCTGTGGAGGTTTCTCCAGCTTGAGCTTGTGGCAGGAAAGAAACTAACCTATAGCAGGGTGGGTATTGACTTGATAGTAGGTCAGGGTGGTGCTTGGCGCAGTAAGGAGCCTGGGGAGGTAGGTGACCTCCCAGAAACATCCAGTTGTGCCTGGAGGGAGCTCTCTAGCATTGTTAGTTGATGTTGGCTCTTGGCAGCATTGCTTTGTCCCGGGACACAAGTTTTCAGTCTCAAGTAGTTACATTCATTTGTGTTTCTGATCCAGGCTCTCATCCTGAGGAGCTGGTGGCAGCTGGGAAACCTGAGTCCCTAGAAATGGCACAGCCAGCAGCAGAAAATCAGGAGACATGTGGACAAAGCGGCTGCACAAGCAGCACCAGCGGCCCCCAGCAGTCCTCCGAGCAGAGTCCTACCTTGCAACAAACACCAGCTTCAGAGTTCCATAAGGGACCACTCCCAGGAGACAAAGCAGAGCAAGGACAACTCAAGATGAAGGATGTCTCCTCAGAAGGCAGCTGTGACCAACAGGAGATTGAGATGGCTAAGACAGAAGGAGGATCGCACCTAAGAGATATGGTAAGGAAGAAGGCATGAGAAAGGTGGGGGACCATGTTGTGGTGGTGACTGGGAGGTTGTTTAAAGTTTTATTGTGTGTCTGTAGTTGTGAAAACTCAGACTGTAACTTAGGCCAAGCAGCACCAATAATTGACCATGAACTGATTTATTTCACTTCTGTGAAATCACCATGTGGTGATTTACCTTTACGTAACTACCTGCTGTCCCCTTTTGGTCATCTTTTCCTGTAACTGTAGCATTTCAGTCTGTACCATCTGTCTGCTCTGAGACTGTCCAGATGTGAGACTGTCCGGATGTCTGAACATTTTGACCCGTGGTCTCTGAATTCCCCTTCTATTTTTGCTGTCCCATTTGTCCTGGACAGCCTGAACAGTCCTTTTTTACTCCCATTCTCTACACACAATTTTATTTTTTTAATTCTTACTATTTTTGCCTCCTCTGTATCTCTAGCAAAGCCTTTTCACCAAGCTTCTTACAGCGATACTCATCTCTGGACAGCTATTTAAAGATCTGTTGGCATATCTCCTTGAATAGATTATTCATTCGAGTTTGTGTGCAGTTTGGGAATGCATATTCTCTGGCAAGGCCAAGCGAGCCTGAATGGGAATTGCTGAGAAATGGGCTGGAACATTCCAGCTACTCATTCAGCTCACTATTTCAGTATGTCTGTCCAGGCCTCCTTTTGGCTGCACCTCAGGCTTTCTCCTCCATAAACCCACTCGTTTATAGATGTATTTTCTTCCTTGAACTGGTAGCAGTCTGTGTGTCTGTGTTTCTGTACCCGTGAGCGTACTCATCCAGGAGCCTGGCTATTCTAGGAGGGCTGTTTGGGGAAAATGGAAGGGTATTTACTGGGAAGTTGTGAGCTCCCAGGTGATGGCATTTCCTCTGTTTTTCAGACTGAGGAAGACCCAGCGAATGCCCTTCTGGAACCACTGTGGCCAGAGATACAGCAGGAACTGAAAATCATTGAACCTGAAGAGGAGCTCTTGCTCTTGCCAGCAGCTGTTCCCAAGACAAGCCCAATTTCTGAATCCCCCTCTTCAGTACAAACAGATAGTCTTTGCCCTGGCCCAGGACAGAGTCCAATGCTTGCTGAGCAGAAATCTGAAAGCAGAACATCACAGATAACTCAGGTGCCTTTATGTGGTGCCAGTGGCATGGAGCAACAAGACAGCCTCCCCAGCTGCCAGTCTGATGCAGTTGCACAGCAGAGTGGTGCTTCAGCCCTACCCAAACTGGGCACTCTTCCAACAGGCTCAGCCACTCCAAAGAACCACCAGTCAATGGTGGAGAGCAGGAGTGAATGTCTCATTCCTACCCTGGACTGGAAGCTTAATGGTCAATCAGAATTTAGTGAGATTGCCACTAGTGATGGATTATCTTGTTCCAAAGGAGCATGTCCAGAATCAGAGAAGGAAAAAGATGGCACTTACTACCTCCAGAGGGAAAAGGATGGTCTTACCAGAGTCCAAATTGAGAGGGAGAAACATGAGATAATGACTACTGATGGAAGGGACACATTCTCCTCCAAGGCACTGAGTGGAGCTGAAATCCAGGAGGTGAAGGAAGGCAATGCGGTCAGCAGAACCCAGGATGCTGCTGACCAGGATGATGAGGATGCCTGGACAGATAATGTGCAGAGCTTAGAACTTGTAGAGCCTTGGGAGGATCACCAGTGGGTTACAAGCCCTCTCCATTCCCCAACCTTGAAGGACATTCAAGAGAAGATGACCCAGGAGTTTCACCCACAGAGCCAGAAAGCAGAGACAAGCCTTTCTCTTAGGCCACGGTTCAGTCGCAGCCTCTCCCTGGACAGTAAAGACACAGTGCTGAGTCTGTGGACTGCCCCGTTCTCTTTCATAGATGCCACTGACCAGCAGCAGCCATGCGGTGACTTTCTGCATTCAGTGACTTGTGAGCTGTCCAAAACACAACCCATGTCCCCCTCTACTTTGGGCAAAGTTATGCAAGATGAGAATGGCCCAAGTCCTCCAGAAGAGCCTTCAAATCCTGAGTATCCCCTTATCAGGGAGAAAGCACCAGGTGAGAAAGCAGGACCCTCCGGAGTCCCTCTTTCAGAGACAGAGGGGAAAAAAGCGCATATGAGCAAAGAAAACCCTTGGAGCCCAAAGCTTGAGTTTCCTTTGCCATACCATAATAGCCCAGGCAGTTCTTCACAGACTAAGAGCACAAAGGAGGAGTTATCCATCTCTCAGGACACTGCCCTGGGAGGAGACACTGTCACCAAAGCATTGTGCTCTGCTGCTGAGTCACAGCTGAGTAATAAAGGTGAAGAAACACCTCGCAAAGTAAAGACCAGGCCTTCATCCCTCAACTTGGATTCACTCCTCCCAGCCCCAGATTTCTTCACATTTGAGAGCCTGTCCATGCCATCTGCCCCTGGGAACCTCCTATATGGGCAGAAGGAAGTAAAAAGCAGTGATTCTGTCCCATCCCTGCCGACACACTGCCCTGCTGCCACTAGGGGTGTTCCCTGGGGGTCTCGTTTCAATGCCCCCGTGGATCTAGACTTGGATTACCTGGCAGTGGCCCACGCCACCAGTGGCCGTCGTAACTCTGCCCCTGTCAGCGTGTCAGCAGTCAGGACCTCCTTCATGATTAAGATGTGCCAGGCTAGAGCAGTGCCCGTGATACCACCCAAGATTCAGTACACCCAGATCCCCCAGCCCCTGCAGGCTCAGAACACTGCTCCAGCCCCTGAGAAGAAGGAATCAGAAGCCAAACAGGCCATCAGGCAAGCTCCACGGGTGGCTTGGAGCCACCTGGAGGCCCCCAAGAGCCCGCTGACAGAGAAGAAAGCCAAAGCAGAGAAAGAAAACAGTGACCCTGCTCAAAAGGACTCAGCCTGCCCTTGGCATGGCAGCCTGGGCTCTCCACTGGAGCCATCTCAGTCCAGTCACCACCCTGCTCTGGATGCCCCTGTTCTGCGCCGAAAGCGCACCTCTGGCGGGGAGACAGCTGGAGATAACCCACAGTCTTCAAAGATTGAGAGGCCATCAGGGTTCTCCAAACCCTCCTACAGATCTAGGCCTGGGAGGCCCCAGAGTCTGATTCTCTTCAGTCCCCCTTTCCCCATCATGGACCACCCCACGTCCTCAGCAGACTCCAGGGTATTGTTGTCACCCATCAGGAGCCCCACTCAGACCACCTCTCTGAGCCCCATTTGTGGCGATCTGTCCGACCCTGCGCGGACAACGCCTGAAGGGGTGATGCTGCGGAACAAAATGACCATCCCCAAGAATGGCCAGAGACTGGAGACCTCTACCAGCTGCTTCTACCAGCCCCAGAGGCGCTCTGTGATTCTGGATGGACGAAGTGGGAGACAGATTGAGTAGCAGCTGCTCCTCCTATTCCTTTTCTGTGATGATTAGAATGGGAGTGTCCAAGACCAACTCTTGCCACTTTGCTGTTGTTAAAACTATTCTGTGCAAGATGGACCTGAATCCTTTATGGTTTCCTGCAAAGCTTTTGCTATGGAAGGTCATGGTATCTTTGTCTTGCTTTTTATTCCCCTTGTTGCTCCTGCCTAGTCCCTCACTGTCTATTTTTTTATGGTAAGCTAGTCCCAGGGAACTTGCATTTCTCACACCTGTTCTCTAACAAGCCCTGTGAAAGTCTCATCCTCCCTATGGAAAAAAGGAAAGGTAAATCTCTGTATAATTACAATATAGAGCTGAGAGGAAACATTATTACAAAACACTGCAGCTCAGGGTGCAGGGGCGCAACATCTGCTGAGGAGGTAAGTCCAGATGTTTGAGAACTCCTACCATTGTTTTCCAGACACCAATGAAGGACTTTCTGATTTACGCAGTGTAAATTTTTTTTTTCACTGTATCTTACAGTGTAAATAAACAGTGCAGGAGGCTGGGGGAAGAGGAGCTGAAGAGGAAGGTTAAGCTGGCATGAGCAAATCATACAGGGCATGAGGCACCCAAGGATAAACATACAACCTGAAGACGCTGCCTCCAGCTCTCTCCTTGCATCAGAGATGTGCTCTTTCCAGCCTGTGCAAGGGCTGGAATGAAAACAGCTGGACAGGAAATGCCTAGTTGTTCTTTCAGTCTTCCAGGTCTTGCTCACTAGTTTTGTGTGCTCAGTCTCTCCTTCCTTGGGCACACAAGATAGGTGTGGCTGAGGAATGAGTGTGCAGCTGGCTGCTCAGTGGTAGAGACCCCTCAGGCTGAAAGCAGGGAAAGCGAAGGCAAGGTCATACTGAAGGCCAGTAGCAACCATTTTCGTTGTTGCTTAAAGCCAGATGACACCTCTGCAGCTGTCTCCAGCTAAACTCCACACTGCCAATAGCAGACAAAAGCAAGAGGATCTTCTTATCTCCATGTCCTTGGGCTATTGCCCTCTTGCACCCTGACTGACATATCTTTGACCCTTGGTATTTCATTGCCACTGTGTGGCATGTCCCCAGGTGCTTCTTCTTCATTTAAATTTCCTCTCCTATGATTTTATATTGTTTCTTTGAGAGTGTGGCTGGTTGCCACCTCCCTGGACTTCAGTGCTTTCAGATTGATTAAGAATATGGTAAAGAGGATGATTTGTGGGACTGCAGAACAGATCACGAACAAGTCCTGAGAGGGGGATTTGAAGTGAATTAAACTCTCTCCTGAAGGAAACATTAATGTTACAGGCAAATACGTGTTCAGATATGCAACAGCTGCCATGGGAATAGAATTAAAGCTTCCTTTATAACACCTCTAACTCTGCATTCACCACAGGCTCATCTATTGCCTGATCTATGACTGTGGGTATGGCAAAGTCAGGTACAGCCTGTGCTGTCTCTGCAATTTAAGTGTCACTGGTGACTAGAGAGGAGATGGGAACACAGGTGTTGCTGCCAGCACTGAGATTGTCCCTGTAATGTGCTTGCAGGGGCCATCATTCCTGGAGATGTCTGAGTCTGCAGGCCCTCAGGTGGGTGTGATGGGCTATAGTTTAAGCAGTAAACTCTTAGGAAGTGCTACAGCCACCACAATGAGTGTCAGCCAGAATTTCCCAAAAGACATGTGTTTAGGGCTTTGTTTTGTGAAGTACTGGCAATTTCCAATGGTTAATAAACTCAACCCATGAGCTCCTAGTCTGTACAGACTGCGTCACTTTATTAGTGCCATTGTGGCTGGAGGGCCCTGAGCCCCCCCATGCAGTGCTTTCTCTGGACTCTTTGATTGCAAAAGGAGAGATATGCCAGAGTATTTTTGAGAAGTTATGGGCCCACAAATGCAAGGAATGTATCTTCAGCAGAATTTTCTCCTTCCAATTCCAAAGGGAATGTGAAAAACAAGAGGGCTTTTCCTTGTCACGAGCTGCAGTCTTTGATCCTCCCCACCACACTCTTTATCTTTGTACAGTACCACATGGGAACAGAGCAGAGAACTAAGTCTGTGCTGTCAGTTTTGTTGAGGGAAATTATTAAACCAGATAAGAGCCTGGAGTTCTTGTTTGGGTCCATGTTCTTTCACAGGCAGCAGCCTATGCTTTACCTGGGCAAGCTGTGGACAGCAGGCCCAGAATATGCAGCTTCATGACAATTGTATTATTCTACTCCCAGACCATAATATGCCTGTGCAGCCTCTTATTAAAGCTAGGGAATTTCCAGTCCTTCATGCTCCTCATAGTTAGCACAGCTCCACACTGCATATACATGTCACTGCCTCCTGAGAAAGGCATATTTTGATCACCATGGCTGGGTTAATGACAAAGGGAAGGTGCGATATGAGGTATTGTGGTAAGGCTTTAGAGGAAGTAAAAGTTGTGGAAGTGATGCCCAGGTTTTTTGGCATCAACAAAAGAGTTTACTTTGGACAAGGACTAATAGTCTCTCAGGTCCTAGAAGTTTTGACTAGCAAGGCAGCTGGAAGGGAGCTAGAGAAGCTTATGAAGTAATGCATCAGAAGGAAAAGAAAATGTGATGAAACCTTGGCACATGTACAACCATTTTTTTCACCTCCTTATTTTCATATAAGCTGATCTATGAACAAGAAATGAGGTCTGGCAATTTGTATATAATACACTGTCTCAACTCTTAACAGCATTTCAGTAAGTAATAGCACTTTTGGCATAAGTGGTGAAACTCCTGCAAGAGAAATATTAGAAATCTTTACTTGATATTAAAGATCAGCCTCAAGTAAGATCTGTATCCAGACTATACTTTTAAGGATATTTCAGAATTTGAACTCAGATCTGGGTCCTGGATTTTAATTAAGCAGAGATGCTGCAATGATATCTCTATTTTGTAGCTTGATCCCATTGCTTATCTACAATTTAATCTCCAGGCTTCCGCTGATGTATCCACAACACTTAAAATATAGCCCCAGGTCCTGCAGAGATGAAAGCATGTTCTTAGTTGCAAGGTGCCCTGTTGTTCTCAGCTCCAGATTCAGCCTTCTGCAGAGTCTGTAAAGTTTGAGGATGAATCCATGCTGATATTGGTACCTGCAGTCAGCTTGAAGGACCAGAGCCTGGAGTTGGACAGGGCCAGAAGACAGATGCCATCTCCCATTGAATGGTGCTGGCTGGGTGGCAGGAGCTTCCTGAGATCCAGCTTTACTAAGCTACCCCCAATGTCATTTGCAGGGTCAGACCTGATCTTTTCAAGAAAGGATTTTCTTCTTTCTTGTGTTTTTCCTCCTTGGTTATGGGTTTGTTTTTCATTGTTTTTGTTTGTTTGTGTTTGTTTGGAGGCTTTGTTTCTGTTTTTCATTCGTTTATCTGTGAAGCATTATGAAGAAGGATAGATTGGATTTATGGGAGATGAGTCTGGCCCAGGTGAGCAAAGCTGGTTTTTCTTGGTATTATTAAAAGGACCTTCCTAAACAGACTGGCTCATCATCTGCAGCTCCACAAGGATCACTTCAGAGACCCTGCAGTACATTTCAATTCTCCTGAGACTGTGAAAAGTAAAGGCTGTTGCCCAGTTTGCAGATGGCCCCAGTATCAGACATGACAAAATACCACCAGCATGTGTTGCTTGTGGTCTTTTACAAGTGGAAGAACAGTGAGTGAATTTCACTTATTCTTCCCATGTAGTCAAAGGGTTGGTGCAGCTTCTCTTAAACTGGCTCAGAGTGAAATGGCTGAGCTGGCAAAGGTGAGAATCCCTGATGGAAAACAGGGACATGGATAATGTTAGCTCCTGTGGGAGCTGCCTCACTGGCAGGAGAGTAAACAGAAATGAAGGTTATATTTTACCTTATAAACCCCAGTCCTCTGGGCTGTACCTCTCATGCTATCACTGTAGAAAGACTGAATACTTATTTTTTCACCTTTAGAGCTTCAGAGGAACTTGTCTGTATTAGAAAGCATCTGTGAAGTCTGCAACATTTTCCCTCATCCAGCATCCAAATGGTGCAATCAAAATATTTTTTCTTTTTTTATGGATTCTGAAACACCTGCAATGTTGAATATTTTAAAATTATATATATATATATATATACACCTATATATATATATATATATATATATATATATATATAAAATCATTCTATGTAAATGTATGAAAAAAAGGAAATGTAATTAACATGAAGGAATTGCCTAAATATTATTTTACACATCTGTGAAACTTGGGCTGATGCGTGGAACTGCTTTCTGCTGCTACATTTGCAGCACTGAGAGTGTGAGATCAAGTGGCTTTTTGCCCACAGAGTAGCTAATTAGTTCTGGTTAATCTGTGGTGGGCAGAAGGCCTGAATGTGCCTTCCTGAGAAGGATCTTGTCCTGGGAAAGGAGGAACAAGACCAGGGGAGGCCAGAATTCAAGGGCTGATTTAGCTTTCCACCAGGAGCTTCTCCCCAGGCCTTGAAAATGCAGACAATCTACTGTAGCATATACAACCTTTCAGGCATGCCCAGGTTTTGCAGTTGTCCTTTTTGCTTCTCTCCATCTCTGGGAAAAAAAAAAAAGAATAAAAATCTCTAGGGATGGGGAAGAAGCTGCAGCTGATCCCTATTTTGTTTAACTTTTGCTTGCTCCTAACTGATGTAAAGGCTTACTGGTGATAACCAATTCTGCTCCAAGCAAGGAATGGAAAACTTCCCACTGAGTTCAACTGGAGATGGAGTAGGACTTTAACAGCCCCAGAATGGAAGGATGGCAGAAGGCAAGAACTTTCTGAGGGCTCCATACAGCAGTCCAGACCTTGGATCTTGTGCTTGCAGGCACTAGTCCCCTTTAAATATTATTTGCTGCCAGGTCAAGAGAAGGGCTGGAAGCTGGACACTATGAAGAGGCTTGTCTCCATCCCACTGGCCCTGGTTTTCTGATTATTTTTCCTGCTAGTTCTGATGAATTGCAGTTTTGTTAAGCTTTTTTTCCTCTGTGTGGACTTGCCTGACTCTGTGCGTGATTGTTTAAAAAAAAAGAAAGAAAATAACAGCCGCAAAAGAGAGATGTTTTGCCAGGTCTCAGCCATGAGATTAAACTGGAGTTTTTATAAAAACAGATCTGTGCCCTAGTGATATTGTGGAGCATTTAATTTTTTTTTCTGGGTTTTGTTTATGAATACAGTGCAAATGCTTTTGTCATCCTCTGACATGGAGTTTGAGCCCCTCTTTTGTTTTGTGAGTGGCCAGGGTACTGATCTGTATTTGTGTGGGCTTTGATGGTGGGGACTGAAGGTTAGGCTCTGACCACACACTTTTCTGATTGGAGTTTATGGGAGCTGCAGTTGCTCTGCAGCTCTGAAAATTAAGTGAAAGCTTGGAGATTTCTGTGGAATTACTGTTCTCTGAAATGCTTTAAAATTTTCAAGAGTAAAATAATCTTTTCTCTTACCATTGCTAGTTCTACCAGGCTGAAGTTTCAGTGATGTGCAACCATGTCCTCCTATTTAGCACATCTCCTGCAGAATTCTGCCTTGCCTGTGATAATGCAGAGCAACACAGAGTAGAGTATGAAAAAACTTTGTGATCCCAGTTCTTGTACAGCACAAGTCAGGCTGGAACAGTAGAAGTTACTATGAAGGCTGCTGGTGCATCACGTATGCACTTCTGTTGATTTGTAAAGGTCAAGCAAGAACTTAAACAAATTATTAATTTAGTTCCTTGGCTCTCATTGAGCCAATCTCTGAGCTGTAGCATGGAAATAAATTTTGTTATTATGTGTCCCTTATTCCATCCTGGGATCAAAGAGAGGAAAAAAAAAAGGGATGTTAGTGCTTGTAGCCTCAGTGGATGTATCTGCAGTGCAGCTTGATCACTGTTCTCCCTAAAAGGCAGATGAATCATCAGGTTAAATGAAATATTTTTTTTCCTACTCAGCAGCTGAACTCAGGGCTTGATTCCCTTTCCTAACTCCTTCATGACTTCAGTTTCCCTTTAGGAAAATGCCTGGGTTGTGCTTCCTGCTTACCATGGCAACTGGCATACAAATTGAGAGAGAAAACCGTGTTTGTTGAACTCTGGAATTGTTGTTAGCCAGAGCCAATCATTAGTGCTCTATTAGAACTTTTGCTGTATTGCTGTATAGGACCAGTATTTTCCCATTCTTTGTGCCACAGAGTCTCGCAATGACTTGGCCATAAGGCAAGGGGAGAACCTCAGACTGCCCCACAGCATTCCCATGGTTACAAAAATTAGGCCAAAGGGACACTGCGGACCTGCTCCTGCTGCAGTTGGCACTGTGCCCTAAATCAGGGTCCTTAAACACATGGCAGTGCTTGAACACTCTTTCAGCCAGTTTCTTTTGCCTGCCTGACTCAGGGCAATACCCTGTGTAGGTTGTTTTGGAAGCCACAGCTACAACATTTTGGATACTTTCAGCTAAGCCAAAACCAGGATTAAGCAAGTTCCCAACCTGGCTGTTAACCAGGAATCAACCTTAGCCAGCACCAAGGAGCATTTGACACTGGTGTCTCTTACATCCCCTCTGCAACACAGGAGTCCAGTAGCTCTGGGCAGCAGGACATCCCACTGATATCCCACTGGATGGGGCTAAAGGTCAGCTGGCAGCAAAGGGGAGGCAGGCTGTGCAGGGAAGGGAGACTGGCACAAGGCACCACCACCAACAAAAATAACAGATTATAACAGCCAAGATAGAGAAAGGCAGTGAGATTTCGGAGTTCATTTTCCATTTGGACAGGATAAACTATTCAAAGAACGTGCCTCACCACATGGGTAAAGGACGAACAGTTTCAGTGTTAAGGATTAGAAATGAATGGGATCTGCAAAGCTCAGATCTGCCTGAGTCTTAATGCCCTCAGAAGTTAGACAAAGTGTGAGTGTTAAAACTTGAATGTTTGTCTCACTCCATAATTAAACACATTTTTGTATGTCTTATTAGCAAAGTGCAGTGGGAGATGAGCTACATTTTGCAAATCTAGACAACTCCTAGGAATTATGTTTGCAGTTTGGGTCCAGATCCATCTTAAAATGGGACCTGTTTTCTTGCATAGCACATCTGCTGCAGAGGGTACATTTCTCTGTCATTTAAATTCCTTATCTGAAAAGACCAGGAATTATTTGAATTCAGTGAGAGGAAATGACTTAAAAAAAAAACAACTTTGTAGCTGCTTAAGAAAGAACCACAAGGCAAACAAACATGCGAACAACCAGAACTGGAGAAAGGAGAATAGCACACATGATGATTATTCAACAGAGGAAGTTTCTAGATAAGTAAAACCCCAAAAGGAAAAAAAAAAAAAACCAACACCCAACAGCCATGAGATTAAATTGAACCAGTCTGAAGAATATCAGGTAACATTTTCTTTTCCTCTTACTTCACAGGGATCAGGAAGAAGAAATCAGAAAAAACAGTGCTCACAAACTGCTTTACTTTTTTTTTTTTTTCACTGAGAGATAATTTACTTTAAATATCAAGAGTCAGACAGTACAAAAGGACTAGGCTGGTTATTTACAGGGTGACTTGGATTTGCAGTCTCCAGCCTCTGTGCCAGCCACAGTACCCTGCTAAAGGTGAGCATTGCTTTGGGAAAAATAGAGAAGTCCTGCATTGGCTCACAGTTAGCATCAACCCTGGGTAGCTAGAGCAGCTCACTGCTCATCACTTGTCTCTCTTGCAGGGTTTATCTCAACTGGTGATCATGCAAGAACTGCACATGACCTTGCCTGTGATGTAATTTCACCTCAGAAGCAAGTCAGAAACATCCTCACCTTTTTTCCTGTTGAGGATCAACCCTCAGCAGTCATAATCCACTCCTCCCAAAGCAGGATCTCCTAAATATGCCTGAGATTGCAGGGAGAGTTCTTGCAGGAGGTTCCCAGCATACCACACGTTGCAGGGGATTTCCCCATTTGCAAAGGAGGGCAGGGCTGCCAAGGGTTGGGAGGAGGAGGATTAATTTAGGAGCTGGTTTTAGGTCATTGGTCCCAATGACATGGCATGAGTCCCTGTTGTAGGGAATGTGAAAAACTAAGATGCCAGGGCAGTGAGCAGGAAAGGGAATAAATCACCCACATCAGAAGATACAGAACACCACTGTCAGCCTGGTTGCTAGTTTTCCCAATGAGGTGGGTAGCCAGATGTAAGTATGGCACATAATGGCCATTGTATGTCATACACGAACCAGCAAGGTAAAGAAAAACAGGGCCTGAAAGAGTCTGTGTGAAGAGGTCTCATGCAGAAGTGAGGGGAAAGGAGGAAGGGGCAGGAAAACTTGTTGGAAAAATGGGGCTTGAGGCACAAAATACACAATGGCAGCCCCACAATGCCCCATTGCCTGAAGGAATAGACACCTTCAGTACTGCCAGCAACAAACATTCAGCAGTGTGAAAAGCACCAGGTTACACTTCTGTGTGCATGGGAGGGCAGCAGCTGAGGATGTGGGATTCTTTTTGGACTGGAGGACACAGCACTCCATCAGCTATGAACAGAGGGTGCTTCTCAGCGAGACTCTTGATTTCTCAGAGCTGGGAGTATTGCAGTAAGTTAATAATCTAAAATTACATTTGGTAGCTCCATGGGATATTGAAGAGTGCTTTTATTGCCACGAGAGAACTGTGAATATTCACACCTATAAAGAATAAATACACAGAGCAAATCTGCAAACAGACCAAATGACTTTCACCTGCAGCATTTTTTTCCTTCATCCTGTCTTAGCAGGATGTCTTAGTCCAGCAGTTCTCACTCACATATGCATATTGCCTGCTCTGAAGACCACATACATCCATGCCTTCAGGAAGCAATCCAAACAGCTGAGAATGACCAGGATTTTTTTTACAAGTGTCAGCTGACAGCTAAGCCTGGTCACCACCATTCCTGTCACAGACTTCATCCCTTCCTCACCCTTTCCCTGGCACCTCAGGCAATTTCAGAGGCTGGAATTAACCTTCAGAAGCACAGCTTTTTCTGAATTTTCAGCAGGATTTTTCATGACCCTGATCAACATCATTCCGTCATCAGTTCAATCCTCTCCTTCCCCCTTAGTTCAGGCAGATAAACCTGGGTTTTTCTGGATGCACTCTGGCATGTTTTGCACTTCTGAACAGATCCACCATTGCCTGGTTTACTTGGTCACAGCTTTTATTTTTTTAGTACATAAATCATAAAGTGCAATGGGAGGGAAAGGCTTAAGAAGCAGAAAGCAAATTTGAAGAACCCAAACTGAATTGACTTGAGCTGCCTTTTATGTAACAGGTCAATGGTATAATTTGCAACTGGTTGGAGCAGTTAATACTGTAACAGTCTATTTAAAGTATTGCCAGTTTCTCTTCTCCTTCAAAATCCTGCAGCATTTTCCTCTATACTAAATGCAGTGCTGTAATCATACCATACTTAGATGGAGCAGAAAGGTCTGAAGAAAAAGACCAGAGGAGGAAAATAATATTTGGTCTCACCTGCTTCTGTGGTCCTACAGTTTTCTCCAGGCAGAATGTCCAGTGACCTCCATATTCCGAAGGCCTTACTAGGCTCTAGAAAGTCCCACAGCCAGTTGTTTCACCCATGTGCAGAGCTGCTTGAGTTTCAGGGAAAAAGTCAAGCAAGAGGCCCTTATGCAGGAGGGCAGCTATCCACAGCCAAGAGTTATTGGAGGCATTTGGCTGAGCAAGGACAGAGTCTCTGTGCCTGCTGTGTCCTTCCTGCTCCATTCTTCTTCTCTCTGCTGTTGCAGTTGGCAGGAATTTGCAGTTTCTGGCAAGTAGCAGAGAACCTAGTCTTTGCCATTGCTCCCAAACTTTGGCAGATGCTGATTCTCTTTAGATTTCTTTACATTTAGGTATTACTGTAGCTTTCAGCAGCATAAACATAAAAACACCCAACCCTACTGATGCCTTGAGAAGGCTGACCTAGAACAGAGGCTAGATGGAGTTAAAGAATAAAGCAGGTATTTATTAAAAGGACTCAATGGATGCACCTTGGGCAGTACAAGAGCCCAGCCACGGCTACACCCAAGATGAACCAAAATGGTCACAAAAATGGATGACTGGTCACGGGGCCTCTCACTTTTATAAATTCTGGTCCATTTGCATATTGGAGTTAATTGTTCACTTATAGGTTTAGGTGATGAAGTCCCATCCTGCTTGTTTTTCCTCTCTTCAGTCCACGTTGTTTATGCTCTTGGGCCTGAAATTTGGGTCGGTTGTCCTTGGTCCCAAGCTAAGAAAGGAATTGTTTTGTCTAGCTGTACTGTGAAGAGAGCTTACCATCCCTTAATATGAAGTTCAGAACTACACACTAAAGCAGTACAGAATCTGAAAAATATGAAAGCTAAAACCCAAGGCATCACTTCCACCAAACCTCCCCCTCGCCCCCTTGAAAACCAAACCTTAACCACTGACATACATGGTCTGCGTGGTCAATCCATGACTCAAGTCTCACAACAAAAGGGCTGAAGACTAATTTCCTTATGGAATTTCTCAGAGTCCAGAGTCTCCAAGACAGTCACCACACCACTGAACCAGGGGAGTGGCTGATCCATGAGGATTATCAGTTCTGAAGGCACAGTCATACAGAAAACTCCTTCTGTGTTGCAGGGACCCAACCTTTCTTCCTTAATCTCTTCACCCTTATATCTGCCTCCTCCTCTCCCTCAGCACTCTGGCAAGGAACTACTTGGCTGCTGAGTTTCTGTAGCTGCATCTTGGTGCTTTAGCATCTCTGTTACAGGATGTTAAATCCTGTCATTGTGCTGCCCCACATGTCCCAAACACAGACCTTTATTTTTTTCCCTTCCCAAAGACACAATCTTGAACAAGAGAAAAAATTCACTTCCATTTCTTTTTAATTAGTATTTTGGTGAATATATAAAAACAAAGAATCAAGGCAGATGGCAAGCATCAGGACATGAACCAGTACATCTTTGGAAGAGGCTTAACTTTAAAACAATTTACAGAGGAACACATGTCTCACAATACATTTAACTACTGAAGCATTCACTAGGAAAGACACCAGCTCAGTCTGGGCCAAAGTAAACAGCCTTTATTGAACTGAGTAAAAGCTGCAAGCGCTGATGCAAGGACTGGGTTTGGTTCAGTTAGCTCTTTGCTTGCATTTTTCCCAAGAGTTACTGCCATTATTTGCCATTTGTCCTACCTGATCCAGGGATGTCGAAGGGGAGTGACACAGGGGGTGTGACCATTTACACACAGGTAGCTAAAGCAAGAAGCACAATAAACCAGGAGCATGGGACAGCCACATTTGCAAAGGAAACTACAGCACAGAACCCCCTGTATTCTGCACCAATTCTAGCCCATAGATGTATGAAATCTTGTGCAAAGTACATAACAGCTTTTTTGAAGGAGTTGCTTGTTCACAAGTGGAGCTTTTCCTGGACTTGCACTTCTGAAGGTAGGAGCACATGCAGTAGTTTCATCAGTGACAGGAGGTAGGCTTGCATATAGGCAGCATATTGCTGAGGAGTGAGCTAGCCTTTTATTGGGCTTGACTAGCAACAGACTTTCTATCTGTGACATGTTTTTATTGCTGACACACTTAAATGCTCAGAGAATTTGCCTTATTCTAAGGCAAGGGTGACAGAGACCAGCAAGAGAAGTTGATCAGTAGAATATAACAGAGAAGTCTGCAGCCTTTTCCCTTGCAGCATCTGTCCTTATTGGTCACAGGAGGTTACAGTTTTGCTCACATAGCCCTTGCTGGAGCATTATAATTTAAATTCAAACTAATTTTAGAGAGACATGTTTCCAGACCAAGTGTATATGGACATTTTCTTTTCTGATGTCATCAGAGAAAAAAACAGATCACTTTTTTTCTCATCTTATGCTCCAGGATTTCTTGCACAGTGAAAGAAGGATTGTGCTTCAGCCAGGAGGCATTAAGGCTGCAGAACAAGGGGCAAAGCAGGGACAAGAATATTCTTTCCTGCAGTCATCAGTTCTTTGTGTCAAGTTTTTGGAGGGGCAAAAGTACATATGGGAGAGGTAGTGGGAAAACTTCAAATCCTCCATGGCCTGAGGAGAATGGAGTGGGAGACAAACAGATGCAGTTTCACATGGCTCTTCAGGACAGCACTAAGGACACCAGGCCTTCAGTATTCAATTGCACTCCAGTAGAACATGGTGCCAAGGAGGACGCAGAACTGAAATGACAACACTATTAAGTTTCTCTGCCCCCCATTTCCTGCTCTCCACCCCTCCCCCAGCCCCATTTAGTCCTACTGGTAGGAGATAGTAAAAGAAAGTCTTGAAAAGCAAAGCCTGTTCAGGCAGAAGATCTTAAAGTTTTTTATCTGCACAGAAACTACATAGTAAAGAACGAAGACACGTGCAGCTATAACTATTTGACTATATCACTCTTCTCACTGGGGATTTTCTGTCATGAAGCTGCTGGACCCCAAGTACTGAATACACTCCTACAAATTCTTCAAACTGCAAGCTCAATTATCTATCATGATGATCCAATACATTCCACAAAGAAGCATCTGCAAGCTGTGTTTGCTGTGTTGTATTGCTGAGATAGCAGCAGGTTGCAGCAGGCCATGGCAGACTGGAAGGCCATCTAATCCCTCACCTCTGGAAGCCAGAATGGAAGGGAACTTCTAAATGTAGCCCTTAGTGGAGCAGGCTACAGGCAGATTTGTGATGAATGAATGACGATAATATATGGACATTTTAAATGCGTCAGTCCTGTCATCCACCTCCACCCAACTGGGTGTGGAATAGCAAGAGGAGAGAAGAGGAAATAAAGGCAAATATTAAGTACTTACAGTCCAGCAGAGGATGGCAAAGCCAAACCAGGCAACACCCCACGCATGTGTGTTCACTGGCCCAGAAATAGCATCGTAACAACCCTGAAAGACAACCAGCAATGACTCAACAGCAGCAATGAGCCTGCACTGCAAGGTGACACCCCCGAGAGAGACTGAGGTGGCATGGTGGCATGCTCCTCTCCTACTGTAATTTGGGTAGCTCAGAGGGTCTCAAAAAATCAAGCCAGAGCTACACTGCTTATTGACATCTTGCAGATAACCTACTATTTCTGGCTCCAAATACAAAGTAGACCCATCTCAAACACTTCAAGGACAACTTGCTGTGCCATCCACTTGCCAAGTACAGTTAGATAACCAAACACAGTTGACACGGAATTGACCTCCAGAATCAAGAAGCATCAAGAAAATTTGGAAGCTTGAATGCCTTCTAGAAATGCAAGCTAGTGCAGAAGCTGATGCTCGTGACCCAGCAACCTAGTGAATAGGACATAATGGTCTACTGAAAAGTTCTTCCTTGAGGAGGAGAACTGCTGATTTGCCTACTCATATTGTATACTCTCATCTTTGGGCTAAGTTTGGTTTATGTCCATCTGCATGTTAGAAATGTCACTTATTAGCAGTGGCTTGGGAGATTTCTCTCTCCAATAGGAAAGACATTATCCTAAAAAAAAATCCTGTCCTGTGTTCAGCAATATGGCCAGGACTCTACAGGCATTTCTTCTCATCCAGAAAGCTTTTGAACACCTGTAGCTTACAGTGAAGGAGAAAGGCTATTCATGGTTTCTTTCCCTTCCAGCAAGGCACTGATGTATGCTAACTGGAAAAAGCAGAGATGATCTTACATTGCTGTTATAGTAGCCAGGCACTCCAAGTTTGCAGCCATCAAGGTTGACAGGAAGCCCTTTTGCATCCAGCACGCAGCATGTCCGTGGCCAGGGGTAGTCGGCGTCGCTGTGCGTGAGGCGGAAGGCAGATGTGTACTCCTGCCAGTCAGAGGGGCCATTCACCCCACAGCAGTGGTTCTGCAGGGACAGAGAAGGGAAGGGTCTTTGTGGGCCCAGGTCACAGCCCTGCACATGTCAGAACACTGGTTAGGTATTAATCACAGATTTATGGGAGAGATTTTTGAAGTGCCTGCCTTTGACAGTCTGCTATCTGATAAACGAGCTAAACAGGGAGTGTGTCAGAACTTTCTTTAAGGTTCAAGGCAGATGCCATCCTCTTTATTATCCAGCAGCCCCAAGGAAGACTTGAAATTCGAGGCTTGCAGAGCATTTAGTAATTAGTGACTTTTCAGTGTATTACCTGACGCATGAGTTCATCCCATGTCTTTGTGACCTCATTGTCACTGTTATTGTTTGCCTCTGACTTCTGATATCTCTCCAGCATTTGCTTCAGGAAGAGCTCTGGAGTGAGCTACAGAAAAAGAAAAACAACAACAACAAAATCACAACAGAGAAAAATGCAGAAAATATGTAAATAAGTGGCCATGTAAAGCAAATACAGGGTTATTTGGGGAGGGTTTGTTGTATTGTTTCAGAGTCCTGCTGGAGAACAGGAATGCTGCTTCTCCTCTGGTTTTACACATGAGAATAAAGAGCAGGATTTGAGGAGCAGGAGCAACAAAGATGAAGATCTCAAGCAGCCACTACTAGATGTATATCACAAAAGCTGTGCAGAAGCTATGGATTGCATTTGGTATGTTGGAACTAAAGCACCACAAATAATTTCCCTGCCCACAGTATCTCCTATAATCCATGTAATCTTTCCCTCACTGGTACCACTGCCTGGGGCAACACTGAAGAATTGTCTTCTCTGTGTAGGATAGATTAATCAGTTGGTAGCTGAAAGACTAAACACTGTGTTGATGATTCAACTAACCCACGCTATTATTTCCTTAACCACAAGGTGTTAAACATTTTTAAACGTTAAAAATAACAAAACTACGTTTGAAACAACAAAGCTATTTCTTTGATTAGAATAATGATGTTGGAGTTTGTTGTTGTGGGGTTGTCTTCTGTTCAGCAGTAGTCTTGTGAGTTTACACTGTATTATCATATTTACTACGCTGAACAGGGTGACTGTGTGCCCTAGAAGTTGTGTTTCCCAGCAAAGTTAAAAGAATGCATGAGAACAGAAATACTCACTGAGTCTTGGTGAGTTGCTGCTGTGATGCAAGAAGCCATTTCAAATGCAAAAGTGATCAGCATCAGAATGAGGTACTGTGGGAAAAAGACAGCAGCATTAGTTCTTGAAGAAACAGTTCAGCATTTTTTTCAAGATTAAGCCAGAAACCCTGCTTGATGCAAAGGTGGCCAGCCCTTCCCAGTGCTTGTTCCAATTTGCAATCTGCTTTCTTGAAGGTGAATGACTGGAATTCTTCTCCATCTCACAGACAAGACTTCATCAGAACCTGATGGCATTAAGACTACCCTGCCTCCACTGAAAATACTTTGTCCTTTTCTTTGTTGTGTCTCATTGGCAACCTATGTTTGTGTCATGTGTCCTCCTTTCACTTCCACTTACCAGCTCTAAGCTTTTCAGCAGGAAGCTGTTCACTCCTAGAAGGAGAGATTGTACTCTGGGGAAAGTGAAGGTGCAGCTTAGGGCATCATTCAGATCCCCCCGATTTTTCATATCAGATTTCCTGAACACTCCTACATTGTGAGCAAAGATCTTTCATGAAAACAGATTACAGGGATCACCTCTCATAGTCTCTTTCATGCTTTTGTTTCCCTTTCCAGCATAATCCCTTTGACAGTTTCCATATTTTCTTTGGAGTTCTCATGTATCTGTTCCTCCTCCCACATTTTATAATGTTCTTCCCTGATTTAAAGCATTTTTTCCTACTTACCGCAGCTTCTGTCCCTTGTACCCTCTCATAAATCCTAAACCAGAGCCGTGGGTTTCAGCCAGGACACCAAAATTCAAAGTTAAGGGAATTCTGTATCCTCAGCTGTTTTCTGGCATATTCCCTGGCTCAAGAGTTCAGATCTCTGAGTGCCTCTTGTCTAAAACAGACACCCTGCAACCCCACAGTAATCCACAAGAGAGCTCATTTCAGTTTTCATCTCTACCCTTCGTTAATGCAAACACCAATTAAGTTTTGCCATACTGCCATACTAAATGAGTAAGTAAGGCATTGTACAGAGATTTGTCCACATCTTAACGCTGTCTTTGGCTTATCCAAAGCTCTGTCCCCACCCCTGTAATTTCTGCCTGCCTGCTCATGTCCTATGTTCTTCGTTGCACCCATATTTGGTATCCTGACACTTACTAATGCCTTGTACAGAAGTCACTACTTATCAGCTCCTAAACTGAATACTGTATGACAGCTGAAAAGCAGTAAGGGGTGGGGAGAAACAAGGATCTAAACCACATCCCAACTATATATGATTGCACAAGTGCTCCTGCATTGCTTCAGGGCAAGGTCAGGGTCAAGCCAGTCAAACCTTCACTGTGGCTATCTCCATTTATTCCCTCAGCCTGGTTTGGGAGCTTCTGGTGCATGAGTCTTCACAGGGGTCACCTTCTGGGACACCACAGCCATGATCAAGAAGAACCTTTGGCTCCTTATCAGTATAAAAGCTGTCTTTGGTCATTGTTTTTTTCCCAAGGTGACCAGGGATACTAAGGCATCGTTTATTCAGTTTGGCAGCAATAGGAAGGTAAGTTTTGCTACACTTACCACCAACAGCAAGGTCCTGCTGGCCTTAACGACTCCAATGATACCAAGGATAGACAGGGCAAAGAGTGCAAGGCCGACAAAGATGCCAATCCAGGCTGCAGCGTAGATGTCACTGTTTTCTGTGGCTTTCAGCAGAGGGTAGGGACCATGGGGGTTAGACACAACGTAGATACACTCTGCTGTCAGGGCAATGCCGCACATCTGGGAAGCGCAAGAAATCCATTAGTTCAAGGTTCCCCAAAGAAATACCTGGCAGAAACAGGTGTAGACTGCTTTCCTTTAATTCAGCTTCCTGCCAAGTGGGAGCTATCCAACTCCCTCTGTCCAGCTCTACAATCTCTTGTATTGGGACTTCACAGAAGAATTGCAGGCAAATCTCATCCAGCCTTGATTTGAGAGGTCAGGCCTAGGACTTGGGGATGTTGAGAAAGAATGAACAGAGCCATTCCATTACTACATGGAGGGAGGTGGCTGGAAAAATCATGGTCTGCTCCTGCTGACAGTTCTAAGGCTTTTCCCCTAGCACCCATCTTGGTATTGTGGATCTGCCCCTGCTGTCCCTTTCCCACCCAAGTGATCATCTAGGACAGCTCTCCTTATCTTCTTCTCTCATTCTTTACTGGACCATGTATGTGTGGACTTCACAAGTGAAGAGGGAGAACTGCTGTTTTAACAAGTGTCATACTGGAAGGAAGCCTCCACCCATATTGTTCCACTTCACTTACCCCAATGACCACATTCCCAAAGACTAACAGACCCTGCAAGATGTGTACACAATCATCACTTTTTGCCATCTTTAATTCTTCATGCAACCTAGAAAACAACAAATACAGTCTTCAATCAAATCACCAGTACAGTATGCTTCACTCAGAAACATAAATTATCCATGAGGAGAAGGATAGACAGAATTTCCCAGCCTGTCTGTACACCTCCCATCCCTTGCTTCATAGTAGTTTCAGAGGAGACCTCCCCGGGTGTTAATCTGTTAACTCAAACTCTCCCTGATATTTGAGCTACAGAAGACTGGGACCACTCTGGGGACAGCTGGTTTCTTCAGCTCCCTTTCGATGAGGATTTTCATCCTCACAACAGCACCCACAACAACCTCCGCTCATGGTGGGTCACTTCTACCTGGCCAAAAACACCAGGTGGATGCAGAGGGGACAAGTCCAGCACCCTCACTTCACCCCTATCCCAAAGGAGCCAGTGTTACTCCAGGGTATGCTATCCTGGGCCATTTTGACCAGCACCACCATGGGATTGAACCACGGTAACTATGGTGCTCTGGCTGTATCCCACACACACCTACAGCACAGGGCTTTACTACAAGCAGCCCCATCTCCCACCCATGCTGGGAATGGCAGCTGAATCTCCCAAGTCAGGTGTGAGGGAGGAAGAGAAGGAGGGAGGGGTAGCTCAGGTTGCAGCTGGCTCAGGGGAGCCAGGCCAAGTAGCATTCCTACCAAATTCCTGAGAGTGCTTATATCCTGCAGTCTAGAGTCAGGTGCCCTGCATCAAATTCATCCCCTTCCAGAGAGAGCAGCATAAAGGCATCAATCAGAGGCATGAGACCTCTTGAAGAAAGAAGCTCAGACACCAGAACCCACCAAGTTTTTCTTTCAAAGGAATGGAGCACATGTGCATGGGGAGGGTAAGGGGAAAAAGCCCCAACCCTGAGACAACTGCATTTTCCAGGTGCTTAAGAAAATATAAGCCAGGAAAGAAAGGCTGCAGTGAGCCCATCTTGAGCAGACGACAGCAAAAACTGCTTGAACATCCTTCTTCTGCCTGAGTACCTGCACTTGTGCCTCTCTTTTGCTGGGGCCACTGACTTCCCGATTCTTCAAAGAAGATGTTGGGAAATATGAGCAGAAAAAGCTGTCAATGAAGGGGAGCTTTCTGAGGAACAGAATATTGTGAGATGTCTCTAAAAATGCCACCTCCTGCCTCCTCAGCAGCTGCCCTTTTTGGGGTATGCAGGACCTCTGACAGCGACAGACAAAAACCAGTCACTTCGTACCACTCTCTCTGCAGTGGTTTGAGGGTTAGACATGCAGACATCTCCAGTGCTCTCACCATTATATCAGCAGTGCCTAAGTATTTTTGTATGATAGCATGTGTAGGAATTTTTTAATAATATGTGGCCATTATTTTTAAGTTGAGAAGACATTTTAGTCCCAGCTGGGTGTTTGGAAGCCAGACCCAGTATAAATGAAACCGTATGGCTCTGTATTTGAAAATGGCAGGCTCGTGAGGTCAACCTGGATCTCTGTCCCTGCCTGACAAGCTGGGGTGTCCAGGGGCTGTCTTGCAGGTCAAATCTGAGTCTGAGCAGTGTTCAGCCATGTGTTCTGTAATACAACACTGCAGAGTCTGCCAAACCTAAGATGAATCCTGGTTTCCCACTCATCTGAGAGCTGGAGAGACCACTGCCTGGCTCATGGACCTGTGTGCTGCAAACTCCAGAGATGTTAAAAACCTTTTAGTTATTGCCATCTAAGAGACATCGCAAGCCAGGCAGCAATCCAAAAAGCAAGGAACTCTTTCCTGCTTGAACACAGGCACTTGAACTCTGACTGCTACATGGAAAAGTGGGTCTGCTCCAGTTGCATTGTATAAAGCAAAGTTGAATGTGTTACCCTGTTCAGTGTTACAACAGCACTGACACCTTGTAGATGGGCTGTCCATCCAGCCCAAGCTCTTGCCTCTCCACAAGCTGGCTTTCTTCTCCACCTTGGCAGGCAGAACCTGGCTCACTCCTGTCTCCCCTTGGGCAGGTATTATTGCAGTTACATTAGCTGGAGAAAGCAAGCTCCTGCTCTTGGGGTAAGCCCTCCTCCAGTGGGCTACTATGGTTGTGAGGAAAGCTGGACAGAATCATCACCACAGGCATCAGCTGGAAAATGGCAAGTTTCCAGACAGCCTAAGGTTCTCCCTTACCTTAACTGAGTTCAATGGGATTGCAGTGCAGGGGGAAGTAGAGAGACCAGGAAAAGGCAAGGGAAAAAGGATATACTCTAGACTTAAAAAACCCCACTGTTGCCATATTTCTATGAATTATCCCTCTGCCTCCAAGTGATAGGTGCCAAAAGAGCTCATTTCTTGGTGTCCACTTTATTAACCTGTGCCACGTGGGTCAACCCCTTGTCTGACCTCTTCTCCCTTGCAGGTGGTCCAGTATTACCATCAGCAATGAGAGACCAGGCAGGTGCTCCAAGGCCTGGACAACAGCTGGGCAGCTGGAGAGCCAATCCTCCAACATGTCCCAGAGGAGAAGCTGTGGAAGATCAGGAGCTTTCCACTGCTCCTCATGCCTTGGAGGTGAGCTGCATTTAGCAAGAGCGGATTGCACAGCACTAAGCACAGGTGCGTGACTACAGAGGCATGAGGCAAACTTGGCTGGCGTGCCTGAGGCAGGCTGTGCACAGAGGCAACTCACAGGCACCCAAGGGTATGAGAGTGGTGGGCAGCCCTCCTCCCAACCCCCAGAGACACAGCTGCCAGCAGCCTCTGCCCACAGACACAAATGCATTTGGATGTAGAGAAGCCTTCTTCTTGGGCCTGTTAAAATTATTTTTATGACCCAAATGCAGTTTCCTGGGGCTTCAAGGAAACCCCTGAGGAAACTGCAGCTTCAGCTGCAACCTTTATCCAAAACTTCCACTAAGAAGGCAGCCAGGTCCTGGAATTTCAACCTTGACCTTGTGTTCCTCAGAACATCCTAGAAACCTTGCAATTTAGGTGTGACCTATCTAGGTCTGAGGTATTCAATTATCACTGCCACAGACTTTGCTCCATGCTCTAAGCAGCTTTGGAAAGGTGTCTGTTGCTCTCGTTGTACCAAAAAACTCCTGTGTCCCTCCTGAGGCACATACTTCTTACTCTTCCTGACACTGGTCACAATCAGTACAACTGGTTGTAACTTCTCCCCTCTCCTCTCCCCTCACACCCCCAAAACACTCCTTACACTCATTGGGGTCCAGCGGAGTCTGCCAGAGCCCAGGAGAAGTGGTAGCCTTGCCTACCCCTGGTACCCCCCAAGCTGCAGACAATCTATTATTTCCATGCCCTTGAAGCTTTCTTGACCTCCCCTCGCTTCCTTTACTCTCAGTATCCCTGAGACCCTCAGCACAACTGTGGGAGACAAAAAGGAAGCTCCTTTCTGCAGAGACTGGCTTCTGCCCTTGTGTTTTAGGTGATAACCTCATGCAGGCTTTGAAAGGACACTCTTCTGACAACAATTTCTGGATTCAAATGGGATTTAGGGTCTGTTGTGTACACCTTGTATACATTGCGCTGGTCAATCTTTTGAAGCCTATAGAACACCCTGTTTCTATAGGCTGAGACAGGATTTCAGTGGCCTTACAAATGAATTCCCCTTCTTAGCCCAGCTCTACTGCATGTCTACCCAAAAAAGCCAATGGATAAGAATTAATTTGGCATTGCCCAACACAGAACCAAGGTGCCACATCTAGGTGGCATTTTGATTGCCTTGCATTCTGTGCTAGTTGTCAAGCACTGTGACAAAGGGACATCCCAAAACATCCCTGGGAGCATCATTGGCTTTACACCCTGCTCCTGGAGGTTTCTCAGAATGGTGGTGGGGCTTGCATGGGCTTCACATCACCTCTTGCTACCCCCCTTTCCCTCAGCGTCCCTGCTCAGGGCGTTGCATTCTCATGCCCTGGTGCAAGGAGGCAGAGACAAAGGATGCGTTTGTTTTATGACTCACAGGCTCTGCCCGCCTTGGCTGAAGGGCTCTGCGCCACTCGAGCGCAGCTGAGCAAACCCGGCTGCTCAGCAGCAGAATCCTGGTCCCTGCCCGCACAGCCCTGCGGGGCAGAAGCCTGGGCACCACCCCTCCTGTCCAAGCCCAGCTGAAGAGCATGTCTCTACAGGCAGGAACAAGATGCCCAGGCTAGCCCTGGGGTGCTGATGGAGGGAAATCATCCAGGTGGAACCGCTGCCGGAGGTGCTGTGCCAAGGCCAGTGCCAGTGCCATGGGAAGCCTCCGCGAGCCACAGACCTGCCCACATCCAGACCGCCTGTGGACCCCGATGCATCAGCAAGAAACTTACTTCTGGGGTTTTTTCAAATTGGTTATGATGGAAAATTTAACCCCTAAGGGGCTTAAAAAGAAGGCATTTTCCAAGTGCTTGGGACACCTTGAGAATTACAATGTTTTTAAGAGGAAGTAATTCAATATGTTAATGATGAATCGCTTGAACTCCACTGTAAGAAGCCAAATGTTTTACAAATGTGAGTTCATCCTTTATTTACTTATTTTAAAGCAAACACCTCCAGTGGACACAAACTCATGCACTACTCCTGCCCTGCTGGACTTTCCCCCGTGCTCCACCGCTGACAGAAAACTGCTGGTGCACTAGGAATCAACCACACTTAGAAATGGAAGAGGCAGACAATTATTTTTTGCTACCAGAGGAGAAAAATAAAGCAAAAACATAGCTCAGAATCAAGCAGGGGTCACAGACTAATTAAGTTTCCTTTTGAAGAGACTGCTATGAAATGAAGCCTGTGTGAACAGTGGTGTGGTTGGTAAATCATCATCAAGCATAATTACCTCGTAAGTAGAGCTGGGAGGTAGGTTTTTCCTCTCTCCTTTGTTAATTCAGCACAGCCAAAACAAGCAGGTTTTTTTAACTTTCCTATTTTTACAAGTGAGGGGGAACTACAAGATTCGTCTTCCTCTACAACAATTTTTCCTTTTTTTTCTTTTAACACTCGGATTTACAACAGATTTAATTTTTCGATTCCCTTCTCCCCAGTCTTTAGGAGAAAAAATATGAAACAAATTAAAATAGCCATAGAGAAGACACAGCCTGAGGTAAGAAAAATGAAATACTTAATAATTTCATGCAGTTAACCTTATCCAGGTACCAGACTCCCACATACCAAACACAGTCCAGGGACTACAATAAAAAACATTTAACATATGAGCTGTCTTCTGTCCTAACAGACACTTCTGGCTCACATGCTTCTTTAAGAAGAAGACCATGAGCAAAGCAAGGCACTCACCACTCTCTTCTTGTGATGCTTCCCAGCAGAAATCCCAACCCACCTGCAAAGCTGAGGAGGCCCCTTTCTCCCACCTCCGCTGCTCTTTAAAGAGCCCAGTTTGCTGAGGAGCGTGCTGCGTGATTGGTGGGGTGCCCATCACATGAGGAAAACGTTTTTTTTTCTAGCCAAACCTGTTCCCCAGTCCTCCTGGGACCAAAGGGTGTCTCTGTGATTCTTAGATCATATCGGAATGTCGTTGTGCTGAAAACACAAAGCTTTAAAGAATTTCTATTATTATACTCTCAAAAGGGTGGATGAGTGAGTCACTCATATGAGGCACTTGAACTTTAAAGAGGATGGGCAAGTTGGAAGGACGTAAATATACGAGGATTGCTGGGTCACTGTATGAACGTAGGTAGAAGAAGAATGCACTGAATAGAGAAACAAAGTAAATTAATTTTAATGTTTTCGTTTAATTATGTAGCACGGGAAAGATCCAGTTGTTTGGGTTGGATCCATTTTTGTTTCATTCAGCTTGGGATTTTTTTTGGAAACAGAAGTGTAAGTGTTGGCTATTCTGCAGGACACTGTGGATGACATGAAAAGTGGGGAAAATATTCCATTTTCTTGGGCACTCTGGATTTTTCATGTAGTCACTCCTATTAAGACAGAGCAAAATCAAGAACAGATATATGTATTAATTGGCCTGTGATGAACTGAGAACAGCTAAGGCTGAGGAATTCAACAGAAAAGGAATGTCTCTCACCTTCCCCTCTCACCCTCATTCCAGCACAAGTTTACCTAAAGATTCACATTACTGGTGCTTTGAACATGTCTGGCAAAAGCACAGGTGGTTGTACTTGCTGTCCTTCATCTGCTGATACAAAAACCAGCCAAATAAATAACAGGCTTGGGAAGGGTAATGGGAGTTCCATGATGTTAGAGCCCCTCACAAGTCAAAAAACAAGCACGAAAATAACATGTATATGTCATATCGGTGACCATCCTGGCAAATGTTTTGTGTGAAAATAGTGAGCAATGGTTCTAAAGTCTTATGGATGCCTTGGTACTTGTAGACAACTGAAGAGAGATCCTTCTCTCCCATGAGGTCTGTGTGAGATTTAACCCTGAGGAAAGGACAGTACTCTTGGCATTTCCAGTTCCATGAGGTACCACAGCCATAAGCAAAAGGAGACACAGCCATTGCAGCCAGCCTGATCTAGTAGAAAGGGACAAGAAAATAGTCCCTCGGGTCCTCAAGAACACAGATACAGATTTGTCTAGACTCAAATGACTCAGATCTCCTTGCCCACCAATTTTGCTTCCTACAACCCATGCAGTCTATTTTGGTGCAATTGCCACGCCATATTTTGGGAATGCTGGTGGCACCAGGTGTTTCACACCAGCTGGTGTCCTGGGCTCTAGGAAGGCAGGCTCACATCATCGTTGGACATTCAGAGCAGCTGGCAGGAGAAAAACCAGTGCTTCCATCTCCTGAGCATCACAGTTGGGCTGATCTTGGGGCAGTGATTAGACAAAAGCCTGCCATGGCAAAACACCCCATCACATCTCAACTGAGAGGAGAAAAGAGGCTGCAACTGTGGAAATACTGTCTTGGGAAAACAAGACGAGGAAAGAGAGGAGAGGGAAGGGGAAGTTCATAGTCTTGCCAATCACCAGCACTGAAAGTAGCTGCTGGGAGAGAACCCAGGTGCAGCTGAGCTCTTGCAGCTCTGTAGCCCTGTCCAGGGCACTGCAAAAAGCTGTTAGAGTCAATCCTTGTTTGGACTGGAAGAGTGAGTCAGGCTGGACTTGGTGGTGGTCACCTTTCAGCTGCCATCACTATTTGGCTCTCACAGTTTGTCAATCTGTTTTGGAATCTGGGTAAGAATATCTTTTTATCATCTCTGGAGAGAAATTTGATATAGGAAAGGAGAGGCTGAGGATGGGGGTTTTGTTTGTTTCTTTGAACTACTTTTGGTGTGTGCCAAGAAGGTCAGACTATGAGTTTAAATGAATGTCTGTGCAGAGCAGAGGGTCAGACAGAGAACTTGTCTGGGGAGAGAGCACAGTGGGGCTGACAAGCCAGGGCTGGGAAGCCCCCGTTCCTACAGGGGTACCTCCAGTGGGGTGCCTGCAGCTGTTTTAGCCTCCCCTGTAGGACTGTGTCTGTGCTGGCCTACTTCAGATGGACCAACACTTCTATACAGCCATTTGTGCATGCTCTTGCACTCGGGAAAGCTCCAGACTGCTGAGTGTGCATATCCTGCACAGAACCATACGTGTGTACATGCACAGGTACAAACCCATACACGTGTGTGCTTTGTGTATCCAGCCACATGTGTGCACATATGTGCACACCTCTGCTGGGAGTAAGTTAAAGGCAAAGTGGGACTTGGGAGTGAAGACATGCTGCCATTTGGGGTTTCATCTGCAGGGATGGCCAGATGCTGAGGCCACAGCCTGGCCTATTTTCAGATGGAGATGGAAAATGGATTTCTCAGGAGATCTATCACTTGGTTATTGTAATGTGCTCAGTGGGTGACAGGGCAAAGTTAGAACATGCCTGTCACAAAGTATGCTGTGTTTATGCAAAATTGGTATGGAAGGCATGCTAGAGGATGCCCAAAGCTGCTGAGAAGGGCTGATTAGATGTTGTGGTTAGTTCCAGTGTGTTGGTTCCACTCTTCACCTTCAAGAATACTTTCCGGCCTTCCCAAGTCCTTTGCATTTCTTTTCTTCATAGCATGGAAATAAAGATTTAAGGCTGAGATAATATGAGAGGGAGGAATTAGGGTGGGAGTGAGCACACAGAGAGGAAAAGGAGCTTGTGGTCAAAGTAGCAGACTCCCAGGAGTCATCTCTGTGACCCCCCTCGTGTCAGTGTCATGACAGAGTGACTGCCATCCGTGAGCAGGAGGCTCCTGACTGCATTTGCAGAGTTGCACAGTAAGATCAAAGCTCACGGTCGAGGGACTGGGCTTGGGAAATCCCTTGTCCATACCAATGTGGTTTTAGTGTTGGCCAAGTCTGTGCTCCCATGCACAGGTTCAGCTTGGCACACACTGTCTGTTTGTCCCAGGGAGGGGACTTTTTTAATGATTGTCCCTCCAGTATATGGTGGCAAGTTCATGGCAGCACTGCTGGGAGTAAAGCCACACATCCCTGTTGCAGCGTGATGCAGAGGGGCTGTCTGTGATTGAAGGAGCTGCCACTTTTCCTGATAGAGTCCTGACCTCAACAGCTGGGTCAGCAACCTCCTCCTTGAGAGCACTGCTCCCAGTAGCCCCAGCCCCAATTCCTGCCACCCAGCTTTGCTCCTGCATTCCCAGGAGGGCTGTGAACAGCTGCTTCCCAGTCCACAGTTTGACCTTCCTTCCCTGGGCCAGATTTGGGTTTCAGGCTTGTGTCTGCCACCCAAGCCCTCCACATGCCATGGCCAGGAGCCAGCTCCTCCTCAGAGAAGAAGGGAATTCCTAATGGCTGCCTCCTCTCCCAGCTCAGTGCATCCGCACAGGAGGTAAGGATGCAGGCGGTGGGGGACAGATGTCCACTGTGCCTCCTGGGTTTGCAGCTGGCCTGGCCTCCTGCCAGCCTTGCATCCCCCCTCCCCAGCTGAGTCGTGTCTTTTGCTACAGCTGCCTCCCCCTTTTGGCAACATTTTTGCCCTTTTTTGCCACTTCTATACCTCACAACCTCAAGAGAGAGGAATAACTGTGGGGTGTGGAGAATAAATAAGTGAACACCACCTAGTGAGATCAGGGGAGAGCAACTCTGTCTCTGAAATTGTTTACCAAATAGTGCTGAGTGTGGGGAGACAAATGGCATACCATGAGCAACGGCCATGGGCTAATTATAGTGGGTTAGGATAAACCACCAGGCCAATGGGCTGGCCACCCCAGCTAAACCTGCAAAAATACAGGCTGAAAAGCAGAACTGTATATATATATATACATATTTAGTATGATGTGGAATGCAGTCAATAACTTCTGTCAGAAACCTCAGCTACCTTGACGAAAAGTATTAGAGAGAACACAGATACAAGCATCTTTGTGATAATGGCAATCCTAGGGTTTTGCATCTAGCAATTAATATGACACTGCACTCTTCATTCCTAAGAAGAGTGCTCATAGGGCAGACTGTCAAGGACTGGGGTTTTTTAATATCTTGGGTTAGGAGAGGGATGCACCTTATCTTTCCAATTTTGTAGCGTAGCTTTATTCATGAGCTTATAACCACATCTGTATTTTGGTATTATTAAATCTTGCAATTTTGGGTAGTTGCATAAAGCCCAAGCTACTGCAATTATGAGGTTGCACGAAAATTTGTACTTCCAGCCTTTCAGAAGAGAATGTTTCTCCTGAATGTGAGCAAGCAGAAAGGACAAACAACTTGGAGAAAGCTGCTCTGTCTGGTAAAGAACTAAGGTCAGGCAGGGAAGCTCTTCCCCAGGGAGGTTTGGGCTAGTATTCATAGCAATATTTGCACATGTGGGTAAAGGCAATAACAAATTAAATCTTGGTACTCCACTGCTAACAATTAGACCAGCTGCTCTTGTTCCCTTCCTCAGTGGTCCTAACTCAAAAACATAGAGAAGTAGTAGATTCTTGTAAAGATTAATCTTTATTGGCTGCTACTACTGTTAATAAAGGAGACCCTCAGGGTGCCTTCTTGTACTCACTAAGAGTGATTTGGGCTCTAAATCTCACCCTAAGGATGTCTCTTACTGTGCTGACTATGAAGGGAATTTGTAGCAGAGCCTTAACACATGCCCAAGGCCAATTTCTGCAAAGGAAAATCCAGACCAAAGGATCTGCATCTTAGAGCTGCCGATCTCACCCAGGTCTTTCAGCAACCCACAGGTCACATTTTTGTACACACAAGAACCAGAAGATAAAATAAGCATGGAGGAGCATGGGAGAGTGCAGAGGTCAAGCTCTGCCCTGACTCCCCTAGCACCAGCAGGAGTTTCTCCCGGCAGGGAAGGGGAGCCAAGCCCAAGCGTAACGCTCCACAGCCAACACCCTTGAAGGCACAAAGGGGTCAGTAAAAGGGACACGGTGTTCTCTTGCATCTCATCTTCAGATGAGGGCAGGCCACTCACTCTGAAGAGGAGCCTGGCCACAGGCAACCACAGAACCACAGAATCACAGAATTGTTTGGGTTGGAAGGGACCTTAAAGATCATCTAGTTCTGACCCTCCTGCCCTGGGCAGGGATGCCACTCACTAGATTAAGTTGCTCGGAGCCCCATCCAGCCTGGTCTTGAAAACTTCCAGGGACGAGGTATCCACAATTTCTCTGGACAACTTGTTCCAGGGCCTCACCACCCTCTGAGTAAAGAATTTTTTCCTAACATGTAATCTGAACCTGCCCTCTTTCAGTTTCAAGCTATTGCCTCTTGTCCTATCACTACCTGCTCATATAAAAAGTTCTTCTCCCTCCTTTTTATAAGTCCCTTGTACTGGAAGGCTACAATGAGGTTTCCCCTGAGACCTCTCTTCTCCAAGCTGAACGACCTCACCTCTGGCAGCCTGTCTTCATAGGGGAGGAGCTCACAGGGAAGGCTCACAGGAGGACAGAAAATCTCATTGTGCCTTGGCAAACAATTGCCTGGGATTTGCAGAGATCTTTGGCAGGAGAAAAGACTTTTCAGAAGGCAGAATTTTTCTGCTTGCCTTTTAGATATCTTCTTTAAAAGGCTGTCCAGGGAAGATCTGCTATACAGTGTCTCTGTATTGCTCTTGGTTATGAAACCTGGCCTCTGAAAGGCTGCATATGTCAGCGTCAATACAGCCATTAGGATGTGATCCCACTCTCAAATGGCCTTGGCACTATGATGGTCCTTTACTACTTTTGGTTCAGTTGAGTTTCCCCTAACAGACTGGGAACAAGCTGTTCTGTCTGGATCTAGTGACTGCATTGTTCTTGCTGATGGTTAAAAATCCTCCTCCAAAACCCCCTCTGTCAGTCATAAGCCACAACATGCTTCAAAGAAGCGGTCTTGTTTGGGAATGTTTACTGCTTGTTTGCAAGGGGCCAAAGAAACTTGTTCATATTGATTCCAGCTTATTATTGAAGAGTGTTTGGGGATACCTCATTCCTCCCAAACCCACTGCTTGCCTCCTCTGCATTAGCTGCATCTGATGCAGGAGACCACAAAGGGCTGGCAGTGGAGCACTGCCATCTACATATGGTTGCCTGTCAGTACCCAGTTTCCAACACACTTGCTGCAAGCATATGTCTCATTTATCTCAGCATTTCCACCTTGCCAGAGGGCTGGAGCACCCAGCAGAAAGAAGGACGACAGTCAATTAAAGCTGCATCACAACAGTCTTGGCAGTGGGAGGAACGGGAGCAGCAGAGGGGTGTTGGCTGGTGCAACACCGTGATGGAAATAAGTAGCACCCGCCTCGGGCGAGTTTATAGACCTTCCGGGATGACAGCCTCTGCCTCGGCAAGGGTGTGGTTGATGTCTCACACCGACTCATTGCTTTAACAGAACTTTAGGCACTGTCCAAAATTCTTCCACTGAAACTCTTTCAAGGTTCCAGTACCTAACGGGAAACTTCCCTGAGAAATCTGTGAGATGCAGACCCTGCCGTGCACCTGGGGTCTGACCCAGTTAAGTCTGTACCGAGCTCCACCTGGGTTTCAGTTTCAGGAGGACGACGGATGAGCTTGTGCTTTAAGCCATCTAACCCTTCTATACAGATCTTTTCGCCTCTGCTTACAGCTAGTCTGTGCTGCCCTCTCATGGGCACACATAGGAAAGGTTACGTTTTATTATGGTTTTTTAAAAATTTTTTTAAATTTTTTTTTTCGTTCAAGATGCTTTTTAACCTGCTATTCCAACGCCGTTTTCCCACACGTGATTTCTGAAAAGCCAGGAAGGCTTAGAACAAATACTAAGAGGTCTATGGAAGCTAACTAGGAAAAGCTGTGCTGGACCCTGCTCAGCTTCTACCTTTCTAAAGGGCTTTGCTCTTCATTGACAAAGATTTAATCATCTAATGGGGCAAAACGTAGGGAGCTGTCACTAAACTTTTCCCATATGTGCTCCTATCTGCCAAGGCAAACATATATTGTCATCATGGCTTCACACCATGGTCAAGGAGTCTCTCAAGATAGCTCTCTTACGCTACCAAGGATTCAGACAACACGGCCAAAAGCTGGGTTCTCCAATGGGCAGTGCTTGTTTTCAATACTGTGGGGTTTCAGCGAACTGGCACTGCTGTCCTTCACTAAATCTCCTTGCAAGGAGGCAGGATACTATGCTAGACCCAAGGGTATACTTATATATACATTGTATAAACAATAGTGGGATTGATCTGGCTCTTCAGAGGGACTGTGGTGTTCATGATGTTTATGTAAATTTGAGACACTGTTAAAAACCTTTGAGTCTCTGACCATTTGCTTGCATACAATACAGCCTTCCCCCTAATGTCTTCTCACTTGTTTAAACTCCAAAAACTCCTCAAGGTGGGAACTGTTTTTATTCAAAGGGTGGTATGACATGTGCTTTTTGCATTAACAAACAACTGCAGTATTACACATCCTTTATTCACCCATTTCCTGTTTTATGCTAGAAGTTAAACTGAGGAACAGGAAGGAGGAAGGACAGAGGTCACCTCTTTTCCTTACCAACTCCCTAACCCTAACATGGATCCTGCCTCCCAGTTAATAATATTTTTTAAGGCTGGACCACATGTTTCTAAATAAGGTATTTGCCTTAAAGACTTGTAAGCTTACCACGAAGTTTCCATGGCAAGAGTGAACTGAGAGTTGCACTCCCAATGCTTACTTTTTATTTTGAGAATTGAACTAGACAGCTGTGCACCTTCATAAGTCTGGCTCTGTGCAGCCCTATGTTCCTCCACCTCTTGCCTCTTTAATGACAATGAAAAGGTGCTCATTTTGGTCTCAAAGTAACAATGTCATAAAGAAAATGAGTCCATCTCATTGTTTGTTTCTTTCCTGGTATTATTTCATTGAAGTTTATGACATGGCACCAGCAGTTTCTCCTCTTTTCTGCCCTGGAAGATAGTTTACCCCAGACTCCTGGATAAATAAGCCATGGAGATGTCCTTCATAGTGCTTGAGAACAATAGGGTCTGTGACAAAGCAGGGTGAGCTATTCCCATCTGTGAGAGAGGTTGCATGGGGAATTGAGATGATAGCCTTGAGGGAGAAGAGCCAGTCCATTCATTCATACCAGGAATTTCTAAAACAGACCAACCACACTGACTGGGGTGTCCACAGTCAGTTTCCAGTGTTGAATTATATATACAGAAATCTCTTGCATCTGCTTTGCCTAAATTCATCTGTTTTGCAGTGACATTCCAGCCCACCGCCTTTCTCCAGGAGATGATGAATGGCTATTCATCCAACCCATGTCTCTTCAACAACTCGAAGTTCTTCTTTTCATTATTGTATGTCAAACTGTGGCCATGAGCTTTTGGTGATGCTGCTACATCAGTGTTGTCCATAAGGACAGTCCCCAAAAAAGGAATACTGCCATGGATAATAATTCCTGACCTTAAGGAAATGTTTCTTCATTTTCTCCTGCATTTTATCAGGATGAAAGAATGGTCAAGAGAAGCTTTCTCTGGAATACAACCTGGAGGCACATCAGACAGGGTTTGATCAATTTGCCTCAGTATATTCCCTTTCCAAGCACTTCCACATTCTCCAGTCTTCAGCTGGAGCTCTCTTTAGCTAAGCTCTTTGTTGGACTTTACCCAGAGGCTATTTTCTTCCATTTCAGACATGAAAGCAGTCGCTGCTGCCTACTATGAGTTCCACACGATTGTGAAACTTTGAAATCAATGGCATTTAACTAGCTTAAAGTTGGTGTTATATAGCAGTGATTCATATCCAGTGAGTCACAATGAGATGTCTCATGCTGTAAGCAGCTGCCCATTGAAGGGAGATCTTGCCTGTGCCCTCCACCTAAGAACCAGAGCAGAGGCTGTGTGAACTTTTCAAAGGATTTTTAATCAGATGTAAGCAGTACACAGGCAACTTCAGTATTGCTTGGGGCAGCTGATTCTTTTCAAGTTCCGCACAGAGATGGCAGAAAGAAGAAATGGATGTTTTGGTCCCAGAGACCAATTTTAAAGGGACTGCACTTTCCTCTTGATTGGCTCCTCTGCATCCTGCTCTGGCAGAGCGCAAGGTTCACAACAGAAACAGTCTGGGCCCCATAAGACCATGCCATTTGGCAGATTAACTGGGTGTTGCACCTCTGTGCCTGTCCACGGATGAACAAAAAAATCTTTTCCTTGAAAATAATGCATTTTCTCAGTACCCAGCTCATACTGCAGAGGAATCATCCTTGGGAACTACAAACTACCTCCAACTTCCACACCTTCCACTTCATGACTTATCCATTGGAAGTACACAGAGATACACAGGTGTGGTAAAAAACCCCAAATCACCCTTTCTAAAAGAATGCGCTTCAGTGCACAGCCATGTCCTTTGTGGAGAGGAGAAAGAGCAAACAGCAGATGTTAGTCACGTTGCTTAGCACTCTGGAGGGCATTCAAATGTGCTGTGACTAGTGTGCTGTAAGGACTTATATGGAAGAGTTTCGGTTACACACGAGGAACTGCTAATTCCTTCTGAGCACTCAAGGCAAGAAATTTAATGACAGTTTAATGTCATGTTGATAAATGTCCACTTACAAAGAAGAAATAAGGATCCAATGGTTTTGGAAAGAAATTGTGGAAAAGGGACAGTCACTCTGGAATTAAGGCTACAGTAAAAGTTTCCATTTTAAATCTAACTTTTCTTCTTCAGCACAGAAAAGCCTTCCTATACACAAAAACCAGTGCCTTAATGTGAAGTAGATTTTTTCTAGAATTAGAGTGTATTTCTCAGAATAATTCTGAAGCGGATCCAAAAATACAGCTATGTGACACCACCTTAAACACTGTAACCTGCAAACATTCTGGAAGATGCTTTTTTGTTTTCATAAAATTAAGTTTGATCATCTGAGAAGCTTGAGGTGAAGGAAGTGACATTTCTCCTTAGCTCATGGTAAGGACCCTGAGATTTCTGATCTAAGTCCTTGCTCAGAGATTATATATCTACTCCCCCATCCCCCCAACTCTGAATGCTGAAGGATTTTCCTCAGCCCACTGCCTTCCCCAGTCTCATGCCATCTACAAATGCAACTCCAGGCCCACAGAGCTTGTCCTGGGTACAGCCTCATTCATCTCTAGAAAACTGCTCCTCAAAGGAGAAAGACCTCTCCTTAATAGAAAGAAAAGAACAGAAAACACTGTTTCTCTTTTCTGAGAAACAGACAACACAGATGTTCTCTCTTAAGTGTACTGGGGAGGAATTCTTGCTGCCACACAGCAACTTTGTTAGCATGAGATGAGGTGGCCAGGCTACAAAGGAAAAATGGTAGCCCTGAGATTACTGAGGAACACAGGGTACGGCCTCTCTTGCAAAACTTCTGTCACCTGTAAGAAGACTCCTTTTCAGCTCATTTCAACCTACCTGAGAGAGGAATTAAGGATCTTCCCTTGCATAACTCTCTTAATGCTGACATGAAGTTGAAGGCATATACTTATAGTCTGAGAACATATTACAGGTGAAAAGCTTTTCATAAGCAAAAGACAAAAACAAACTGCAATACCCAAATGACAGGAAATACACAGTGAAGGCTGTACCCCAAGGCACCCTAATCCTGCTCTACAACAAAATTCAAAAACATGTCAGCTTCTCCGTCTCCTGGGACAATGTGCTGACAAATGACCATAGAGATGAGAAGGCTTCAAACACCATCTTCCATACATTTCCTGTTCCACAGAGATACATTAGGACAGGGCATGTATGTAATGTTTTTCAGCCTGATACATTTTTGGTCAAGAATTTGCAAGCAGATCAATCTCAGATTCTCAGTGTCAGATTTTTCCAGTTGCTGGAGATAAGTAGGGATTTCAAAAGCATCTCACTGCTGGCAGTGGGACCTAGATGCCTAAGTCTACATTAAAACTCTTATAAAACCAATGAAGATTTAATCTGAATCTTGAGCCATCTTTAGGCTCACTATAACCTTGAAAAACTCCCTTCCCTATGAATGACTGGGTGCTTACCTGTTTTCAATCTTGAAACACATGAGTTAACTGATGCTTTTTGAGAAACTCAGATAGAAAGAAAACTCATCTCACACATGGAATTTGTACGCCAAATACTTCCCCTCTGTTATTCCCAGACTTTTGGTGCCCAAGCTGTGCTGTGTAGAATCACACAACCCAAACATCATACACTATTTTTTAAAAAATAGACAGATGGAAGTTTTTATGGTGCTCTCTTCATAGCCATAGAAACAGCCATTTGGGAATACACCACCATTCATCAGGAAATTAGAGCACTTGCCTAAAAAAGAGAAAAGCCTGTAGTGACATGAAAACTCTTTCTGGCATCTATTGCACATAAGACAAGCTATTAAGCCAAAATAACAGTATGCTCTGTTGCACAATTTCAATAATTGTCAGGCAAGAGACAAAAAAGAGAAAAAGGTTTTTTTTTACAGGATAGAAGCAGACACTTGGATAATATGAAAACTTGGATTGTAAGTGTTTCAAAAATCAAACACAGCTCAAATGATGTGCTTGCGAAATGTACCTTGACTCTTAATTCTCTGAGCTACCAGTCCTTGGTTTTGGTTTGTTTGCTTTTATTCACCTCCCACATTCCTGAGTGACAATGTCTCCTGAAAGCATAAAGGGTGTGTGCAACTGTTGCTTTACTGTTCTGGTTATACACTGTACTTACAATAATACAGGCAGGGCCACCCCAAAAAGCATAGTGATCAGTGTTCAGCAGGCATGATTAAGGCTGAGACAGCTGTATCCAGTGTGTGGAAGAGGCAGAGAGACAGCTTCTTGCATTAGAGGAGCTCTGGAGGCAGTGGCAAAGCCCAGACACAAACTATCAAAGTACGAGATAGGCATTGGTGCTGCTGCATAACTGGAAACAGCAAACCAGCAATGCAGCATGAAAAATAAAGGCTGTGGGTTGTCCAGGGCTGCTTTTTAACTCTACTTGCTTTTGTCTTTGCACTGTCTGAGCTGTGAGGTTTCTCTGCACAGAAAGGCAGAGTGTGGATTGGCCTAAATATGAGATTTATATATTTATATGCCTAGAAGTTCAGCAGACCTGCCTCTTCAAGATGTGCCACATGTGCACGCAGATCCGTGCATACTTAGATCTCAGTCTGTGATTCCAAACCAAAACCTGGTTGCAGGATTTAAACCCAAGGGGAAGCACAAGCACACAAAACAGAGAAACCAGGCAAGAGACAGACAAGTACATCTTTTCCAAGTTATTGCTAATGACTACATGGTGCTTTGAAGGCATGGTGTGGCAATACCACAACAGCAAGGTCAATGGGGGCGAAAAGGAGTGCACAAGCCGTCTTCTGGAAACACCTGCACATCTTTGGTTCTATTCCGATAGTTTCTCCGGTTCTGCTTGCTTGGCATTTATCATAGACTGCACCTGGGCAAAAGGAAAAGGAAGAGAGTAATTTGGGAGCTTATTTGCTTTCACACTGATGCCCAGAACTGACTCTGCCATTGCTCTGGAGGTTTTGTGCTTAGTGCACCATGAACCCAGCAGCAAACCTCAAGGATGGTGCCTCTCCTGACTGACTGGAGGGCAATGAAGGCATTCTTTTCCTCTGTCTGCTTTCTTTCTTCTAACCTCCTCCTTCTCCCAAGAAACAATCCACAGTTCTAACTCGCTCCCAAACTATTGTCTCACCTCACTGACTTTGAATTACCTGTGTTTTAATACCCTTCAGGATCAGCAGAGACAGCTCTCTTGAATAGGGGGGTGTGGGCAGAAAAAGTGCTCCCTCCCAGTTTGGGATAGAGGCAGCTAGAGAAGGGTCACAGAGATCTCTGTCATTAAGCTTCCCTCACCTCTCAGGTAATTCCAGGGCACATTCATCCCATTCTTCCCCCACCCTCCCATACATTTCCTTTCTCTCAGGGCACACATGGTCCCTTGCACCCCAGGCACTCTGCTGCTGCCTGTACTTTTCTTCCTCCCAAGACAGCAGACACACAGGCAGGGAAACAGTCCTGGGCTGACCATGATTCTGGTGTGCTCAGCAATGCTGACCCTGTCCCCAACAGAGCCCCAGCAGTGCACCCTACCTCCAGCAATATGAACTGCAAGGGGTCATCAGGCTTATGGATCAGCAGTTTTTCTGTGATATCCTGAGACAGAGACAAACAGGAGGAAAGAATTATTGATCTTTGGAAAGATGGGTGCCTGCACTTCCTGTTCCAATGCCATCTGCATTTTAAGAAGCAAGAATCTCTTCAGACACCAAAGATGATCTAGGGTCCTTTTCTACTGCTTTTTCTTAAGTCTATACTTAAGAAACACAGGACAAGGAGGGGTCTGGGGAAGGGATAATTTGGTTCAAGCTAACTTTAGGCCAAGCTCCTCACATAAGCCTCTGGAAGGAGATGAGAAATATGTATTTCACCTGAAATATCTGTAGAATTTTATGTTCCTCCACATAATTCATGGCAACTTGATAGGGGTCTCCAAAAGCCTCTGGATTCTCCAATGATTCAAATGTAATCTCTGCTGCTGACAACACAGTCTCAACGGTGTTACTGCCATCCTGTGTGGATTCAGAGGTGTGCATCTTGACTTTGAAGCCTGGAAGTTCACCCACAGGTGATCTGATCTCAGGTGAGCTTTCCCTGGATGCAGACTATACAATGAGCAGGAAGTGGTGCTTAGAAGGTGGTGGCTTCTTGACAGCCAGCTGGTCTGCAGACACTGGCAATTCCACTACAGATGGCTGGGCTGCAGATGCCGGTGCTTCCACGTCAGGTAAGTCATCCAGAGATGGTGGGGATTCAACTATAGGTGTGTGGTCCTCCAATTCCTCCACTTCAGATTCTGAATGATCGTCGAACCCTTGCTACAATATTTAGCAGATAAAGAACAAGAGTATTTTAAACGTCTACCTCCACAGACTAGACACAGCATATTACTCCATCCTCTGCAAATATGTTGCAGCCACACTTAAAGCCTGCGCTAATAGGGTTTATTTCTGTGACTGGCCCTACCTGCACCTTCTGTATGATCACAGGAACTCTACTTAAGACTTAAGCTCTGGCCACAGCCTTCAGAACTGGTCTAAACTATGCAGCAGCTGTATCTGTGCCTGATCCTCACTGATTAGTTTTCCTAGGGTCACTCTGAGTGCATATTCTAGGTAGCTTTGTGTCTATGGAAGTCCCTTGGATGAATCCCAGACCCGACCCGTGACCTTTTCTTGCCTGTGACTGTTGGTGACCCCTCATGTGCACGCTGCCTGCACTGTGGCTGCCCTCAGCTCCTGCCTCATTCCCTGCTTGCTCCAGCTCCAGGTTTGCTCCCTGACAGCAGCAGCTGAAATCTGTGCAAGCTTTACCCATCTACCCCTTGAGCAGCTGGCCGTGGACTGTGCTGTGTCCATGCCCCATACTCCCATCCCTAGACCTGTGACTGTGTGCTGGCAGTCTTGCCCTATTTCTTTCTTCCAAACCGAGTCCCGGTTGCTCCAATGTTGCCTGATGCGGGGTGCTGAGTGAGCACCGAGGGGGAGCAGGAGCTGCGTTCACCCTCCTGGAACTGGGAAGGAGGGTGCTGTTCCTGGGGACAACGGGTTGTTGACAACGGGGATCGCTTCGTGCAGAAGGGAGGCGGTGGGCGGTGGGAGGCCGGGCCGGGCCGGGTGCAGCCCGGGAAGCGGTGGAGCGGTTCGTGGCCGGGACTGTTCCTCACCTGCCCCCGGCTCTGCAGGGAAGGGCAGAGGGCGAGCCGGGGCGGTGCAGCCAGGGAAGCGGGGGGAGCAGTTCCCGGCGGGGACTGTTCCTCACCTGACCCCGGCTCTGTAGGGAAGGGCAGGGGGCGGTTCGCCCCCCGCCTGCACCGGCTCTTTCTGCCGCTCGCCGCTCGCCGTAGCCGGGGCAGAGGTGGGTGGGCGCGGGAAGCCGTGGCGGTTGCCGGGGTAACCGCCGTCACGTGCGTCGGCGGCCGTGCGACTGACGTCACGCGGGCGCTGAGTGCCGCGCGGCCATCTTGGGTGAGGGCGGAATTGCAGCGCGGAATTCCAGGGCGGGGGCGGTGGGAATCCCGGAGTTCATCGGTGGGAAAAGATCAGTGCGTCCAGCCGATGACCGAGCGTCACCATGGTAGCTGGACCGTGGCAGTTAGTGCCATGTCCGATCTTTGCTTAATCACGTGCAGGGGAGGTGACTCCACAACCTCCCTGGGCAGCCCATTCCAATGTCTAATCACGTTTTTTTCTGTGAAGAAATTCTTCCTAATGTCCAACCTAAGCCTCCCCTGGCGCAGCTTGAGACTGTGTCCTCTTGTCCTATCGCTGGGTGCCTGGCAGAAGAGACCAACCCCCACCTGGCTGCAATCTGTTTACAGGTGGTTATGGAGAGTGATAAGGTTCCCCCGAGCCTTCTTTCCTCCAGGCTGAGCATCCCCCAGCTCCCTCAGCTGCTCCTTGTAGGACTTGTGCTCCAAACCCTTCGCCAGCTCCATTGCCTTCTCTGTACTCTCTCCAGCACCTCAATGTGTTGTCGTGAAGGGGCCCAGAAATGGGCTCGATTCAGAAGAGACAGGATTTGAGGAGTGGCCTCCCCAGTGCTGAGTGCAGGGGCATAATCACTGCCCTGGTCCCGCTGTTCACACAATTCCTAATACAGGCCAGGATGTCACTGGTGGTGGTGCCTGGCCCTAGTCCTGGCTCTGGCTCTGGTTCTGGTTTTGGTTCTAGTTCTGGTCTCAGTCCTGGAAAAAGACGTGTCAAATAGCTTGTACAGGGAAGCAAGAGAGAGTGCCGAGAGAAATATTTCCATGTACATTGATGGGAGAGGCGCTTTCTCCTGTCCTCTGTTTTACACAGATTCAGACAGTTTGTGTTCTGTGTGATGAACTTCGTCAGAAAAAGCAAATAAACAGACTGCCAGTTTTCCCCAAAGAGGAGATGAAAGGCGAAAGATAAGAGCTCTGCTGGGTTACCACAGTAACCAGCTTCTGACATATTCTGGTTCATGCTCCAGTCTGACAAGAGCTGGGTTTGAAACAACTGGCTGAAAATGCCATGGGGGCTTATGGGGATGAGAGGAGGGGAGATACAGGACTTCAAAAGCTGTTCTAAACTTACAGATGTCATTTCGATTCAGAGCAGTTCACTTTGTGTGTGTTTTTCAGGTTATGCCATTGGCATTTGAAGAGAAACAGCTGCCTCACTGCTGCAGTACCAGGTTCATGACAGGGCTGTCCATATCCTCAGCCACGCTGACCATTCAGATCATCTTGCACTGGAGCGCTGCTGTTTGCACTCATGGGATGCCAAGTCATTCTCACTCTGATCCCCTCTTGCATCTCCCATTTCTCCATGTGACAGTGATGGTTCCAGACAGCATGGGACTGCTGGCTTTTTGTAACTGCTGATACAGTTTTATCTGAAGGAGGCATCTTGATATCAGTTGTGTGTTAGGATGGTTGTGTGCTGAGCCATCCCAGAGCTGTGTTCTCCACAGCATGACTCCCTGCAGGACTTCTCCCATGGGTTTCTCCTCTCTATCCTCTACTGGACAGGACTAAGCAGTTCTCAGCTGCCTGCTGGCTTCAAATAGTGTCGTGCTGTGGGTAAATCTCGAGCCCCATGTGTTCCTTTCATCTGTGCTTCGTTGGTAAACAGCAGATCTCTCCATTTTCAACCCCACTGCCTACTGCAGCGATCTGGCTGCTGGGTCTGGAAAGCTAGGATTTTGCACAGGGAAGTAAGATGAATGACTCTATTAAATAAACATCACTGCTCTGTTTATTCTTTCAAAAGAACAGATTAAAAAAACCAGAAGATGCATTTAAAATGCATTAAAAATTCTGAGCAAAATAATGCCTTAAATACAATGCTCATGTAAGATAAATCACATGGCTTTTTTTCTGCACAGGCACATGGAAAGCAAAAGCATATTATTATATCATTATTTATATGGCACCATATGCTAAGTCTGGAACTTAAAGACTTTGAAATAAATAAGAAAACACCAGCTGCAGATTAGCAATACACTCCTTTATTGGGAGTCACTGTGTAACTGTGGCTATCATTCCTGCTGTTAAGTTAAAACTTAAATAAATTGTCAGAGAAATAAGATAGCCATTAGAGATTCAGTGTCTGTCTCCTGGGGATGCTTTTTCTAACAGCTGTAACAAAGACATGCTGCTGGTTTTGTCCTGTCTCTGTAGTAACTCACTGCATTTGTCCCTGCAGTATCGCACAGTTGTTCGGTAGAGATGGTTGAGCTGCTCACTATAAATAATGTTGGTTAACAATGCGGCCCCTTTCGGGTTAATAAATTATGCTCAAACCACTCGTGAGCCTCTTTGATTGGTTTCTTGCAAGTCTGCAGTGGAGAGTTGGAAGAAATCACTTTCCACAGTAAACAGACTGTGAATATTTCTTCTTATTTTATTGAGCTGTAAATATATGTATATAATAGCCAAATCCTGAAAGCCCCCATCTCGAATTCCAGTCACCTCATCCACTTGAAAATTGTAATGAGATGCATGGGATGAAACAGATCAGCAAATTTAAATGTCATTGCTTAAAGGGGCAAAGGGCCTTGGCCATCACCATGTTGGGAGATTTGATCCTCTCCTTTGTGTGGGATTTGCTGTCCGGAGCTGGGGTTTCCCCCAGGCTGAAGTTGGTGGCCGCAGCAGGGAGCTCACCTGCCACATGATCAGTGAGCTGCAGCAGCCCAGTTGATACCCACAGCCGGGGCCTTGTTGCTCTCTGTACACTGTAGCCCCAAAACTCTCTGACCTGTGCTCTTGCACAGGTGTGGCCAGACATGGTGAAAGCCTTCCTGACCTCTGGTGAACAAAGAGCAGCTTTAGGTCATGGAGCAATGATCAAAAAAAACCCCCAGGCTGTGAGACAGAGGCTTGGGGTCCTTGGAGAGACATCTCTGCTCATCTGTGTCCTGACCGGTGACTCTGTGGGGGTCATGAGGCTGCCCTGCACGTTGGTTCCTTGCCTCAATGGTGGTTAATTGTTCTGCTCTCGATCCAGAGGGTTTTGAGAAAAAAAACAGGCTGGAAGGAGGGCAGGTGTTAGTGCAAGAGAGTGGAGAAAACTAGCTCCTGCATGAGGTAGGGGGCTGGGGTGCGAGGGGAAGAGAGGTGTCTGGGGCTGCAGATTTGCATCCAGACTGCTCCTGTACCAGCAAACCTTGATGTGGGTGTACTTCTGGCAGCGATGTTGAAGAGGAGACACCTGTACCCAGGTGTCTGCGCTTGTACAGGTGGCTCTGAGTGTTTGTGTGCTGGCAAATGCAGCTCTTCCCCAGCACTTCCTGCAGCTCGGGCTCTGCCCGCATTTCCCAGCAGAGAGCAGCAGAGCCTCGTAGCTGCTCGAAGGGCCTCGGAGTGCGGCAGCCCCCGGGACCTTGTGGCAGCACTTGCCTCCGCAGCAGTAAACCTTCCCTGAGGCCGCGGGCATGTCAGGCCTGTCAAGAGCGTTGGTGTGGGCAAACAGAAGACACATGCTCTCAATAGCGAAGATTCGGGCCTTTCCTGAAAACCAAGATGTTTGCAGAAATCAGTGAGACCTATCTTGAAGGGGTGTTTTCCGAATTGTCTTTCTGCTCAAAGTTTCCTGAAAGGGCGTGCCTCAAGTGTGGCTTCAGAAAGTGGGGGCAACAGGATAAGCAAACGTGTTTCATAGATGACCAGCATGGAGTAGGTAACCCCTCAAGGTCTTCTTCAGGCCAGTCTTCAGCAGTGCAGGAAAGAGGTGTGCTATTAGCTCTGTGTTTGGAAATATTTGCTTTGGGAACCTGTTTAGCCTACCTTAGATTTAACCCTTTCTGTTAAAAATAAAGTTTCCGCTGACTATTTTTCCCTCATTTTTAATGTTACCAGGTATGTTACTGGAGGTAAAGATGAATGAAAAAAATGGGATAGTTTGTTTGCCAAGGTGTCAAAATGAATTAATCTGTGTCTAGTTTAGATAACATTCTCAAGGCAAACAATACTTTTTTTCCCTGATTGTAAATTTACCTGCTGTTCCTATGGCAGTCAAATAAGTAAAATTTGGGATTGTATTAGAAGCTCCTCAGCAGTATTTACTGGGACTGGTTTTGTCATTCCTTAATTGTCCCATTCTAGTTCCTGAAACTATTATGGTTTTATACGTTCTCTTGGAAAATAATTACAGACCTTCTGGGAGGCCCAGTCCTTGTAAGGCAGAGGGCTTAAGTTTGGTCTCACCATCTACACATGGCATGAGAGAGGGGGGATGCTGTGTTCTGGCCGAAGTCCACAATGAACCTTCATCCAATCCTGTCTCCATCAGCTGTGAAACCCCAGAAGGAAGGAAGGGTCATTGTGCAGTTCAGCTGAGGGAGTGGTGCATATGGGGGATGCTGGGCATAAGGACAGCAGCTGGGTACTGGGAAGTTTGCCTTTTTGTTCCATCCTGCGAACACTGCCTCATCGCTGTGCTCCCCTCTGTTGTGAACCCATTCCTGGCATTGGAACAGGGAGGCAAGCATGACACGGAACAGGATTTTGGATGGCAAATGTATCACGCAGTGACAGCAAGACCCTGGATAACCCTGTCAGTAGATCCCTCTTGAAGAGGCTGTAATCCACAGACGGTTGTGAGGGGCTTTCTGCATTCCTCAAAACCTTGTGGCCACTGTACCCTCTTCATCCTCCCTTCCGCACACCCCCTTATTTGGCCTGTATGCCAAGCTAATTTAAAATATGATGCAGACCGCCTCAGCCCTGGGGTCACTCAGCTGGCCTCTACAGCCTCCCCCCACTCACCCTAGATAGGATCTGTCCTTCTTTATTTGTGCAAGTGATACTTTGTCTCTGAATCGTATCTGTACATGGGAAAGGTGCAATTAGCTGCTGCAAGGAGCCAGGCCTGTCTGCCTTCCCTTGTTTAACGGAGGCTTTAATTAAAGACCCCCTGATGCTAGAAAGGCACATTAATTATTCATCTGAAAACATTTACATAGAGTCCCCCGTTTCCCTTCTTCAATAAATTATCAGCTTCACATCTCCATAATTCATCGAAATGACTAAAAATACATTGTCTCAGCCTCCATCACCTCCCTTTTCACTTTGTCTATTCCAACTGTGATGGGTTCAGTATCTTAATGTGAAGGTCTCCTACTGCTCTTAAGTAAAAAGGGAGGATGGAATACAAGGGGGAGAGGGAGAGGGAAAGATTTGTCCCCTGATGGTAGTCATGCAGATGGCAGTAATTTTTCATTTTTTCTTTCCCACAAAACTGGCATGATCCTGTGGTTTTCAGAAGCTCATTGACTATTTCTAACAAGGAAAAATTCACTGAGAGGAGGAGAAAATATGTTTCCAGGGACAGAAGAGGTCTGGGTTTAGATGTTTTCTATGCTCAGATGTAGACAGCCTGTGTGATCCTTAGCCCAGCAGTTACTCTCCCTAGATCATCTCTGTACCTCACCTGTAGACCAGGCCAGCAGTTCCCTCTCTGCCTGGTAGAGGGATGGTGCTTTAATAATTATAAGCTGTTCTAATATAGATGTGTGAAAGAGAAAAAAACCAAACATATAAGGTTAGGCAGAGGGAAAAGTTTTACAGCAATTCACAGCAAAGAGGTCACTGCAGGCACAACTGAGGGAAAATTCACTGCAAATGGTTTTCTCCAATGCATTTCACTTTGTGACAAAGTGAACCATCACATGAGAGAGGAAAAAAACAGTCCTCTGAGGGCTTGTTTACATAGGAAGTTAAGACAAATTAGTGTGAGGTGTGAGGTAATGTGCAGAAGTTGAAGTGCATTTAACTTCTGGGGGGGGGGGGCTCTGATACAGAAGGAAAATGGCCGCGGTTCACTATGGTGACAATTAAACAAAGGCAAAGCAAAGGTCACTTTATCTCCATATATCCATGCAGGGCTTAACATGCTTTCCTGTGCACTCGTTTCACATCTTTGGTGATTTATCTTAACTTTTATGAATGTTCTAATCTGCAGGGATTGGAGAAGTGCATGCTCCACCTGGCTCTGAATAATGACTGTTCCTGGAAAACCTGGAGCAGTCTTGGTGCCTACAGAAATCAGACCAGATGTGCTGTCCTGGGAGCAGGGCAAGCCAGATGCTGCAAACAGGTGATCTTCTGGGATGATGGGTGGAAGGGGGCAGGATGGATACTGGCAACTTTCTTGGGATGTGGTCAAAGAGGGAATTAGATAATGAACCAGGAAAGCAATGTTGATTTCAGAGGAGTTGGCCCACTTACCTTTAAAAGTTCGGTGTTTTCAGAGGGAAATAAAAAGGTTTATTTTTGGCCCTGAGCACACATGGGGGCTAAATCTGAGACTAAAAATGGGGTGGAACTGATTACAAAGAGAGCGATACAGTTATATGAAGTATTACTTTATTGACTTCTGTGGGTTTTCTTTCTTTCTCTTGCCCTTGTTGCTGTTTTAGATGGGCTGTGTTAGCTCAGCAGTGAATAACATGGTGACAAAAAGCTTGTCTGATCATGAGGCTATGTCTAAATCTTGGGCACTGCAATCTTAGAGCTGAGAGACTAGAAGCCCTTCCTGCATTCGATACATTGATTAAGTTTACTAAGATATAAATATGATCTATTGCTCACCAATTGTATTATAGTTCAGATTATTTCATTAAGGGATCTCAATTAGCATTCTTCTGGACATAAGAGAAGCATGTTTTTGCAGGCAATAGTTAAAAGCTCTCGTCCTTTTCTTCCATCTAAACAAATTGGATTAAAATTTTCTGTAGTGAAGTTTTTTAGCACTTATATTATCTATGGAGACCCCTTAAAATTGCCCAGGCAATGGCTTTTTTCCAAATGTATGTAAGTATCAGCCTTGAGATACCTCACTCACTATCCAGCCTTTGCTGTTAAATTTGTATTGGCCATAACATGCTTTGAAGTAATAATCAGTGTCTCCAGGGGGATAGGACAATATGTAATTGGCTTAAACAGAAGGAAGATCTCGTTAGACATTAAGAAGCCTTTACTAATGGTACAGTAATTAAGCACAGGAATAAATGGCTCGAGGCCTTCTGCCTGTAGAGAAGTTTGGATGAACACACTGAATCTTGTCTTCTCCCACAAGGAAAGCAGAGATCATTCTTTGCAGTTTCTTTCAACTGTGTTTTCTATGATTCTGCAAATGTCCACAAAGTTTTCTTGCCAAAAGTGGCAATAGCAGCATTTTCATTGCCACCGCAATGTCATTGAAAATGCTGCCCCATCAGTGCCCCAGCGGAAGAACAAGCTGAAATAACAGAATGCCGATGAGAGCATCCTTTCTTTCCAAGCTGGCAGGAGCAAGCCATTCTGGAAGGTGATGTACATCTCCCATAACCCATGCTCCAGCTTCCTTGGTTGAGCCAAATTGTCTTCCCTGCTTGTCAAATGGGAGAAGTGTTAACACTGTAATTAGAAACATTAAAGCAATCAAAATGAGCATACAGGCATAATTAAGGCACTATTGGTTTATGTCCCCTGCAGGCATTCTTTTAGAATAAATGACTTTTTGGTTTAATTTAAGCCTCTTCCAAAACATCACTAAAACAAAGGGGCAAAGGAGTTTCTATCCATATATTCACCAGTAAAATGACTTACTTTTCAATCTCATAACCTAGTTTATACTGGTAAAATTTCCCTGCACTGACTAAATAGAGGGTATTGCTGAATAAAAGCTTAGCTGGAGAAGAATGAGTTGGGTCTGGACAGCAAGAATTGAAGAGGAGCAAGAGAGACTTCACTGGCTCTAGATCAAGCCCTTCATAAAAGAGAAGTTAGCTGTGCTGTGCCAGTTGGACATGATGTTATGAAAGTGCCTTTTTTCATGAGAAGGAAAGGTACACAGAATAATTAAGAAGGCTGGTAGAGTTTTTTCCAGTCTGGGTGGGTGAATAAAGGAGAGATGAATATCAGCAACATTGGGTTAGTATGGAGGAGTTGCAACTCTTCTGCTCCTCTGTAAGTCTAGGGTGAACTTGCACTATGAAAGAGGTTGAGCCCCACTCATAGTGCTCACTGGGTTGAGTCTTGGAGAAGTAGATGTTCAGCTCTGACTTGCTGAGGCTGAGCTGTCTGCCACAGCCTGTCTAATTGAGAAAGATGGGCCCAGCGCCGTGTGCATATTTATGTGGCATGATTTTGGTGCTGACAAAGAAGCACAATTGCCACCCATTAGAAAAGTTCTGCCCCTTGGTTCCTCATTCTGCCATAGGAATACTTTTTCTTGTGAGCCTGGTAGTTGTAATGGCCAATTCAGCCTGAGAGAAAAGGGGCTCAGGGTTACCCAGGGGTCAAGGCAGAGTTGCTTGCACACAGTGGCTTTGTATAGAATGGGAATATGCACATCCAAATGTGTGAATATTTTCTGTCCTGGCTGCCTTCAGCTCGTAGGAAGGTTGAGTGACTGGAGGACTGGCACGTGGACTTTATTTGAGATTGATGTTAACCTTCCCACTGATGGGAGGTTACAGGGTCTACTGAGTATTCCTAATGGTCTGGGAAGAATATTCAGATTTGACCATCTCTGCAGGGATTTGATGTTACAATATGTTCTCAGAAATGTCTTCCTTGTGTCCAGTTTTCTCTGTTTTAATGAACTTTGGGTCTTTGATTTATCCTCTGATAAGATCCCATGCAAACTCTTAATCTGTCTGGTATAGGCGAGAAACGTAACAGAGCCAGCTAATGGTGGTGCAGATGGAAGGACACTTTCTTTGAGGACCTGCCTTCCTGGCTGGGTTAACAAGGCCTGTGTTAGCACTGTGGGGCCACTGTCCCACTCATGGCTATTCCAGACTCAGCTGTTTGCCCATGAGCCAGAAGAATGACAGCTCCACAGTTGGTATCTCCCACCACCGGTTCCTGGACTTGGCTGCTGTGAGCTGCAGGCTAAACTCATCACATGTTCCTTCATGCAGGTAACACGACAAGCACCAGGTACTGCAGAATGCTGCTGCAGTTTTCTGGTCCTAGTACTACCCTCACAGATACCAAGTGGCATCCATCAGGATCTGAATGTTCCTGTGATGGGCAGCTGAGAAGAGATGGCAGTGTAAGCCACAGAGGTAAACGACTCCGAGTCTGAGTTTCATTATAGTTCTTCATGCTAAAAATGAGCCATGGTAAGAGTCAATGGGTGTACTCTTCCTCCCCAAAACTGACTAAGCAAGAGGTGCAGGGATGCAAGGGGAATTTTTTGGCTCATATTTTGGCACACACATGAAGACTAGAACTGTGGAAATGACATTTGTCATTGCCCACTCTAACTCTGTCTAAGATCTCTGCAGTCATAGAATGACTGGAGCAAGTAGCTCCCTTATCCCAAAGCCTTGCCCTGTTACTTCTTCTCCTGCTTGCTTGGCTTAGGTTGCCTGGGTTAGGATTGCTGAAGTTCCTGGATAGGGAAAGAAGCACAAGAGAACCTTTATGCTGGAGAATCTCCTGCAGCACCTCTGCAGAGGGGCACAAATGCCACTCTTCTACCTCACTTTTTTTTGTCCCTGTCCCCAGTGAATGTTGCCACAGCTGACATGCCATCTGTACAGAGCAGACTGATGGCCCTTTCCCTTGCCCTCTGCCCTCTGCAGAGGCAAGGGGCTGGCAACTGGCTGCAACAGACGGGCAGAAGGACAAGGTGAACGTCACAGGCAGCACCAAGAAAATCCATCTGAAACCTTGCTCCATATGGGGAAGTACAGTTCCAGCTGTTTAGCCTTCGGAGTAAGCTGGCTCTGAAGCTGCTGCTACCCTGGCTGTAATGCTAGGCAAGCACAGCCCCATCAGAGCTGGTGAATAGGGGGAGAGCAGCAGGGGTAGCAGCATCACGCTGGTACGAGGAATCTCGTGATGCTATTGCTCCCCATGATTATGCTGTTAACAGCCAAGCAGGGTGGAGTTTAATGAGCAAAGGTAGATGAGAAAAGGAAAACAACTGAGACAAATGATGTTTAAATGTGATGGCTCATTAAACAAAAGCTCTCTGCTATGTTTCTTTCCTTGGTAGCAACAAAAGGGACAATGGCCATAAGTAAAAGGCAACCCACTGACAACAGGAAGGATTTATAGAAAACAACACACTTAATTTAGCTGCTCCAGCACGAATGAGCAGAGATATTTTGCATCAAGTAACTCAAGTGAAGGATTTTGCAATGTCTTTGTATGAGACAGAGTGCTCTTTTCTGCCCAAACCCTAGGAGCTTCTTGCTATTGAATATTGAGGACAAGTCCTGCTTTTCTTCATATCTGAATTCTTGTTGTCTTCAGCAGATGTTTTGCAGTGCAAAAGTCAGTGCAGTGTGAGCTGGGAGCCTCATAATAATGTGTCCATCTTGTCTGGCCTGGCTTAACAATGCCTGCCTGTGGGGCCTTGATCCTGACCAGATACTCTAGCTTTTACTAAACTGTAAGCCTTCACAGATTTTGGGAAGTTAGGCTAATCAATTCTCCTTCAAAAGACAGCAACAGCTTCATTAGTGTCCTTCCTTTCAGATGTAAAACCGCTTCCCAAAGCATCTGTGGGGTAGAGGCTCCACAACTCCCCAGCTGAGCAACTTTTCCAGTGTTTCATTGTCATTATCCACCTTGTCAGTACATTGCCCTCTCCAGTCAGGATTTAGGGGACAAAGTATTTCCTCCTTCTTTGGCAAAGCCTTACTATCAATTGTGTAGTAGATTGCCTTTCAGCATTCCAACAACATGTGAGAAAAGATCTCCATAATGTTCATCTGTCTTACAAGGCAAATGGCTGCTCTGCATTTGTATAAATCATGGAACTGTGTGAGATTTTCTGCCTGAAGAAAAAGACACAGTCTATCTTACAGAAGCTCCTATTGTGTTATTTATGAGACTGGTGAAGGCAATAGTCTTCAGGCATGAAATAACCTGATCCCCCAGGAGCTCCTATCATTAGGCTCTTGACCTAGGATGTTGGCCCTGCAATCCATCCAACAAGAGGAGAGATGGGTCCCTGGACTTCTTTGCCAGTTCAAAATGTGTCAGGAATGAGAAAGACTGAGTACATGATCCCTTCTGATGTTAGGATATCTTGGATAGCAAGAGAATGATACTATTACTGTTCTTTACTTGTTTTCTGCATGGGCAACTCAGAGATACATTGTCCAATTACTGGAAAATTTTGTCATTTGGATGCTGTAGAAAGTGTGCTGCTAGGTCTCTCCATAACAAAAACCAACAACTTCAGAGCAGATGCAGAGAGATGAGATTTAAACCCCCTATTCACTGGCCTTTTTGAAGGTCACATGCCAAGGAATCAACACAGATTCTAGTATTCCTGGTGAAATGGTGGTGCACAACACAGTGGTTTTGTTGGTTGTGTTCTGCACATGGCTGTGCTGACGACATAAACCACAGTAAAACAGGTAACTTTGTTCTGTCTGATGTAACAGAAGGTCTTCTGTCTCCAAATGTAATTTGATCCCAGAGGGACTGAACTGATTTGAAAGCAGCTTTCATCAACACCCTCTCTGTTCCAAGTGAGGAGTTTGCACCATTGGAACTACCTATTCACAAATCTTGTGGGAAGGCAGCCAGCAAAATGCAGTGTTCCTACAGAAAGTGCTTATTGGTTAAGAGATGGCAACTCTCTGAACAGGAGAAATGCTGCTGAGACAATTTATCTACAGTGAGGAGTTTAAGATTCAGTTATTACTTCCATACCACTGCATCTCCTACTTAGTGGAAGTCAAAATGTTGCAGTTGAGCAACATCTCATTTTGTGCATAGAAATCAATGATCTGATTGATTGCCCTCAGACTGGTTTTTGTTCAAAATTGCTGAAGCCCCATTTTGTGATGTTATAAGGCAATCTTAGTCTGCAAAAGAGTAACTTACATATTTGCTATCAGGGCGTGTTGTGTTTGCAATTAACACTTTGAAGGCAGATACCTAAGGCTAGAGCAAGCTACAAGAAAAGCAGACCACAACAATAAGGCAACACCAACTGAATATGCAATGGTTGAAGCCTGTTTCACCTTAGAATCTGGCAGTGAATGAATTTCCAAAACTTCTTTCTGACAGCAAGATTTACCTCCAGCTGCATTGCTAAAGTGCAGGTATGTGGAAAGCTCTGACACTGCAGAGATCAGCAGAGATCCAGTCAATGCAGGTGGTGCATTGGAGAGTTGTGCTGCTCTTGTTAGACACAGTAAACACAGCTAGACACAGGTTGAATGGCTCTCCAGAGTCTGCAGCCTGCATTGACTCCTTTTCTGTTGACTGAAAGCAGACATTTGGCCCCAAGGTCACATGCAAGTACCCACAGTCCAGACAGACACATCTCACACTGTCTGTGAGTGCACACAGTTCTTCTCACTCCTGAGCTGCAAACCTCACCTTGGTGTGCACCGTGTCAGTCAATAACAAAAGCAAGCAGCTGGAAAAGGTGGTTGCCAAAGAATAATCTCCAATTCCCTGGGAATAATATCAGTTTAGTGTTTAAGACCAGTCCCTCCACCGTATTTCACACCATAAGGATGTAGAAAGTATTTGGAAACTGAGTCTTGAGTCAGAATGTCTTCTGAAGGGTATTTTCACAAAACATTCAATCCCAGAAGTCAAGAATGTATAAATGTATATATAAATATCTTCCCCCTAGCAAAAGGGAAACCTTTTGCCCACCCTGTCTATCTTATAAATGACTTCTTCTGCTCTGATGGATTTCCTAGAGTTTTTTTATTCGTTTCCAGGTGGCCTCTCTCCAGTTTCACATATACTGATGACCACATTTTCTTCCTGTGTCTGTTGAAGGCAATGACCACTATATCTGCTCCAAAACAGCTCCCCATGGACAGATCCGGGGAGCTTCTCATGACAAAGAGCAATTTGATGTTCATATACAGTATGCTGGCATGTAAACCCACCAAGGATGACCAGAAGAAATGGTACCTGACTGTCTTCATAAATTTCCTCAAGTGCCTGGTGGGTAGCAGAACGTGCTCTTGCCAATGACCTCTGAGACTGCAGTATAAAATTAACCTAAAGCAGCTAAAAAGCAACTGGAGGGGAGGGATGTATTTTATGTCAATTCAGTCAAAAAGTCCTCAGAATTAGTTGCCTGAAGTGTTTGGGAAAGCTGACAAAGTATAATAGCACAGAGACTATTTTCTTGCTTCTTAGCAAAGACAGCATTAATCGTCTGGGCTTAATATAGCCTTCCACATGCCAACTGGGTGCAAAATTATGGCTGGTATTAGAAAACCACTTACCATGTGGACAGGCTTAAAGTGCAATAAGCTGTGGGGTGTGGATGCAGATGGAGTATGCATAAGAACAAACAGTGACCTTGAGAATAGTATGCCATGTCTCTGGAGATATAGTGCCTCTTCATTATGAACGCTGACAGACATGGAGCTCTTAATCAGTGGTGGGGCAGGGAAGGACTTAGATTTGGAGCCAGGCTTGAATTTTGCAGTCCAGGTATATCTAGAGATGTTCGAGCATAAGAGATTTACTGGAAGGGGTTGTATACACCGTTATAATATCTGTATTCATAATGTATAGGCCAATATACATCAAGAGTGTTTCAGAGAGAGAATCCATGGCTTTGGATGTTTGCAAGAACATAAAATATAGAAAAAAATCCATCCTTTTCTGTACCCAGCCTGGCTTGAGTGGTATACCTTCTACCATGTAGTTTTCCTTATTTTGATAGAAAAGGAGCAGAAGTATGGCTGAGTATCTCATCTGAGACTTCATCGTAGCACTTGAAGAATGCAGAGTATATCAAATAAGGTCAAACCTTTTAACACCCTGCATTGTAACATCTGTACAACACAGCTTAGAGATTGTTGTTCTGGCATTACTACCTAGTAAAGTGGGCTCAATGGTGCAGCGCTTATATAACGTTCTTTTTCTGTGCACGAATCGTGTCTCAATCCTGTTTTTCTCCCAGTAGATTTTCTTGAATGTTATTAATAAACAATTTTAACTAATAAGTTTCAGGTCTTGCAATGCATTCTTCATTGTTCCATCTGTAGTTGGCCTCCTTGGTTATGCAGTAATCTCTCTTGGTGGTCTCTGATGAGGAGATGATTAATTTTAAGAGCATGGTAATAAATATACTGTCGTTAAAGTCTTTTGGACAGATGTAAATCTTTGCTAAAATTAGAAGACATTCAGTGCAGTATTTCCAGAGTTATCCAGACACTGACATACAACATCATCACGCAGACTGAGTTGAGCGGAAGGCTGATTCATGGATCAGGATTTTTGATAATCAACCAACACTAGTATTTAGGTAATTATGTCTGTAAAGGATGTTATGACATCTCTATCTTACGTGTAGTGCCAGTTACAGAGACAGCTTCTTTTTATAACTAAAATATACATTTCCTGCCTGAAAACATTATGATAATTGTGGGAATGTCTCTTATTACTGAGCCACCTACCACTTGATGAAAATGACAGAGCTCAGCTTGTGTGAATTAATGCTGAAAGCACAGAGGAGACTAGCAATGCCTCCTCATCTGACTACTGGAAGCATGAAAGGTGTGGCAGCAGGGCTGGAAGTGAAAGAAGCAATTAAAAAGAAGGGGAAGTGAGAACATCCTAGCATTTCCAAGTGTCATCTTCTCTTGTTAGTGGGCAAGATGACTGCCACTGAGACCTACTAAGCTGAGAGGCTGATCCATGTCTCACCTTCCAGCTGGAAAAGGGGCCCCCAGGAAATGGCTGCATATTGTGCCACTGCTTTGCTATTGCACCTATCCCGAGGTAGGAGAATCCTTTACTGCTGCACACACTCTGGTGCAAACCCCTCTCCGGGCCACAGCCAGGAAAGGAGAGTTGACTTCACAAAAAGCAGCTGCTGTGCACTTAATATCTTGAGGTGTTGTTACCAGATATTTTAGTTATACTGGGGATCCATTTTAATTCCCAGCCTGAAACTGGGAAGCATAGCTATGCTCCTCACTGCTAGGCCACCATTTCAGCTGAGAATGGAAGGTCAGCCCTGTCTCCAGACCACAGGCACACACTGCTCTCTGACCTTCTCACTGGCAATCTTCCAACAAACTCTGCCCCATGTTCAGATTTGGGGAGAAGTAGCCTTAATTGTGTGCCAGACCTCTGATGCACACCTTGCAAAATCTTCTGGGGTCTATCTGAATGACTGAATAACCAGGCCCAAGGCACTTGCTCTGAGCTGGAGTGCTGTAGCTGTGCTGGTGTTCATCTGAACCCTGGCGCTTCAAGATTCTTACTGTGCTTCTTCCACTGGATGATACCTTGCCATTCCTGCTTCCTTCTCCCTTTTTCCTTCCATCCCCATAGCAGGAAGGACTCCTTGGCTTTTAGGTGGGGGTAGGTCACGGCAGATGTGTGTTCTCCTTCGAGACTTGCCCACTGCTTGGCTTAATTAATCCTGACACATTGCAGTTGCTGTTATGGAAAAAACGTCAAGAGAAATTAGACCAGCTGGTAGCATGAAAACTGGGGAAGCGTGGTGCCTCACTTTCCTGGATAAATCTGATTTGCTTTCCTGGCAGGGGCTGTGAGGGACTGGATGGCTGTGAGCAGAAGAGTCTGACCTGTGTCACCTGCTTGTGCCTCAGTTGTCTTGCACCAAGATCCAGCAAAAGGACATCAAGGACCTGTTCCCCAGACAAGCCAAGCAAGGGATCTAACCAGCAGCAAATGGCATGGCTGGGCTTTCACAAGAACTAGGACAGCCCTGGGATCTGGCTTGGCTTAGGGTCCTGGTTACTTGAAGCACAAGGCTGTGAGGAGCTCTGGGGCTTTGTTGAGCTCCTCAGGGAGGAGACAAGCACTACTGAGTTACTTCTTCTTTTATTCCATCTATGAGCGCCTTTAACAGCTGTTTCTCACCATTTCCGTCACCTTTATATCTATTTACTTGAATGTTTTCATATACCAATCAATTTTGTGGGATTTATCAGCGCCTTTCATGCTTTTTTTTCCTTAAAGCAAGCAACCTTCATATTTGATGTTTCATTAGACCATCACATCTGAGCTCTTTCCTTTCTGCAGTGATCTGATTTAATAAAATGAGAAGCCAGTCTAATAATACACAGTGCAGCTGTACAATGTGGATGCATTGTGAATGTGTATTTCCCCCATATGAACATCTTCTCCTCTGTGCTTTCCTGTGGCACATCAGTTTGTAAGTGCGCAGATGCCATGAACCTGGAATAGAATTGCACTTGCAGGGAGCTGGCTTCAACAGTTAAATATGGCCCAAAGTTCAGGAGTATTTTTTGTGCAGTCTTGGGGATGCATGCAAGTAAAATTTCACCTGTTCTTGATGATTGGCAAAAAACAATCTCTTTGTTCTACCAGACAGGCACTTACTTGCCAAGGGCATGTTACTCATATTTAAATATTAAGAACATGACTTTGCCATGGCATGGTATCTCTAGTTTGAGAAGCTCAGAAGTAAGTTTAGCTTCTGGTAGGATAAAAGGGATATTTTTCTCCTGTTTTGAACACATAGATTGCACATCCTGTTGTGGTGTTGAAGATCTCACTCCTGATTTCTGTGCTGGGCTCAGCGCAGGAGTGCTCCTCTGGGAATCCTCTGGGGAGTGGATCATGGGCTGTACTGCACCAAGAAGCCAAGAAGAGACTAGGGACTCAGAGAGAAGAACAGAGAGGAGGAAAAAGAAGGATGGTTTTGTGAGGGCCATGCCACTCCTTAAGGGACAAAGGCCTGCCTGCAGCAGAGGTTTTGGTAGCTGTGATGGCACCATCAGGTTCTTTGCACTGCCCCAGCAAGTTCCAAGCTCAGGGGTTGGTCTAGGCACAAGATTACCCAGGCCAGGAGGTTGTAGGAGGCAGTAAGACAGTCAGTGTCTCTTGTCCACTATACCTATTTGTGCAAAATAAAGCTGAGCTATTGTTGGCCGGTGACAGCCCCTCTGATCTGCAGCAATCGGTGGATTGTGGTTGCTGTGTGTCCAACAAAGCTCAGCTGACCCCTGAGAGAACAGTGCCATGGTCTTGTGCATTGTGTCCCTCATCCCCATCCTACTCCATACTCCTCAAAAGGTCACAGCATTGCTTGTTCTTTCTCTCTTGTGCTCAGGGAAAAGAGGGATGTTATGTTGTGTTGTATTGTGGAAGACTTGATTTTTGGAAACAAGCCCTTCTCTCTCACTTTCTGCTTGATCTGAAGCTTACTGCACATATCCACTGTATAAGAGGGCAAAGGGAATGGTATTTGGGGGCCATTAAAAGCATGGCTCAGATATCACTCCCTGTCCCAATGTCCATTCATTTTTCCTTTGCTATACAACCTTCTAGAGGTCCTAGTCAAGAGTTGCAGAGGTTACTGGACTGAGTGTAACCAGGCTGCACAAAATGCTTGCTGTTTGTGGTAACAGCAGGTCTGCCTGCCCTCTGGGTAGTGAGTTTCCAGTGAATTTATAGGAGGCCAGAACCCAGTAGGGTCACGCTCCATGGGTCCTAGCATCCATTTCCTTTCTGGAAGTGCTTAAGGAGCTGTGAGCATGGGAAGCAGCCTCACAGCCCTGTGTGGAGAGGGGTGGTGTGTGTTTGCGTGGTGCTGACCATGCTGCATGAGGTGGGAATGCACTTCTGCCATGTATCAGGCCACTGCCTGAGCTGGGGCTGTCTCACGCTGAGAGAGGTGCACACGTGAATGCTGGTCTGGTATTTTTTCCCATAAATCACGTGTATTTCATTGACCAAAACTGCCCACAACTTAGAAAGGGATGGCCAGTTTAAGTCACTTTAGCACAAGCGCACAAGGGCCCCATGGTGCTGAAAGGATGGCTGTCCCAACTCACTGGCACTGCTGCCCTATTGGAAGTTGCCAGCCCTGCACAATCTGCTGGGGAAGCTGTTCGAGTTTCCCTCCCTCATCCAATGTGTGCACAAACATCAAGCTTAGCTCACATCAGCCATTCTGATAGCTTCAAGTAATGAGTTAAATCTGTAGCTTGGATTTGGGAGGTTCCTGTGGACTGGTCTCCCAGCAGTGCTGTGCAAGCTCCATTCCTGCAGAGGCAGGGAGAGGACACTGAGGTACATCTGCTCTTCCACTGGCATGGCTGAACCTGAGGGAAGGCACCTCTTCATTGCCTGAGGCCTTTCTCACTCACAGCCTTACCCTGGTTTAGTTAAAGCACCACAATCCTCTCCCTGAGTTCTCCTATGTTAGTCTAAAAGTGTTTTACATCTGCTTTTTAATTCATAATTTCCTTACAGACTTAACTTGGATCATCATAAGCTTTTCTCAATCCTGTAGAGTACAAGCGAAGTCGGGAGGGGCTTCAATTAAATGTGTATTACACCAGCACAATTTTATGGGTGGGCAAGCTCTGATCAACATGACTGAGGACATGTTAATATTCACAGCCATTAAAGTCAAAATAAATACGGTGTGTATTTATAAATCTATTAGGGCGACCTAATAAATTCAAACAGTCATGTGTGGCAGGATTGCAGTAGCAGGAACTGCTATCAGCAGTAGCAGGAACTGCTGTCAGTGTCCATGAACAAAGAAAGACAAAGTTCCTTCAAAGAAATAAAAAAAATGTATTCACTCGGCATCATTCACCTAACCACAGCTTCTCAGGGAAACTAAGCTGTTAATGTCTGGAATGGGAGAAAGCAAGGCAAAAAGTGCAAGAGAAATGGAAACAAAGTATTTTTTCATGTTTTAGCTACTGGGACTAAACTATTAAACACATTTGCTCAGGATGGAAAGATGTGCGATATGAAGCCCTCAGGCAGGAACAGTGGTACACAAAGGTACCTCTGGGGCTTTTCACTTTGACTCTGAAAGGTGCTCCAAGGATGGTTTTCACTGGACCTACATGAAGGAAGGAGAGATTCCCCCCACACTCTTTCCTGTAGGATTGCAGATAGTAGGAATGGAAGGATTGGCACCTGGCTGTGTTGGGGGGAAGACTTACTGATGGTTCTGCTGTCCTCATACTCATGCTCTTGAAAAACCGCTAGAAGTTAACTATCATTAGTGTCTCAACAAATTACAAAAAGGTATGAGGACCAGCTCCTTTGGGCACTTGAGTAAACCTGGACCTTATTAGACATCTTTTAAAAAGTCAGCAAAGTCTTTGCACATTTACTTCAATGTTATTAATTTACAAGGGCTACTCAATTAAGAGAGTCCACCAACTTGTAAAACTTTACTTATTTACGTTGCTTCTTGGCAAAGGATTTTCTCAGAGCGTGATGATGATAAGCTTAGGCATTACAAATCCTCTTGCTGCTTTTGTCAACAGGCAGCCTGAGAGCATTAATCAGAGAGATGCACACTTCCCAGCAGTGGCTTCGCTCCAGCTCCCTGCCGCTTCCCTGCTGCAGGGTATGGCCCTGCAGGGCACCAGCTTCCCTCTGAGTCTGGAGGAACTCTGCACACCGGCATTAGCTTTTACCAGGGCTGGGGACTCTATTTGAAAGGCAGCAGGAAATTGGGATGCTTATCATGACCACTTTTTTAGGCAGCAGGCAAGATGAGGCTGTGTTTTCCTCAAAAGCAAAGCACTCTCCCCAAAGTGTGCATTGTGGCTCAAGGCAATTTTCTTGCGCCGTGGGTGTCTCCAGTGCATGAAGCTTCATCAGGGCAAGATGTGGGGTACACTTGGGCTTCAAAGCTTCAAAGCGTGCTTCAAATCACTTTGCAGACAAGTGAAAAATTGCAGTTCAACTTACTGCTGCAGAGAAGGGAAATGGGAGTGCAGGGTAAAGAGGACTGGGAATATTGTGACCTCCAAGCCCTCCAGATTACCTTTAGGGATGTCCCAAATGCTCCTTGTTTGTCTAGGAGCCTCCAGGTCATTTCAGGCCAAGTCAGTCATGCAGCTCTGTGGTGCTCACACAGCAAATGTGGTAGGTAAATGCTTCTGCTACTCCTGGGAGGTGCTTGTATACAATAATGGTATGAGGAACTTGGCACGATTTCTGCCCTGCCCCAGCCCAGGGTGTTATTTTTCCCTCTGTCACTGCTGCAAGTGAGATTTAACAAGGATGATTTTCTCATTCCCGATAGTTACTGAGATTTTGCTCTGGGCATTTGGTGAATCCCCATCTCCCTGTGCAGACACTATGGGTGCATGAATTCTGAAGTTTGAACCCACCTGGCAGACTGGGACAAGTCCTTCCTCCATTATGGATTCATTGAGATGGTGCTGGGGTGGATGAATCAGTCAACTAGCTGCTATGGGCAAGAAAGCCACTGTCACAGGCAGTGAGAAAAAAGGGTAGCATCCATGTGCCTGTACAGGCAGATATTAGACACATGGAGAGTTTGACACAGGTTGTGTAGTGGTGAATTATTGTACATTTTGACCCTTTGTCCAGTGTCTGCCTCTCTGGCTACTTGGACTTCTTTCTTGTTATTCAGAGCATTATGCTGTTGTATTGACATTTGCCTTCTTTGAAAGCTGCAGGGAGAGGATTACCCACTGCTTTCCTACATGGAAAATGCCAATAATGAAATTGAATGCAGTGGGTTCTTCCTTCACTAGGAGCTGCAAGCTTCACAAGCATGTCATAAGCGTCGTGGTAGTCTTTGCTGCCCTGAAAGGGTTCGCTTCTTGAAGCAAATTGATTTCCCCTTTGAGTCAGCATGAAAGCAAAGTTTTTTCAGCTCTGACTATTCTACAGGTGCTTCTGCAAAATCTAATGAATGTGCTAATGTGCAATGCAAGGATGTTGCTAGGAAACTTGTGAGAGCTAAATGAGGAAATGCTGTTAATAGAGGCAAGTGGCAGGGCCTCAAAGTTTTCCTTTGCAGTCCTGCTGATGGTTATTATATAAACAGGGCCAGTTGTGGCACTGCGTTGGGTCATCCTCTGGTGACAGCAGGTCTGCTTAAAAAGCAGTAAAAGTAAATTAAAAAAAGGTTTGACTCTCTTACAGGTTTTGATGTTCTTCCATCCCAGATAAGCTTTGCTACACTATCTGCTTCTGTAAAGGGTGGGTAAGTGCCTTCTCTTGTGATGGGCTGATGAGAACTTTGCTCTGCGTTGTTTCACTGCGCCTATTTGACACTCACTGGTGACTGATCTGAACCAGCCTGTGCAGAGCTGTCTAAGCCCCAAACTGGGGCAGTGCTTTCTCAGTCAGCCTCAAAAGTTTTGTGAGCTCTAGAGCACTGAGGGAAGTGATTTTTGCCTCTAGCTTTGTCTCTCTCCAGTGGGCCTCTTGGAGTTTAATTCGCCTCAAAGATGATATTGAATGAGAGATTTTCTTCCCTTCTTTGTGGTGTTAGAATGCCTATAGAGCCCAATGGATGCAAAGTTAGCAGTGACTGCTAATATCTTATGTTTGGATGAGACCAAGAAACTTTTGGCTCAGGTTGCCTGTGGGCACACTTAAATGATCTTCCCAAGTTAAGCCCTCTTGCCTTTTCCTCCTAATGGCACATTGTTTCTGTAACAAGTGTTGCTCTTCATGCCATTACTAACCCTAACAGCCCATTTTGCTTCTTCTGAAGGTTAGGGAGTGCTGAGCTTTTTCTCTTTTGGAGAAACATTAAACTGTGTATGTTATGTACTTTCCAACTGCTGAGGAAGTTTGGGCTGGCAAGCCTGGCTTCCTTCCAGCTGAAGCTGTGACATTCTGCTGCTTTAGCTTTTCTTCCAGCCTCTTCAGTTCATAATACTTCTATTTATGTAATCACTTGTTGAATTAGTGTATATATATATATATATATATATATATATATATATATATATATATATGTATATATTTAAGAAAGAGAAGCTGGGGAAAAAACAAATGAACTAAAGAAAGTTACAAAACTCCAGCAGCAAAAGTTTTCTTTGGATGTAACTACTTTTCTCTCATCTAAGAGTGAACTGCAGGTGCCAGCTGTCAGCTGGAAAGTCTTTGCTATGGTGTGATCTGGGGATGAGAGCAAGTTGCATGCCAGGTAAGCTTTGTTTTGGAATGAGTTGACAAGGGAGTTGTTCCTAATGTGTCCTGAAGTACAAGTTGTTTATGTGGCTCATCTTGAAGAAGCCCTGATAACTTTTTAGCCCACTGCATGCCAACTGCTGGGAAAAAAAAATCCAAAAACCAACCAACCCTGGAATAATGTAGTGAATTTAAAATGTTGTTAGGAAGAATTCTTCCTCCTTGCCTCCCTAGTGTTCAGATCCAAAGATTTTTTTTTTTAATCTTGAAGGCTTTGCAAAAGATTATCTGATATATTTTTTTCATCTCTTAGCGATCTAATAAAAATTAATTCCTTTCCCTAGAAACGTTGTCTCAGCTACAGCCTGAAGAATTCACAACTATAACAATACTACTACTGTGAACAAAGTTGCCTCCATTTCAATGAATCCAACTGTGTAGAATTCAAAGGGAATTATCTGTGCAACCATTTAAAAATTACTCAAATGCATTTCTATGCAGAGAAGTCATAGCATTAAAATCTCGAGTCTTTTCAGGACATGTGTCCCCTTTGTGCAGCTGGGAACTGCCCTTCCCTAATAGCATGAGGCTCCTATTTCTATCCCTTCACAACCACCAGGCATTAAAGATGAGAGGGTTTTTGTTGCACAGGGTTTTTATACCTAGAAAAGCATCACTTGCCCAAGGCTGAATCTGAATCTTGTCTGTCCTGAGTGGAGATAGTTTGGGGAGAAATGCCTTTGAAACCGATGAGTTATTTGTAACACTAGAATACATTTGGTGAAGATGAATTAATGGGTAGAGTACAGCTGAGCTGGTGAAAGGTACATGATTAATTCAGTTTTGACAAGACTTTATAATTTATAGCCTGGATCACACCTTCAGTTAGGCATATCACATTTTGTATTTCTACAACTGTAGAGCCTAGGAATATCAAACCTGAATGTCAGTCATAGTGTGCTTGGTGCTGCACACAAACAGAAGTACAGAAATAAAGGTACAATGTGAAAGAGAAGGAGCACACCTGAATAATGTTGAGACTATTTTGGGAGGCAATCCTGCTCACCAGTGAAATATTGAACTATTGAAGTTTTCATGCTTAATGCCTATTTCCATAAATGTCACAGTTCCTATCTTTGCAGCCATTCTTTTGTGGAGGCTAAGTTTGATTCCAAGGAGAAATAAGGCGAGAGAGCAGGACAAGCATTGCAAAAGCAGATGTCTAGTGATGCTGTAGATGATGTGGGGTTTGGATGCCAGGGTCACCAGAGTTTTGCTTATGACAGATGTTTGGGTTCCTGCCTTCTGGTGAGCTGAAACTGAAGGACAGAATTATAGGAGAGAAAGGGAATTTGCCTGTAAAGCAAGGGGTCTATCCCAGGCAGGAACAGGTTAATGTGCCTTGTTGTAGACATGACCCAAGTGATAAGGAAAGCTAGGTAGGCCGGAGCTTTTGGTTCCTGTACGGACAGTAGCTGCCCTTGCTGTGGGCCCATCTCTCAGCATCAAACAGCCCAGGGAAAGCAGGCTCAAAATGGACTCCAGCCACTTTACACTGTGGGGGAGGACCCCCTGCCAATGAGTGCGAAGTGGATGTCAGTCAAAACCTCATGTTGCTATTGTGGCACTGAAGATCTTGCTATCCTACCTGTAGGGCTTGCAAGGCTATTGTAGGAGCTCTGCTCTGCACCTCTGGCACACCTTGGGGCTGCTGCTCACTGCAGAGCTTGTGCTCCCCTTGTTAGTGATTTCAGAAGTATCGCTGCATAAATCAATATGCAGGAAACTAACAGCATCTCTGCCAGGTGTCTGTTTTCCTGTAGCCTTCCCCAGCATTTCAGACTGGATTGGTAATGAGCAGAGAGCTATATTTGTGTGGAAGTGAGATGCCAGCTCCTTAAGGATTCATTTATTGGGCTGCAGGCCAAGGAATATTTTGGCCCTTGATTGCACGTTGCTTGCTGCATTTACTTAATCAAATGGGGAAGCTTTTAAACTTTCAATCCAACAACATGAATACATTATTGTACAGTCCTCTGATTTCCTTACTAGCAACATGTCAGTAATGAAAATGGGGCTAAGGAAGAAAGAATCAACAGTGTAATTTATCTGAGTCACTCTGGGATCCAGGTATGGATAAGGGCTGTGCTCTTGTCTCTTTTATAACATCAAGATCCATTTTATGAGGTGCCTTAGAAAAATCTGGTTTGTAGCTGTTTAATATCCTAGAGAAATCTAGCTGCTTTTTTTTCTCTTTTGGGAGAGGGATTCATCCTTGGAGATGACACCTCCTGGAAATCATTATAGAAAATAGTATCCGTGGTAACTGGAGCTGATATTTCTATATGCAGAAGAAATCTGTGCCATCTTAAACTGGGAGCTGATTGAATGGGGGAGGATAACTTCAGAAAAAAAGCTGCTTTGAAGCACTAGAGAGAGAATCAGGAGGCCATGTGAGGTGCTTGAATGTAACTTTACACACCAGTAAATACAACTTCACACACAAGTGTAAGCCCAGTCCCAAATTCATTAGTACCTGCATCATCTTTCAAATGCTGGTATGCCCAGAGAAGTCTTTTGGACCTTTCCTGTCCGACAGGTACTTTAAGTTGTTAAACTATGTTTATGCAGATACTACTGTGAGAACACTTGCTTTGGTTAGCATTCCCTGTTAGCAGAATGAGCTTGCTGTTATCCTTTGCTGATTAAATCGGATTGAGTTGAAGTACTGGTGCAGGGATGTAGAGGCCTTTATCCATTACCACAACAAAACAAGGAGAAGCTCAGGAAGCTAGGCTTCTTCAGCCTGGAAGAGAGAGGGGATAGGGGAACAGACACCTATCTTCCAATATAAATGTGAAAGTCATAAAGAATATGGAGGTAGACCCTTTTTACTGAGGATAATTAGTGGAAAAGTGCAGAGAAGTTTTGGAGTTTGTGTCCATGTAGATTTTGAAGAATTGACTGCTCAGAGCTCCAAGCAACCTAGTCTGAATTAAATTTTGACCCTATTGAAATTGTTAATTTGCTAGTTATTTTTTTGAAGTGAGGGGTATTTGTTTTGGTGTATTTTTTGGGTTTTTTGATTACTTTTGCTAAACTTAGTTGAATCATAGACAACACTATTCCTTCAAAGCTTTAAGGAAAAAACCTCTCAAGCATTTTCTATATTTGAGAAGCTCAAATATAGAAGCTGAATTGGAATCTCTTGACAAAAAGATGCAATGTGGGGAGAATACAGTTTTGGTAGAATTTTGGTTGAAAAACTTGGCTCAGATCTATGCTTATTTTCAGATGTGTCTAGGCAAAGCGAACAACACTGGGGGCAGTAACTAGGACTCCTCAGAATTATTTCATATTCATTTTCTAGTTGCACCCAAGGGCCTACTGGTAATGGAGCCCCCCGTAGGTTGGTCCACATGCCTTTGAAGAACAGACAGATGAAGAAAAAAGTGAATTTTTTATTAAGGCCTAATTTAGCTAAATTGAGTGGAATCTGTGCTACCACACTGAAAACTCCAATTGGTTTCCTAAAAGTCTGATCCTCTGTAGCCCTCTAGCTGGGTTGGAAGTGCTGTGTGTTTCCCCAGCAGAACAGGCTCTCCCTGGCTGACCAACAGGCAGCTGCTACTACTTTTTATCTTTTTGGGAGCCCCTGTTTTCAAAAAGACAAACTCAGATGTGCTCCCTGCTCCTTATATTGACACAGTAGAGGGAAATGCAGGCATGGTGTGATAACAGAGGCCTTGAAAGAAGGGACAGAGAATGCAATGCAGAGGAGAGGCATTGGAGTGATGCACCAAAAGAGGTGCAGGATATCAATGTGGACATCAGCTCTACAAATGGCTCAGTAATGGTCAGATAAAGGAATGGGGACATGAGAGCTGGACAACACAAGTATTAAAAAAGAAGAAAAAAAAATTCAATATATATAAGAATTCTCCATGTGTAGTAAATCTGGATGCAGTGTGGACTTGCAGGCCAAAGAAAGAGGAATGAAATATAAAATGTTGCTAAAAAAATGTATAAACTCTGCTCCATACAAATCTTGGATGGAGGAGGAAGAATATATCAGCATTATGTGCTTCCCTGCAAAGAGAAAAATGGGATATTTGCCAGGAAGCGTGGAAGCTGATTTCAACTGTATTATTACTCAGATTTTTTCCAGATAATAGTTTTTATTTTTTTGCATCTAATAATTAGAGTTAGGTAAATAATATTTCTTAATTAGACTATTATGATTTCAATTGCACTAACAGTAAATTCCTAGGTATATAATATTTATTTCTTTATTGTCTGTAAGAAAGGATTTGAGTGTAACTGTGCCACTCAGCAGAATCACAGAATCATTTACGTTGGACCTCCAAGATCACTGAGTCCAGCCTTTGAATGAACAACCTTGTCAACTAAACCACGATGCAAAGTGCCATATTCAATTTTTTCTAAAACACCTCTGGAGTGGTGAGCCCACCACTTCCCTAGGCAGCCCATTCCAATCTTGACAATCCTTCCTCCATTGCCTCTCCCTGTGGAAGGGACATTTTCCTGATGTCCAACCTGAACTTCCCCTGCCACAGCTTAAGGCTGTGTCCTCTCCTGTCGCTGGTTGCCTGAGAGAAGACGCTAACCCCCACCTGGATACAGCCTTCTTTCAGGGAGTTGTAGAGAGTGATAAGGTCACCTCTGAGCCTCCTTTTCTCCAGGCTAAACACCCACTGCTCCCTCAGCCATACCTCAAAGCCCTCACTCTCTAGACTCTTCACCAGCTCTGTTGCCCTTCTCTGGGCACTCTCCAGCACCTCAGTGTCCTTCTTGCAGTCAGGGGCCCAGAACTGAGAACAGCACTCAAGATGCAGCATCACTAATGCTAAGCAGAGTGGTACAGTCACTGCTGTGATCCTGCTGGCCACACTGTTGCTGACACAGGCCAGGATGCCACTGGCCTTCTGAATCACTTGGGCACACACTGGCTCATGTGCAGCCACTGCTGACCAGCATCCGCAGGTCCTTTTCCATCAGGCTGCTTTCCAGCCACTCTTCCCCAGGCCTGTAGTGCTGCCTGGGGTGACCAATCTGTGACCAATGTGCAGGACCTGACACTTGGCCTTGTGAGCAGGTGAGTGATAGCCATGAAAAAATAAAAAAGAAACAATGAGTGCAAGAAGGAATAACTTCCTTAGACCCCCACCAAGAGACATTCTCCTGCTCTTCCAACTTGTGTTATTCCGTGAGACCAAGCTCCTCTTGTGATGTTTTCTGGAAAAGCCAGCAAGTGTGAGATAACTACAGACTGCTGTCAACCACGAGTCAATTTGCACTATGGAAAATTTTCCTCTAAAGCAGGCATCAAGCAGACTTCTAAGTTACTGCTTCTTCCAGTCCAGTCCTGAAACTCAGTGATGCATCTTTACTTCCTTTCTCTTAATGTGAGAGGGATGCTGTTATGATTCCTGGAGACTTCATTTCTCCATGTAGCAGCTATGCTCAGTCTTGGCTGTGCTGCAGCAACAGCTATAAAACCCAGAAACAGTTTTGTCGGTGTGACCTGTTCTGTCCCAGACCATTTTGCTAAAATAAGCAAAAAAGAAAGGCAACTGGTGTAGTGTGTTTTGTATTGCTGAGCGAGGCACCTTGCTGAGACTGCTGCTCTCATTTCTCATACTGTAACCGTCTACGTTGAAAGCATTCATTGCCATTCACCTTTAAGAGTTTAATTTGCATAATCATTTTTTCTTGCAGGGCTTCAGAATTGGCTGATCTGGACTCTCCACTTCAAAATATCTTAACTGTGCTTTTCAATATGCACACAACCCTGTGAGCTAGAACAAAACGATCTTGTTGTGTTACCATAGAGACACCCAGGGTCTAGGAAGGGTTCCTGCTTGAAATCGTACTGTTAAAGGGACAAGGGATGTTAAAATTTGATGAAGGGCTTAATCCTTGACCAGGCACTGGTTTAAATCAGTGCCACCAGGGTGAAACGAACTGGCAGTCTCAATGCAGTGCTTTACAGACAACATCCTCCAGTCCAACTGGCCCAAAAGGGGCTGTTGTCTTGGTAGACTCAGAATAAAAAAATAAAAAATTTAAGAGGTGGAGGGAGCAGGGGAAAGGTCCAGGAAATTAACTTGGAAATGTTAAATCACTTTATGCTTTTCCTTCATTTTTCCCCCTCTTATTTTGATTTGCGTTCTAATTAAAAGTCTTTCCTTTGCACTTAGACAACTCAACTTTGCTTTTTAAGCATACATTTTTTAAGCACCACTAAATGAAGGCAGGCATGAGGGAAGGTGCAGTGCTGACAACTCTGCTCTGGAGACTGAAGTCCTGCATTCACAATTAAAGGCAAGTGGTTGGACTATAGCTGCATTCCTGTGTTGTCCTGGAGAAAACAAGATGTGGAGGACACTACCTTCCATGACCCTGTAGAGTTTTTAGTGTTAGTGCTGTAGTTGCCAGTTATAATGACCATTTTGTGCAGTGTAGGGAGGAGAAAATGCCTTACTATGTACATAAAGGGAAGCAGAAGTTGGTTGTGAGTAGACTTAGCAAAAAACCTTCTGGCATTTTTGTTTACTTGGGGCCACAATACCTGGGCTGCTTATGTGAGCATCAAAATGGTGCTTAAGAGTCCTACTTGCCAACTTATTTAAAAACTCCATTGCAAAATGGAGAGAGACTCTTTACTCTGACCCATGTTAGTTAATTGGTGTTGACCCTGGAGTTAAAATTCCCAAAGGAGCATTAGAAAGAGCATTGGTGAACACGTCTTGAAAATTCTGCTTTTGTCATTGTCTGACAGTGGTGGGAGGTGCAGATCTGCCTTATGTTATACATGGAGCTATTTTCTAACTCTCCAACAGTGGCTGTTGATTCAGTTCCATAAGACATCCTGGCTCTTAAGTCTGGTGAGGGCAGAGTTTAATTGTTCCTGCTGTCCTTAAGTCAGCTCTGCTGACTTCTTCCTCTTGCTTAAATCCTGGCTCTGATGGACTCACCTGATGACTGTTTCATTATGTAGAGAATGGTAGGGTCTCCAGGAGAACAGAAGTTCTGCTCTCTGTCTTTTTGCTGTGAAACCAATCCTTTCTGGCCCAGGCAAACGTGAATTATGTACACCCTGCCTTGCATAGCCATCCATGTCATATTGTGCCAATACAGGATGTTCAGCAGAGCTAAATTTGTGCACATCCAGGACACTATTAACTCTTCAGGTGCTCTATACTCTCAATAAATACTGTGTGACCTATGGCTAGCACTAGGCAACAGCAAGAAATGCTGTCAATAATAGCTTGGGAACTTGCATTCCTGTCAGCAGTGATTTAGAGAATGGTCTGGACTTCTTGCAGAACTGGTGAAAGGAAGATCAGCTGGCATGGGCTATGAGCAGCTTCCCAGCAGCCTAGCAAATGCTGCAACAAGGAGAGATTCGAGTCTGAAGTGGAGCATGGGAAATCAGAAATGTTAGCCCGCAGGTCATGTCAAAGTCCAAGCTTAGTTTTGTTTTGATATTACTTTGTTCTCTTGTTGCTTCTAAACAGAAGACTATATTTGCTGCCATATGGCTGCCAAGATTTTGTGGGAGTCACCCTTGGGATGCTGTTGGCTCGCTGTATTGAAGGATTAAGTCAGACTGAGAAGATGATGAACATTTGTCCCATGAAAACTCTGAGGAGGGGGTTGAGGTGTATTTAACAGCCATTTCAGTGTGGGTGTAATAAGTACCATCCTGCTTTATAGGGGAGAAACCTTGCCCAAACTGACCTTTAGGTCCGTATCATGTATTCCCCTCATCATTGCATAGGTCACCTGTCTCATCCATGGGTACATTGTACTGTGGATACCAAAGATCTGAACTCTCTCCTCCATCAGTCCAAGAGAGATGCTTTGCTCAGCTGCAGAGTAACATAGACACTTCTGTGGTTCCTGAGCCAAGCAACCATCTGGAACTGGAAACAGCCCTGAAGGTGTTAGAAAGATACCTACCCTGCTCTATGACCTTGGAAAGCTGGTGTTTGCTGCATGTGGATCTTCCTGTCCTGTTCTCTCCTAACTGTCCTGTATATCCCAAGGGTTTTCACCACTATGTGAGATATCTCTGGCCTTTGTGGGCAACTTTGTGGATTAAAAGTTATTTTTGCAAGTTATTGATACAGGCCCCATTAGTGATATCAAAATTAAAACAAGTGGCCATATGTCCACTGGCATAAGGATTTGAGCCTCTTGTGTTTCTGGATTCCTTATCCATTTCCAGTCCTCATTGGAAAAGCAAGTAAGTGGCTGAAAAAACATTATGTGTGGTTACTAGTTGCTAATGAATATCAGAGAGTTAAGAAATGCTGAAAACTGCAATATCTTTTATTAGACCAGCAGATGTAATAAGGAAAAAAAGCAGATTAGTTTTCAAGCATGGAAGCTCTTCTTCAGGTCAATGTGCCCAAAAGCATGTTGATATTTTCAGCTACATCAGCTGGTCTAGTAAAAGTTATTGCTTCTCCATAGAAGTTATTGCACCTCACATATCTTTAGACCATCACAGCCACAGCAACACTGCTACTAAACAAGATTCTCAAAGACCCATTTTGTATCGCAACTGCAGGAAAACATCCACATGAGTGCTAACTTTAGTGTATTTCTTCTCAATTTTGTCATCTATTTATTTTCTGTCACAGCTGTGTGTAATAAATTTCAGCAGTTCTGAGAAAAAAAAAAGGAAGAGTGATTGATTTCCATTTTCTGGGCTTTATGGGGTGTGCTACTTAGAAGAGTTGTCATTACCACCATTTTCTGGTGTTTAGTGGAAGATTTAATTCACCTACTGTAATGATTTGGGGAAATCTGTCAATGCACAATTTAAAAAGTTGTTATGTAAATGGCAGCATTATGAAATGCTTTTATGTGGATGCGGCATCCCCTGTTTCCTAAGAGGGGTGGCAGCGTGTGTCTGACAGGGTACAATGGACAGTTGTTAACCACAGCAAGAACAGCGTGTCCAAAGAAAGATTTAGTCAGAGCCTTGGGGACCAATTTATTTCAAACATGTCTGCATGGGCAGGATTTGGGGGAGTGAGTGAGAGATGAAGGATTTCAAAATGTTAAATTAAAAGCTTTGGTTTTGTAGGCAGTAGAACACTGGGGGACTTTGGGCAGGAGAAGAGGGGAGAGAAGAGGATTTTAGCTGAGGAGGTTTGCTTTTACTGTGGGAACAGTCAAGGAAAACTCAGGAGATGTAAAAATATGCAGAGAATGGGTTAGAGTGTTGATTATCTCAAAGTGCATTGGGATACTCCAGGATAGTCAGAAATTGTGTGCATGAGATGCATAGAAATTTATTTCTTCCCCATACTACTGTGGAAGGGAGCACCTTGCAATGCACTAAGCAAAATCAGCATGTCACAGATACTACAGGCCCGGGATGAAGAAACCAGCCAGACCAGTGTGGCCACGAGGGTACAAAGATCTAGGGGAAGCAGTGTCTCAGCCCAGCTCCTGCAGTTTTGCTATGTGGCTCCCTGCCCATCAAGTGGGGACAGCAGAGAGAGATGGCTCTTGACGTGTGGGTCAAAGTGGCCTTGGAGAAAGAAACAATGCCATGGCCTACTTCAGTGTTGAGAAGTTTGAAAGTACGCCTAATCCACCCGGGTTTCCATGGACACATCTGCTCCTGCCATCTGGCATCGAAGGAGTGTGGAAATTTGCTTGTTGTTGCAGGGCTGGTTTCCCTCAGATATTCCTGAGGTCTCACTACGTGGCCGACATGCAAGCATAGGTCATTGCTGTGCCAGGGATCAGGTTATCCTGACCAACACATGGACAGGGCTCACCGAAAAGCCTCTGCTGGCCATGCATTGGATTCACAGCACCTGCACTGCACTGCACCTGGTGCTGGACAGTGAGGGCACATCTCCCTCCTGCTTGTTCCAATATGCAGGCTTTCAAAAGCACAAACCTTTACAGTTGGGATAGTATTCCCACATAACCAGTCCCATGGCCAGTAGAAAAAAAACAACTGTGATAGATGACTTGACATGGTTATCACTGTTTTTTCTTCCGTTTAGTCACCTCTGTTTTGTATACACAGGTGTTCAGCAAAATAAATCCAGGGTTTTGTTTGAATTAGTTTTATTGAAAAGGTACAGACATAGTTAATTGAGTATCTATTTGAAGGGCTGTCATATTTCTTCTCAGATAGGATTAAAACAGTTCAATCTGCAAACTCTATTTTGTCTGTCAAAAGGAGATAACCAATTCCACAGACTGAAGTTATTAATGATCAACTGAGTGAATTTTATCCATCTTTTTATACCTTGGAAGGACACCTCACTGAAGCTGATTTTGATCAATTTGTAAGCAATGTCACCTTCAATAAATTCCCATCTGACAATAGATAACCCAGTAACAAGCTGGGAGACAGCAATGGTGATGTAAGACCTGGCATCTATTGCAGCCCTTGAACCCAACTGCATCCCTACTGGATTTTTAGAGCCATGTTAAGGCAAAAGGAAAAAAAAAAAAGTAGCATCATCTTGGAAAAAAAAGATTTCTTTTCAAATTCGACTCACAAAGATGTTTTTCATTGAGACATGAGAATTACATTACTTATCATAATTCTTTCAAAAGAAAAAGGTGGGAGTGTTTTCATTCTTTCTTTTTTCTTTTTCTTCTTTTTTTTCCTATCCTTGCCCAGCCTAGCATGCACAGTCTTGGAAGTATCTTAGCCCTTCAGTTAAGGGATCCTGTGTGTGTTCTTCTGAGCAGGACCATAACTGAGTCCTGCAGTGGTTATCTGCCAGCATCTGATGCCTGGGATACAGCAAAGCACGTCTCCTTTATCCATGATGTACTATTCCATCGATGCCGAGGAAGAGGTATAAACACTCACTGGTGGGAAAATAGACTGCTAGAGCAGCAAATATCTGTGCTCATAGCTCTAGTATCCAACTGGCTGGAGTGTGCTGCACTTGCTGGATAAATGGTTGGCATAAGCCTAATATTTTGGGGAAGGCTCAAGGACAGCTAAAATGGAAATTCAGAGTTCCAGGAACAGTATCTCCTCGGCCCCGTCCTTTCTGTACAATCTGCAACCTATTTTTGGAAGTGGTGATAAGGTGAAGAGGGGGCCAGAGTTAGAGGACTGACTGGTACATCTGAAGATTATTATTCCCTGTGGCTGCTCCATCCTTCTGGAGTGTGGCCACAGACTGTTCTTGCAGTTGCTGCAAGAAGCAGCTAAAGTCACTTGCTGTGTCACTGTGGTTTGTAGGTATGGTATAGTATCTGCTGTGGTGACCAGATCTGAAAGCTGATTAAAATACTCCCTGATCCTAGCAGCTTGCATCAGGAGGGAGTAATTTGGGTCCATTTTGGGCAGAAATGCTTTCTCTGACCACCAGGCTCTCAATTCACATTATGCTCACTGCACTTCTTAGGAAGCACATTAATTCATTTATTGTAGAAGGTGAACTGATCTTTGCTGTTTACCTGCCAGCTGATGCACAGCAGGATGCAAGGAACAGTCCAAAGTGAGCTGGTATGGCATTTGCTAAATGCAGTGTTATCCTTATACTAAAAACCACACTTATTTCCATTAGATCAAGACAGCTTCCAAGCCTTGGCAGATCAGGAAGGCAGTGCAGCAGTCCTAGGGTGAATATGCAATTTTTCTTGTTTTCACTTGATTTGTCTTAGCATCTTTTATTCTTGGAAGTGATCTGCAGGAGTAAGGGCAGTGGCAGGCCACTGTGCCAAAGATGCTCTGTGCTCTCTGCCCTTGAGTTTGCTGAAGGAGGTTATGTTTGGCAAGAAATGTTTGTGGGCCTTCATTGTAAGTGAACGTGTGGGCATACTCATTGTATTCCTCAAGGTGCTCACTGTGTGTATGCACAAGGATGGAGGTTTCCTGGAACTGCTTCTGATCATAAAATTATCATTTTCCTTTGTCCTTTTGCTTGATGAAAAATGCAGCAAGTCAGCTGGAGAAAAGAGAAGCAGTCTGAGAGAGTCTGAGAAAACTTCAATTCCCATATTGCCACAGAATGAGGGGAACAGCTGGGCTATGACTCTCCCTTCGATGCTTTTCTGAAGTGTTATGCTTCAGCTGCTTGAGCCTTTGCCAAGAGCTGGCTCCTTAATGGAGCAAAACCCTCTTTTAGTCTGCCTGCCCATGGCAGGGCTGGGGTGGAGGGTGCTTTGCAAGAGTGCTAGAACTGTCAGAACACCTGTATCATCAGGTTTGATGTTGGAGAACATGCAGAACAGGCACCAGACCAACCTGAAAAGAGATCAAAGGGTAAATCCCCTGAGTCACCATGTGATGCCTTCTCACCTCTCTGAGCCACCTCTTGCTGAATGAAATCCCAGCCCATGTGGCAGTGAGCAATTTTGCTGCCTGATAAGGGCAGGTCAACTATTGCTCCTTGTAAACAGAGTTAGTAGTTTTATTTCAGAACTAAGATAACTGGTAAGCCTGCTGGGGTGACATTTTCACCTAGTCCTCTGATAGAAGTTTGCTAAAGCTTCATGCTGGGCAAGACAGAGCTTGAACTAGGCTAACCAAGGCTGATGAGATGGTAGTTAGCTTTCCACATACTGTTATTATGAGCACCAGCTTGTTTTTTTTTCATGGTTCTTGAAGTAATTTCTGTTTTTCCACCCCTGAGACTTTTCCTTGCCACCTTCACTCCTGGGTGCAGCTCTCCCCCACACCGCTTTACGGGGTAGTGCGGCCATATAAAGGGTCAGAGCACCTTTTGAGACAACTGGCGAGGCAGACACCTGCACAGTGCTGAGCAATAGGCTAGTCTGGGCAGGGGGATGCTCCCAGGGACTGTGACTGGGAAGGAGGTGAGGAGAAGCATGACAAGAAGGATTCACTGCCTGCAGGATGCAAAGGCTGCACAGCTGTGCTTTGGTAGGGAGGAAACGTTGAATGAGGGAATGAAGCAATTGGACATTTGACAGAATTGTTAGAGTTTTCCTTGTCAAACTGCTTATTTTCACAAAGCAAAACTACTGTGATAAGACTTGGACAGGGTGCTGGCTGTGCGCAGAGTCATTCTGTGTGAGCTTTCTGCTTGATCCTTTCCCCAGAAGATCACCCTACATTCATAAAGGGCTCCTTTCTTCCTTTTCTACCCTCTACATACACACTTGATTTGTGCTGATTTTCAACTGATCAATTTTTCTGCGCAGCCTTAAGAACTGCACTGACTTAAGCTTGTGACACAACTTGTTGGCGATTCCTGCGTTTCACAGTATTGCAGTTCCTCAACTCCAAGAACTGCCTCACACCCTTTGGAGATACCTTGGTCGGTTTTACAGGAGTGCGGAATGCTCGTGTTTCCCAGGCTCCTGCATGGCGGAGTTAGGGTGGTTCATACCTTTGCAGTGTTTACACCGTGCGCTGCAGTGGTGACCAGTCCCATGCAGACAATCCCAAATATTTTGCTATTTGTGTGCTGCCGCTGTCGTCTTCAATGCAGCTGTAGGCAGGCTCCGGAAAGAAGAAGCCCCCACGCTGCCGCGATGATCCAGAGGAGCGCTGGGGGTGCAGTCTCCAGCCCTGCGCTGGACCGCACCTCCTCACCCTGGCCCGTGTAGCATCCCTCCGGATGCAGCGGCGCCGGGTTAGCGGGGAAGGGGAGGAGAGGGGATCCCCCAATTTGTGCGGAGAGAGGAGGAGGGTGGTGGGACGTGCCGCTGCGCGCCGGGACGGTGCCGCGCGGGGGGTGACAGCCGCAGCCCGGCGGGTTGCGGGGGCGGCTCGGGGCCGCCAGGCTGCGCTCTCGGTCCGGCCGCCGCGCCTGCCGCCCTCCCCGGGCGACCGGGGCTTGGGGCACGGCGGAGCCTCGCCGCGAGCGGGCGGTCCCGGGACGGCGGCGGCACCACCGGCGGCGGCACCTGCGGCGGCGGGGAAAGGCAGGGCTCGGCGGCCCGCTCCGCGCCCCTCGCCCGGCCCGGCATGACGCGGCGGCGCCCCGGCGGCGGCGGGAGGTGGGTGCCGGCAGCCCTGGCCGCGCTCCTGGCCCTGAGAGGTGAGTGCTGCACGGGCGGAGCGGGGCGCGGCACCCGCGCTCGGGGCATCGCCCTGGGGCCGCGGGGTCGCCGCCGCCGGTGCCACGGCGGTGCCCCGCGCGTGGGGAAGTTTTGATTGCGGTCCCGCCGGTGATGCTCGGGAATGCGGCGGCAGGCGAGTGCTTTTGCAGGCAGGCGTGGGGAAGGAGCGCTGCTCTGCTCGGCTCCTTCTGCTGCCTCCGCTGCACCATCCTTCCTACTATTCTTATATATACATATTTAATTTAATTTATATATTTATTTTTTTTACGGTGCTATAAAACTTGCTTGAAACTGGTCTTCACGTACGGCTCAGTTGTCTGGGCCTAGCACCTTGGTAATCTCACCTGTGTGGAAAACTCTGGTCTATCCCTCAGGCCCTGAGGTAGCAGGGAACTTTCCGCAGAGATGGTGACAGGCTGCTCGGAGCCCCCTGTGTCCCCCCCATCCTCTCCTCTGCCTCCTCCTTCCAGGCACACGGCGCACCGCTTCAGCTCTAAGATACGTGCCTGCCCCCGGGGACGTGGAGACTCCAGCACCTCCCGCCCCCTATAGCCCTTCCGAAATAAGGTGTGTTCCCTGGTCTCTGTGTGGAGAGGAAACAAATTGCATATGACAGATGCTACTCACATCACTTAGCGCATTGCCGGGGAGCACCAGGAGGTGCTGCATTAAGGGCAGCAGGAGAAACTACCAAGTGCAAGATGTTCAGACTCATCTGTTGATCAGGTGTCAATGCCTCCTTTCAAGTAATGCTAAACTTTAGAGCAGCCTGATCGGTTGTGGTTTACAGAGGTCCACATGGCAATTTTCTTAAGGTCTGGCCTTTAATGCAGACACTCTCTAAGCAGTTTTGCAAGGCTCAGCTCAGCAGTGAGCAGCCCACAGCTTTGAGACAGCTGGGCCACCTTCACTGCTGGGAAACTGGGAAACTTGCTGCAAGAGGTCCCTGAGACAGAGGGAGGGCAGTAAGAAAAGATGGGATCTCCCATGAGAAGACCAGAGATGTCTCAGCAAAGTCTAGATGAAACCTCCTCACAGTCAGGATCTGGGTGGAGTCTGCTGCTTGGGTGGCTGTGCCGAGTTGTTGCTGTCCTGCGAGGCATAGCAGGCTTTCCCCTCTACCCAGGACCTGTTTAGAAACAAGTCTTGTGATGGATAACTGAACTTTTCACAAATGCCTCAGCCTCAAATGCACCCTGCATTCCTGTCCTCAGAAAATGTTTGGGAGTTTGAGTCTCATGCATTAACTGTAAATTGCACCTGCTGACTTCAAAGAGATGAATTATGCAAAAAAAAAATAAATTACTAGCATTAAATTGAAAGAAATAATCTCAGCTTTCATATGTTACCCTATTGATTCGTTTTTTGTCCTTTTCCCAATTTGGAAAGCAAGTTCAATTATTTTCAGCTTCTCAGTGCTACAGGTTTTTTTGCCTGCAGTCATTGCAAAGGTGTAAATGTCTATGGAGTTACTGGACTTGCTCCAGTTAAAGGCATATAAGTGGTGAAGTCCTTCTGTTGATGTGATGTCACTGCAAAAACATACAACAATAATCAGATATAAGGTTAAAATTGAAGGAGTATTTAATTATCCTTTTAAGCAGAAAGATTGACTCAATATTTAATTTTGTTGTTGTTGTTGTTGTTGTTGTTATTGTTGTTGTTGTTGTTGAGGGCACCCAGGGGTGGTGGCATTGGACAGAACTAGGTGTGCAAACACACTTTTCCATGAAATATTTATCTGCACTAGTGTAATGGTTTTTCTTGCAATTTCCTTTAAGACTTCATAATTACCTGAATGAAACACCTATGTCTCAAGCTTGGCTTTTTTTTTTTTTTTTTTTCATTTTGTCTATGGAAGAGTCTTTAGAAGATGGTGGTAGATGAAAATAGCTGTGGTACACAGTTATTTCTGTGGTACACAGCATGGCCGTATTTTTCGGTGGTTCTTGAGTTCGAAAAGAAAACACTGTAAGACATACACCCAGGAAAGCTGAAATTACATTGGGAGATTTTTTTCTAAACAACATTTGCAGAAGATTAGTAAGTGTGTTTCTGCACTTGGCTGCCAAGTATGGTTAGGAAGAGTGATTTTTAAAATTTTTTTTCCCCTTTCTGAGATTTTAGACTGGTTTAGAAGATAGAAGAAAAATGAGGGGTCATATGCAAAGTGATTCCTAAATTAAAAGTAAGATTTAAAACTAGAAGGATCTTTAACTGTATAAGTGTATAATCAGGCAAAATACTTAATGCCAAGAAAATGAAAATTATTGGGGGAAAAAAAAAAGACCTTGGAGGTAATTTCATCATTCTCACACTTTATACCTACAATAAAATAAAATTAGACTTCATAGTGATATTTAAGTCAATTATTATAGTGCCAATTTTCTTATGTTGCTTTGCAATTTGTAGAATAACAATTGTTCTTTGTAAATGGCTCCAGTTGCCCATTTTCTGGGCCTATTATATCCATGTTTAATGGTCTTGGGCCAAGGGCAGCATCTATGTTTTCCCTCTAAAACATTATAAGTATAACAATTTTTTGTGGAAATAATATTTTCCCAGGAGAAATCTAGGGAAAGATAGGTGGGAATTCTCTTTAGAGCTTTGAAACCAAACCTGGGATTGCTAATCAATCCTCCTATGTCTCCAGAAATAGCATCCTGCAAATTGTCAAATGTGGTAGAAATCACACATCGGGTACAGTCAGAGTGCAGAACTGACGTGTTTTTTAACTGCATAGTGTTTGGATCCTGTGACACAGAATTGCAACAGGTGAGATTTCAGTGTGTTACAGTCCACTGCAGATGGATCTTGCAAGACCAGGGGGTGAGGGTGCCTGGCTGTAGTGGATTAATGCAACAGCAGGTCTACAACTCCTCACATGACTTTTTGGAGTTGCCCTCCTGTGGGTCTGAGGTTCTCACAGCTGAAACACTTTTGGCCTTGCAGCACCCTTGTCCTACCCACCCGTGCTTCCCAGCCCTGTGTCAGGCCCTCAGCCTTAGAAAGGGAGTATACTGTGTCAGTCCCTTGCCCTTCCATGCTTTTACAGTTTTTTTTTTGGAACAGATTGCCATTTGTGTCAAGCTGTGTGGTTTTGTGACGTGTAGCTAAATCATTTTGCTCACGACCTGACCTTGGTCCCCAGCAGTAGGCACAGATGCATTAACCACTTATTTTTGAAGTGGGCATCATTCCCTTATTTTGGAAACCAATTCTTTATATTTGTCTCTTCAGTATTGCCTAAACTGCAAATTTCTTTTTATAAGATTCTGTTCTCAAGGGATCTCAGAGTGCCTCAGGAGCAGCTATATTTAGTTGCTCAGTAGTAATATGGATATACAAAGTATGGTATAAACAACTCTTTAACTTAGGAAACTTAGGAATTATTTTTCCTGCCTTCCTGGGGGAGTAGTGTTTTTATTCTTGTACCAATAATACAGATGGAGAAAGCAAGACTCAGAGAGACCTCGTGACCCACTGAAGGTCAGTGGATGCTGGTAGTAATCTTGAGTGTCTTGGAACAAACTGTAACCACAGGAGGATGCTTAAATTTATGCAGCAGGTTAAGCAATAATGTAATGGTCCTCTTTAGGGATGTTCACTACTAAATTGTGGTGAGTCATCTATATTTAGAAGGATGCTACTATCATCGTGCTTTTTAAGTAAAGTGCTTTTAACACAGTTTATTTCAAGGAGAAGTGCATGCACTGAAAATCTGTTCTTTGTAGTTTCCTCCTTGTGGAACATTAATGCTGCCCTCCCTATTGTAAGTGTTCAGAGAAAAATTTAGCTCCTGGTTGTTTAACAGAGAGCAGGGTAGCAAAGACAGTTCTCTGGTTATTACTACCTTGTGTTTGCACAGTTATTTATGAACATTACCTAACTGAGAATCTCCAAACTTACTTTGTGAGGGCAGTCAGTTTGATTTACAGCATGGAAAACTGATGTGTGCAGGGATGAAATTATTTTCTTGCTGTCAGATAGGACATTTGCTCAGCCTCTCCTTTATAGAAGTCACAATTACAGGGCTTCTGGTCATATGCCTCCCTACTTTATTCTTGCAACTGTTTCATGCCTTGTGCACCAGGGAGAAAGCACAACATTTTTAACTGTGCAGAGTGAACTTTTAAGGGTTTTTTTCTTAGAAGTTTTCATCTCTTTGGTTTTGGATGTCACTTGTGTCCTGGCTTCTGCCTTTTTTTTCACTGCTTGAGTTGGGCTGCTCTATTTCATCAGGATTGAGGAATTTGGTTTCATTCTAAATGGAAGTGGAAGTCAAATGCTTTGATGGTTTTGAAAGGAAATTTTTGAGAGAAATTCCATCTTAGGACACTGATATTTTGTCTCTTTGTGTAGTTGTATTGTTATAATACAAGGAAGTACCCTAAGCAAAAAGACATTTTGATGTGAAAAGTCAAAATTTTTCATACCAAAGATGCTTAAATTGGATGTTTCTGTATTTTTGATTTTTCCCCCCCCATTTTTCTTTTGAAACACAGTTATGATTTTACAAAACATCCCATGTTTGATAAGTTTCAGTTTAGTGGAAGTAAATTCAGTAAAGCTTTAGTGGTTGCTGCTTTTTATTTTTACAGGGCATTTTAAAAGAACAGAGATAAAAACCAACTTGCCACACTTGGTTGTACCTGTGCAGTCTCTGCCCATTATTTTTGCCATCTTGACACATGTATGCAGACACCATGGACACACATATGTGGCACTGCTCTTGTCCTTTCCTTATTCATTGTGCTGTAGAGCATTGTACTGAAAAAGTCAAGTTTCTATTTAAGAAATACAGCAAATATTTGTTAGTATTTGTTTTCCCTTCTGGAACAGTCACTGGAGAAATCAGAACAGGACTAGCAGGTTGAGCTTAGTCCCTCATTATTTGTGCATGTGCAGAGCCACAGCTCTCCTCCTGGCAGCATAGCAGTACTTGTACATTTGCATCTCTGCATGAAGCTAATTTCAAGTGTAATTTTGGTATTATGCTGATCAGATTGCTTATTTAGGGACAAAAACTTGTGCAGTTATTTTCTCATACTCTCATGAGCCAACCTAACTATGAGAACATGAGCTTCTGCTTCACCAGCATCAGCAGGAGAAAGCCAATGTCTGAACTCCAGTTACTCCAGTTACCTCTGAGCTTTGATTTTACCAGGAATGCTGAAGCCAGGAGTGTTGTTTGTGGGGAGGCAATGGCACCCTGTTTACAATCTGTGGTGCATTTCTGCAGCAGCCTGTCAAAGCAGTCCTGGGCCAGGTCAGCCCGCTGGCCTCTGCTGCCATGGCCAAATCTGGATGCTCCAATGGGAGGTGCCAAAACCTCCTCAGTGAGAAATTGGTGCCAAACATTTAGCATAGAGGAGCCTGGTGTCATGTCTGTGCTACAGGTTGCTCTAGGAGTAGGCTGGTATATGCATTGCTCTGGACTTCAATGCCTACAAAACCCAATTTTCTCTTAATTTTAGGGTATGAGCACACTCTACTTCCTTGCCATAAAATGAATTAAGTCATATGTATTCCTTCTACCAATGCAGAGTGAATAAAGCATCCATCTCCTCCCCTTCTTCAGGCAAACCCCACCACTCACAAAGCAGCAGACGTAAAACTTCCCCCTTGCCAGGGGCCAGGTTGAGCTGGGCTAAGCGAGCCCCCTGGTGCCGTGTCCTCAGCTGGTGTCCCGCAGGGTGGGTGTGCAGTGGCCTGGACACACCAACCCCTCGGCCTCCTGAGCAGAGGGGCTGTGGGTGGGCTGCAGGCTCAGCTCTCCCCCTGCCCAGCACATTAACAGCTCTGCCAGGAGTGGGTGGGTTGGCACACCCTCTCTGCAGGCCCACTGGGGGAATTACTTCCTAATCCCCACTAATTAGAAGTTGGCTAGTGCCTGGAAGCATGAGGGTACAGTGATGTTACGTTTTTTCCATTCTATTTTTTGGGTCTTTTTGTTTTTTGTTCTACCTGATACCAGATGTATCCTACATCTGTGTATGTTCCCAATATCCTTATAAATGCATGGGCCCCTGTGATTTCTGCTGAGCTTCTGACTTGACTATAACATGGGCTAATCATTCCTGAAAGTTAATTATTGCCTGTGCTTAGAAGAAGTAGAAAAAGTAAAAACAGAAAAGGAAAATGACAATATTTTCCTTATGTCTAGTCATGTTTCCTGCTCTTCAGTTATGCTGAACAACCTTTTTTTTTTCTCTTGAAGAAACAGACACAAAAAGCCCACAAGCAAACAAAACTCACTGAGATGTACCTGTTTCACTTCTTCATTCCCATTTGATAATTTCTATTTAACTCATCTCCAAGTTAATTTGTCCCAGTTTTAATAGTGTTTGACCGTTAAGTGTTTTTGACTGTTCAATGACAAAACCTCTCTCTGCCTTCTGCATTTTCAAATGTGCCACGCAGAAGTAACCACAGCAATTCCAGCTGAGGGTGCACTTTCAGTATTCATGGTGGCATTAGAATACTTCCAGCATCCTTCTTTTCAGCCTCTGCCTTTAGACACCCTGACAGCTTGCTTGCTTCTTTGACCACCGTTGTATGTTGAACAGATGTTTTCATTGAGCCGTTCACAGTGATACCAAGATATTTTTCTCAAGCGATTACATTTGAATTAGAGCCCCATGGTATATGAGTAGTTCAGATTATTCTCTCAAGTTCTTATTACTGTCCGTTTGGTAATGTTGAATTTCATCCTGCATTATGCTGCCCACTTGCTGAGCTTTGTCAGATCCCTTGGAAGTCTCTCTCAATCTTCTTTTGTCTCAGCCAGCTCAAATCACTTTGCCAGCTTCCTGTCTCTCTTCCAGATATTAAGGAATAGATTAAACCACCCCAGAACTGGTTAGAAACCTGGGGGTAATCCCTTGTAATCAGGGCCAGAGCGAGGGCAGAGGCAGAGGGGCTCCCATGCCTCTGAGCCTGGGCACTGCGGAGTGGGGCAGCAGCTCTGGACTCAGCCTGACCTCAGCTGGCCTGAACCCCACTGGGGGCAAGGCAAGGGGAGAAGTTCCCATGCCAGGGAAGCAGGGGACAGGTCTGGCAGTGGACTGGCGTCCTGCCCAGAACGGTTTAGCAGGTGCGCTTTGAAGTGACAGAAAATTAATTACTTAGTACTGTCCTTTTCCTTCCAAAATTAGAGTAGATTGCAGGGCCATAAGTTTCCCTGAGCAGAGATCAAGGTGGTTTGTCTCTTATTATGTACTTTTATGGGCTTAGAGTACTGGGCTGGTTTAACCAACCCTGCTGACACTTCCAGGTTAGCCTGTAGCCTCCGTTATGAAGAGCACGCTAACTTCAAGAACCACCTGACCTAGCAAGACTTTGCTGGTCTTTGCTAGTTACAACCACTTGAGAAATTTCTTTCTTCAACTGTTCTGCACTTCTGGACTTGTCTCTTAAATGTACTGAAGTGATTGGGTTTTGGCTTTTGCAGTTGGCCTTCAGTTTTGTTTTCAGTCCCATCTACCATTTTATGAGGCAACTGTTTAGACTGAATCACTTCTTGTTTCTGTTGTTTGGCCATACAATGTGTTCTCTTGCTTCTCAGCAGTTTTTTGTTTAGAGCACTGAGTACCTTCTCAATGATGATGTTGAGATTGCTTCAATACACCACAGTACAGTGTAACAATTTTAGTTCCGCTGCTTTTGGAGTTAGGCTGTTTTGACTCTTTCTGCTTCAAATTGTTTCTTCTAACAAGTAAGAGGCACAATGCAAAATTCAGCTACTGTATTTCTCACAGGGATGTTAACTTTGATTGTGTAGCAGTCACTGTTACTTTGTATCTTTATATCAATTGCAGGATTTTCGCTTCTAAGTGCGCTGGGACAGGTTGTTCCAAGTCCTACTTATGCTCTTTTAGACACTGCAGAATTGTAGCCTGCTGTGACTCTTAGCTAATTCCTGCACATGTTGCTGAAGTCACTATTTTTTTCTGTTTTTTTTTGACTTTGTTCCTTTGCTCTCACTCCACACCATGCAGTAGATATTCTTTACCTGATCAGGAGACCATTGGGAAATACAGGTTGCTTTGGTGAGAGGTTTTTTTTTTTTTTTAGTTAACTTTTCTCCCTCTTTAGCCTTGGCTATCTAGTTGAGATTTGTGAATCACCCATCCTGCAGTCTGATGTATCTGACTCTTTACCCACAAAGGTAAACATTTCCAGGAAGGGCATGAGTCTGTGATGAATTCTGCAGCTGTGGACACACAGACTGCAAGGCATGTTGGACGCTGTGTTGGTTGGTATGGCTGTACAAAGAGGTTGTTGCATCATGTTGTAGGGGCTGGTTCACTGCATCGAACCTGAAGTGCTTCTTGGAGTTTTTGCTCCAGCTGCACACCACCTGCTCTGATCTGTGCTCCCATGTGGTCTATCAGCATTAGCTGCACTCTGGAATGTTTGGTTTGGAGGTGATAATCTCAGCAAACGCAGCCCTGCTTCTTGGTTAAAGGGTCCCAGGGAGGTCCTGCAAGGAATGCATCACTAACGCTGCTGCCTCTCACTGCCTGTGCCAGTGAAGGGGGCCTGGAGCTCCCCTTGGGGAAGGAGACAGGGACGGGTGGAAGATGGGTTGCTTTAGTGAAGCAGAAGGTGATGGAGGGCTTCTGCAGGGCACTGCTGAGCATGTGTGACTTCTGGGCTGCTTCCATAGCTAACTATGTGGTTGATCTTCACTGTTTGATGGGGTTTGTTGTCTTATCCTCTCCATTGGTTGTGGAGCTGCTCGTGTGCAGACCTACTTGGCTTTCTGGCTGTGTGAGCTAGTGACTCGGAGAGGTTGGGAGGACCTTGGCTACTTGGCAGAGGGACAGAATGGCCTCAGTCTGTCTGCAGAATCGTCATGTCCTTGGCTTGTCAAGGGCAGCCCTTCCTTTTGCCCCTGAAACAGCTGCTGCGCCCTGGGCCCTTATTACGGGACTCATCCGCAATCAGCGCCTCCCTCTCCTGTGCTGGAAATGCCTCGGACACGGGGAGCAGGCTTGTGCATCTCAGCTGCAGCAAGGCTGTGCTTTGCTTGTGCTTTGGGAAATGCTCCGTGCTAGCTCTACTGTAGCTTTTTTGCATAGTTTCATCTGTTCTGGCTGCTTTCACCCTTATTCCCAGTGGCTGTTTTGCCTTTTTTTTGCCTTTTTTTTTTTTTTTTCTTTTGCAAGACTTCATTTCAGATGCCACATTGACAGCAGTGTCTGTTTATGCACAGAATAGGTACAGCACAGGCAGGCTTCTCCCACCCCCTGGTCCCTATCCTCCAGCCCTCCCGCATTACGTGCCCCGTCCCCCACGGCTTCACCCTCGCTGGGAGCTCCAGCTCTCAGCTCACAGCGAGGGCATCGCTGCAGGTGAAGGGGGGGAGCTGAGGCATCCCACCGCCACCGGCTTGTGTTGCATCCTAATTGCAAATAGCCCTTCCGGCGTCAGCAGTTTGTGGGAATAATTGACAGGAGGTGCCGGCGAGGTGCTGAGTCAGAGCGAGGTGTGCTTGCCAAGTCACTGCAGCAGAAGGAGTCCGATCGCCTCGTGTGGAGGGAAGCCAATGGACGGTGGGTTTCCTAGCTGCCTTTTGGGCCTCTTTCTTTCCTTTCTCTGAGGCTGCAATTCAACAGCAGTGATGCTATGCATGTAAAAACCAGGGGATTGGGGGAGCTCTTTATTTTTTGCTTTTTCCTTTTTTTTTTTTTTTTTTTTTGGCTGAGAGCACTGGGATTAGGGGATGTGGGCTCCATTCCCACCTGCTGCCACTGGGTTTCTGTGCTCCGAGCAAGCAGAAGGGGTAGAGAACACATGGGGGATAGTGTCGAGAGAGTGGCCCTAGTGACAGATTGATGTCTCCTGGGAGAGGAAAAGCAGCATGTGACATCCTCAGCTGGGAAGGGGGATAGCTATGCAAGCCGAAAAAGCTGCAAAATAAAATTACTGGAAAGGTGTTCTGTCCTGTCCTTCCTGAGGGTTGTTTCTGCTGCAGTGTCCTACCATTTATTTAGGGGTTTGAAATTACTCGTTTGACATGCAGGAAGATGAGTGCTTGTCCTGTATACATCTAGCACCTGATGGACCTCCAGGTCAGGCTCATGAGAGCTTTGTCATTTATTCCTGACCTTCTTGAATACAGCTAACATCAATGTTTATACCACAGCTGAATCTTTCCCAGAGGTCTGGATTCCATCCTTTTTCTTGCTTCAGGGTGCCTTCAGTTGTCTTTGTCTTTCTCCCTCTCTGTAGCACAGGGTACCTTTTTCCTACCTTGGACAAAAGTCAGTATTTGTTTCACAGTGATCTAAATATATGTGTCTGCTGTGTGCTGCCTTTGTAGGGAGAGCATACTATTTTTGCTTTTAGTAACCACTTTGTGGAAAGAGATGAGGAGCATGAAGACAGAGGCCCATGTATTTTTCAAAACCCTTCCTATCTATGCTGCGCTCTGCCCACCCACTTTTTTAATGCTAATCCTTGTATAATCTTTCTCTTCACTGACTCAGGTAACAGCCATGTTATCTAGATCACCATGCAGCTGATGGGGAAAACTGAGGCCCTGAGATGGGAAGTGCCTTTGCCATGGTCATGCAGGACTCCCATGGCCAACCTCGGGTTGGAGCCTGCATCTCCTGACTGCCAGCCCATGCCTTCTCCACTGGGCAATGCTGCCTGGCCACTGATTTAATCAATGACCTGCTGAATACTTTTCATCCTGAGTTTTCGTGGCAGTGGCTCATGGATGGTTATCAATTCTGAGTCTTTAGAGAAAATCTGCAGTGACTAAATCAAATGCAGTTCTTCCCTCATCCTTGTCTTGACCACCTTCATGATGAATATTTTGCATGGGACCCCCCAGAGGGGTGTCCCTGGGGTCATAGGTGAGGGGACTGCGTGTGCAAGATATCTGTCCTCCTCGCCTCCAGCTTGCTGCCTATTCACAGGCTGGGTGCAACTGTGACGCTGGTGGCAATCTTAAACAATCTATGCCTTTTGGAGGAAATATTTCCCGACTGGGTTCTGCTTCAGGATCAGCCAGGGCTAATCAGGATCAGATAAGGGCTGGTTTGGGAGGCCCAGGATGGTCTGAGCTGTGACTGTCCTGCCTTCAAGTTGTGTTTCTGTGTGAGTTTTGCCCTGCATGGTGGAGATGTGCTAGCTGGGGCGCTCCTATAGAGAAGAGAAAGTCTGGTCGTCAGGCATTGTGAAATATTTTCTTCATTGCTTAAGAGAACCTTGGTCTCCATTGGGTCTAAGGCAGCCCTTCTTCCTTATCCACTCTCTACCCATGGTGTGGCTTCACCCTGAAAATAGAAAAAAAATAGAGCACTGTCTATTACAATTGGGATTTTATAAGATACCTATGGGAATTAAGCACACAATTCCCTCAGGTTCTTTTTAAACAGCCTAGCTGATGTGAATTTATGTTGGCAATAAGCAAGAGTGGAAGCAGTCCTGTCAGCAGAGCCACAGCTATTCTCCCTGTGTTTGATATAGAAACTGCTCTGGTAAAGCTTATTTAGCTTTGAGGTCTATGTGTCAGGACCTGGGACTGGAGCCTTCAAGAGGTCTCTGATGTGAAAGGACCCCATGCTCTTGCCTCCTTTGGGTGTCTTTTCAAGCACTCAGAAGGTCTGTGGAAATACCAGTGTGTAATAACACCATTTGTAGGGCCACTGTGCTGGGCTGGACAAATGCACCTGACATCCACTGGGCCAAGGACTGAGCCTGCTATGAGTCAGTCAGGATGATGACACTCTGCCAAACCAACTCTTCTTTCCTTTTCAAGGGGTAAAACCGTGCATGGATGGTAAGGAGTAGCATTTAATTGCAACTCACTGCAATAGAATTTTTTCAGGAGATAATTGAGAGATTCTTCTGACAGCTGCAAGAATCGTTTTTTATTCTCTTTCTCCATAACCAAAGAATGACAACTTGTATCAGTTTTCCACAAATGGAGAAATTCAGTGACAATCATTGTACTTTTAATTAAAAATAAACAGTTATGATATAAAATAATAAAACAACTGCTGGTGATCAAACAAGTTGTGGAATATAGCTGTCACTTAGAACAAATCAGGACACAAACAAGAAGAAAAAGCTGCCTTCATCCTTGCTTATGAGTGAGAATCCTTTCTGGGATTTTGTTTTCGTGGCTAAAATTAATTTTATAGTGTAATTCAGGTTTCTTTTTGGAATTTATTCCTCTGGCCATATAGCCAGGGCACAGCTGGCAGCTTCTCTTGCAGCTGCAGAAGGGTAAAAGCGATTCAGGTGGGAATGCTGCTGACCCTGTGATCCAGTGCTGGCGAGAGGGTCCCAGAAGGCCACTGTTGTATCCTGCCAGTGATCTGCTTCCAGCTTCTCCTCACCCCTTTCACCTTTATGAAAATGTTCACTGTGTGGCTTGATGGACACAAAGGAGTGTCCACCTCTCATTGTGAATTTATGTGAAATGGGCCTAAGTTGTGGAAATCTCATTAAACTAGCGAACTGTGTGAGGCTTCCATTCATTTTGGCTTCACTCAGAGTACAGCTTGGATTATTCTCTCAGATTTGAAGAGTTATTCAGCTTTGGAGCTCAAAATCAACTTAGAGGCTAAAATCAGACTAGGTCTCCTTGGCTTAGCTTTAAAAACAGAATGTATTACACTCAAAGTCCATTAAAGCCAAAATGCTGTCTTAATGCATGTGTATATATATAATATATAATAATGCACATATAACTGTACAGTCAAAATAAAGCAGCACTGGGAAACGCATAAGTTAATGATGCCTTGTTAGGTATCCTGTATCATTTATGGCATGAATCCTGTATCTTTTATGGCATGAATTTTATAGTCTAAGTGGTAGTAAGATTAGAGGTAGGTGAATAATTTATAGCAAATAATTTATTTAATGAATTCCTCTTCCATTTCTATTTGAAAATTGTTTGTGAACATCCTGCGGTTTCTTTGCATTTTACTTATTTGAAATTACTTACTGAATAGCTTCTACAAATAATATTTGACATGCCACATGCTCATAAGAAGGTTTGTTGTTTTTTTTTTTTTTTTTTTTTTTAACTGTTTCCTAAGAGGGAGAGCAGCATTTCATCTCCAGGTTTGGTTGCTCAGCAATGATACAAAGTGAAAGTTCATGCCACAGTGTTTCACTATCCTGACAGCTCAAAGTAATTGCAAAAATTAAGCGGTTTCTGAAAGGTATAAAGAATTAGCTTTATTAATTTTTAATAATTTTTCAGACTGTTTGCGGGGATAGGCAAGTTCAAAACTCAGTTTTGCCAGTGAGTGCTAAAATTGCTCAAAATGTGTTACTTCCTTGTACATTTACGTCACTAAATTAGAATAGCTGCAGAAATGAACAGAATGCTCTAAGGTCCACAGTAAGCAATGTGCTGTGCATATGCCTGACTTCAGGCATATTCCTGAGTAGATGCATAAGTGGTAGAGTGGCAAATTATGAACTTCAGCATATGTTTAAGTGGTTTTCTGAATTAGGGACCAAAATAGAGAACAAAGCAAATTTATCTTTAATGAAAGTGAACATACAAGAGAATTCTGTTTCTTCATCTGCAATTACAGGGCACTGCATCTTTCAGATGGGGAGTGTGGGGAAGTGATATAAATGTTGAATTAAGTTGCAGTATTTCTGATTTCATCAAATACAAGGCAGTTTATCTGAAGTTTCTCATATATGTCACTGTGCTTTCCCCCCCCTTAAATATTGGAGGAAATAGCATGAAGAATTGAAAAACAAATGAACAAAACCTCAGGTATTAGTTTCAGTTTTTATTTATATCATCATCTTTTAAGATTTCTCTGATTTCAGAATATTTTCCGCGTACTTTTATTGGCTTATCATCCCTCTAAAAAAAGTTACTTTGGAAATATTAAATAATGCTTGACAAAAGTAATGCAAAGAATGCATCACAGAAATAAGAACTTTCTCTGGGTCTGCAAGGAATAGGTGTGAGTTACTTTAGCATCTTAAAGAACATCTGCAACAATATCAGCTGCTGAAGGTCCACATTTTTGTGTGCAACTTTTTTGTACATTGTGGAAAGCAGCTTCTGAAGTTGCGTGAGACACCCTTCAGCTCTGCAACACAGGTGATGCTTCGTTGGCCTACCTGAAGGCACAGTTAAACTGTTGTTTTTTTGGGTCTGTGAACCAGTGAGACCTCATATTCTTCCTGTTTGTGTCTTTGGGCTGACCTGTGTGGGGTCTCTTATGTGTAGTAGAGGGTGGAGCATGGCAGTGGGTACCTCACCTAACGTCATGAACCTTTGTTCTTCTATCGGAGGAGGGCTGGGGCAGGGGCTTTGTATCCCAAGGGAACAAATGCTCTGGGCCACAGGGCCCATGGACTTACTGAGTTGAAGTAGCCAGAGAAGAGTACAGACAGTTCAGGAGACGGTGGTCTGGGAAGCTGGGAAGAGAAAGAGTCATCTCTGGGTGATTGATGATGTGTGGGATGCAACTGCAGAAACAGGCAGTTTGGGTGAAGAAGAGCAGTTGTCTCTGCTGACTTGTGAGAGCCAAAATGACCTCCTTGGAGCAGAGAGCCAAAGGAGGAAAGTGTTTTTCCTCATGGCAGTGATCAGAAATGCACCCGAGCCATGCTGTGCACCAAACCTCCAGACCAGACATACCATGAAGACAAGCCTGCCAAATGTGGTCATTGATGTCCATCGGTGCTTGTATGCAAGCAACTTGCACCCACAAGAGGAGGGCTGCTTCCAAAGAGAGGGTTTCTGAACCTCTGTACACATTGCTTGCACTTTAGGTGGATTCCAATCTTGTACACATGGAAATCAGTGGGACAGTTTCAGTGGGACAGTTTCAGCTTCATGTGGTTGGGAAGGTGAGGGAATGTTTGTCAGGCAAGTGAAAGGAGGGCTAGATCTGGACTAGGACTGTGTGTTGCAGGGAGGACTGGGGAGTGCCTGGACTGTGCATTCCCCAATATATATTCCTATTTATTGATCCATGCTCCTCACCCACCTGTCCTCCCCCATGTATTGTACTGTGATGCGAGCCCCAGGGCTGGAGAAGATCCTGTAGGAAAAGCTGGCAGTGAAATTCTGAATATTGCACCAACAGTCTTCTCTCCTCTTTTTAAGGCTTTCAGAACACTAATCACATGAAATATATCCAAACTCATTGCTCATCCCTGGCACCTTTTAGGACCTCAGTGATGAATGTTAAAACATTGAAACATTGAAATTAAAAAGCCATCACCTGTACCAAACAACGTAAACAGCAAATGGTCCCAAGAGTCTGCCACGTGCCCTAACACACCACAGGGATGCCTTTAGCAGCAAAAGAAGTAGCACTGCATCAGGTTTACAAGGGCAGTGATGCTGTACCCCACAAGGGCTGTGGCATTCATGTCTATGACAGGAACAGCATCAAGAGACTTCTTGAAGTAATTGCATCCTCATTATTTTGGGACTAGACCCTGGCCAGCTCAGGAAGGTGGGAGATCAAAGGCCACTTCCGAATTTATCTCACTTTCATAGAGCCTTGGGACAAAAATGGCAGAAGAGGTTGGTTTGAGAAGTGTGGCTATGTCTCCATCCAGTGGTTAGTGCCAATGATGATGAGTTGACATCCCACAATAATTCTATTTGGGGCAATCTCCCAAAAGAAACCTGTGGCAGATGAGAGGCTGCCTTCTTAAAGCTGACTTTTACAGATGTCTAAGATGTGTCTTATCTTGTCTTGTGCCTTTCTGTGTTGTTCTGTCTTCAGTGTTATAAGCATAGACTTATTAATAGTATCAATAAAAATATAATATAATAACAACAACAATAATAATAATTTACTATTTTACACTCCCATGGGAAAGACCTTGGTTATGCCAAGTGGTTCTGCTGTAACTCCAATGGGACAGTGCACAGTTGCAGACCTAAATGGCTGTGGCCATACATCACGCTCTCTGTGTCTCTCTCACAGTTAGCCAGGACAAGTCAAAACAGGCAAAAGGAAAGAAAACAGACAAATTTCCGCATCCATAGCAGCTGGAGTGAACGCCAAACAGATGGGCTCTTCCACCCCGATTATCCTAGCCTCCTAAATATAGAAATACAAGCTTTTTTTTCCCCCCCTTCTTTTCTATTTTTTTATAAATTTAAATTACCCGAGGGGGTGGTGTTAGCTCACGCTAGGGCAGTGCTAACGAGTGCAAATAGAAGTCATCTGCTGACAGAGTCAGATCGTGGCTTCTGCTCATGACTATCCCCCCACCCTGCCCACACACATTTTTTCCATTGGAAGTGTGGGGAATGATAGGGGCTGAAGAAATCCTGTCTGTGGGGTGGGGGAATATGAATGTGTGCATGAAGAGGCTTTTATTTCAAATTCTGTCGGTACTTATGCAAATACACAGAGTAAATAAGCACTAAAGTATATGGTTAAGAACTACATGTCCTTGCCTCCTTCTGCAGATGGTTTGGTGAGTAGATGGGGTAGCAGTACTTCAAGTCACTGGAGGAGTTCACAGCTATTTTGGTTATCATTGCACAAGCACACTGATAGATATGGGGTAGAAAGTTGCAGGATCTGCTTTTTTATCATGTACCAAGTTGCATTTTTTTGCAGCATGCAGAGAGATTGGAGGGATGTCTTCTGGCAGGAGGCTGGTTGTGCCTGAACAACCTCATCCTTTTTGTTCTGCAGTAGTTGACATCAGCAAAGCAGCAGCAGGGCAGTGCTTTGTGTGATTTTTTTTTTGACTTCTTTTGCTGTACTGAGGACTTGGATAGGAAAATTCTGATTTTTTTTTCCAGTGGAGAAACACACCACCTCACAAATGCTGTGTTTTCCATTCATCTTTCAGATTACTTCTGCACTTTCTTGCCCCGGGGGCTGCATTTGGTACCTATTATCAGGCTTTTGCTCCTTGACCAGTCTCTTGCAGGAGGAGGTGCTGCCTGCACAAAATTGCAGAGTGTGTGAGGCTGTGTCTGATCCCTGCCCTGTTCTACACTCTCTACTTGTGGAGAGTGCACACACCTGGGTCTCACTTTCCCCACCTCTAGGAAGGGAATGAATGACAAGGGCTTGTTTCTGGACGTTTCAGGATGCTGTCAGGGAAAAACATTGTATTGGTGCTGTATTACTGTTATCACTGTAACCATGAACCAAGATATATAATGAGGATAAAGGTTAGGAGCAAAACTGCCCTGACACTTGAGGCCCAGCCAAGCAGAACTGCAGTGTTTCTCCCTTGTCATTATGTACAAGGGTGTGTTGTGCTCTGTGGATGTATCTGTGCTACCATCAGTGCAGATATACAAATAGACCGTGTGTAAGACTTCAGAGACTCTGTGAAGAGCTTCTTTATCTTATGGGCTGCTCTCCATGTAAGGCTAGCACATAGTTTATTAAAGCTCCCAGGGCTCATTTTGCTTGTGTGCTCATGCTCTCTTGCAGAAACTCAAACAGTTGCAACCTTAACCCCAGGTGCCAGAGTGCCATACATACCGTTGGCTTCTGTAGGATTTGCATCATCTTTGGAGGTTTCCCACATACAGGAGAGGTCAACAGCTTTTAGAGGAAGCTGGCTGGGGAAAGTATGGAGTTTGCACCATTGAAAAGGGCCTCTAAGAATAAGTTCATCCAAGCAGCTGGCAGGGTGACAGAACTGCAGGAGATCCTGCCTTGGGGCAGAAGGATGAAGCTGGTGATTTCCTGAGGTTGCAGTGCAGGGGATTGTTACCCCACATCTCTTCAGGGTAGAGTACTTCTCTTTTTACACTGAGGTCATGCAGAGTGGCTTGTCAGGACTGTGAAGCACACAGATGCTACAGATTCTGGGTAGTAAGGCAAAAGCAAATAAATACATCTGAAAGCTTCCCCTGAAAACAGTTTGTTTTTAACATGGTGGGGGTCGTTCCACCAATAATAAGCCCAGCTGAGGCTATGGTGAATATTTGCACTGTGTCCCCTAGAGCCTGGGTCAGAAAAGGGTTTTGCAGTCTGGATGCAGCAGCAGACCTGTGCTAGCTTCCACGCCTTTGCTTAGGACTGGAGCAGGATAAGCTCTCGCAGATACTGCATATAGAGGATCACAGTGAGAGGCACCGAATTGGCTTTGCAGCAGAGGAGCTTTGGCAGGGTTTCTTCACTCTGATTCACGAGTGGCTCTATCAAACCTGGCTGGCACAGCACAGGGTCACTCGAGCATCTCCACGCTGTGCACTGGAGTAGTCCTGACCAGCAGCAGCTCAGGGATGAAGGCACACCCGTGCTGGCTCTGCACACTGCCTGCTTGGCAGAGCTGCCTCGCTTAGGCTCCCAGCCACTGCACGCTGGGTCTGTCCCTTGCTGTGGCTGTGCCCCATCCGTGCTGCCGGAGCCAGGGCACTTCGGGCTGTGCTAACCCTAACGGAGCCACCACTGACCACTGTATTTCTGCACCCAGGGCATGGGTAATTCACAGCCGGCTTTGATCCTCTCTAGGGACTCAAACAGCATTTTTAGGATTTAAAAATATAATGGTACTGCAATCTGAGGCTTGTGCTGCTTGTGTTTAAGGATGCCTGGTTATTTTTAGTTCAGCTTTTCACCTTTTCTTGCCTCAGTTTCAGTCTTGATAAATGTTGTTAAAAGCCCTCCTGGTTGCAGTTGCTGCCCCTAAGTAGCTGTGATTTTCATGATTGTTATCCTGTCTTTGCTTTGAGTAACTTTACTATTTTGCCAGGTTTGAAAGAGATTGCATGGAACTTTCCTATCCCAGGATTCTAGAGTTTTGGGGGGGGGGGGGGGGGGGGGGGGGGAGGGGGGAGGGGGGAATGAGTTCCTGCATATATGAAAAGGGAAATGTTTTCTTTTGAATGCTGCCTTTCCACCATGTTGTGTAGCCAGGCCTTGAAACGCAGCAGAAGGGTATCTGTGTGCTTTTTGTCACCTTTGAGACAATCTACATGAATTAGGTTAGATAAAGAGCCTTTGAAAAATCAAATGTGATTGTCCATGTGCTCAGCAGAGGCAACACAGAATTCATTGAGGAAAAAGCCTCAGAGTTTTTACTCCTTGCAGCTTCTTTGTGTGAACTGGGACAAGCCCAGAGCTCCCCTGCAGATGCCATCAGCTGTCACTAGGAGCAGGGAATGGACCCACATCTCCCTTACTTGCTTGGGATACTTCCTTTATCATACTTGGAGGTGGTGGAGAAGAAAGCCACCCTCCTCATGTTCAAGGAGAGAAGGAGCTGGTCAGAAAAGTGACCAAGGCAGGGGTGCCTGCAGACTGAGGAGCAAGGTGAGAATGGGAATGCACTGAAGGGATGGGGGGAAGAAGGGAGGTAGCAGATCCATATGGGACTGAATGGAGGAGAACTCCCTGGGAGTGAAGCACATTAATGGGCTGCTCCCCAAGCCTTTTCTGCTTCAGAAAATCACCTCTCCCAGCTTCTCCTGGAGCAGACAACAGTCACCCAGAGGGATTGAAACTGGGAGGCTTTATGAGGGATCCTTTGGCCTGATGAGGTTCAGAGGAGATGGGGGCAGGATGAGTCTGGGCCTGGCTATGTTACATTTCAGAGGAACTGAAAAACTAGAAGAACTGAGCACCCTGAAAACCTCCTTGGGACTCAGGAATTCTATCTTCAGTCTGGGATTTGAGGGTATACCACAAATATAACCTTCAGTCACACATTTATTCTAAAGCCAGTAAACCAGATTATTAAGTATAGGCTCAGTTTCTGTCTATCCTGGAAGTTGAAAGAATCAGGGAGTAACAAAAGTATGTGATTTATTTATTTGGTTTTTTTGTTTTAGTACATAATCAGCTATATTTTAGCAGTGCCAGTGGATATGGCAGCTGTTGCTGTTGCTTTTCTGGCAGCATCTGGGCTGAATACCTGAGCTGTGTTGATACTTGAGTGATTAGACAGTTTGTTTATAAACTACCTTGATGAAGGCTGGTACTTGCACCACAGAGGCTAAACAGGAGGTGAATTAACATAATATGAAGGTAATAATGATTAATAATTGCTACATTAGTAACAAGAAGCAGCAATGAATTTTTAAAATCAGGATAGTTTAAATTTCTGTGAAGTAGATTGCCACTTACATCCTTTCCCTCCAGATATATTACATTTCTGAAATGTCTCCTGTCCCTTCTGTGCTGAGACACTGCTTACCTTGGCAGGGGTCAAAAGATGCTCCTGGGGCAATAGTGCTCTTCCCTGCTTTTGTTTTTGTTCGAAAGAGTGGAAGCTGAGGACAAAACGATCTCTTGCCTGGATGTGATGTGTATTTTGTAGCAGCTGTTTAACCCAGCCTTTTGCCTGGAAATGACTCAAAGTACCTGAACTTGGGACCCCAACCTACAGTAACTTAGCAGGCTTTTGCTCAGAATCCATACTTCAGAGACAAAATAGATGGTGTGTTTCAGGGTTTGGACAGAGTGCCACCTGTACAGCATGAGGGAGAGTGAAGTTCCCAGAGTACCTTCCTCTTGCCTCTCACAGTACCTGGGGCTGCAGCAGGTTGGTTGGAGGAGAGAGGTGAAGCTGATCCAACACGGCTCCAGTAGCAGTTGATGGCATGGCATTATCCCTCCCTTCCCACTTGTACTTCTCCATTGTGGAGAAAACGCACTAAGGCCTGTGAAACATATGCTGAGATCACCATGCTTTGTCAGCTCCAGTGAGCTGGATCCTGCTGCTCAGCGGGGTCTGTAAATACGCTTTACTGTGCAGGGAAGCTGTGGGGTCTGGCTGTCCTTGGCTGCTTGTTCCTAAATCTTCTGACAGGCAGGTCAGTTGCATAAGTATTTGGGAAATGTCTATTTGCTGCATGACATTCCTGGGAGCAAGGAGGAAAATTTTTATTTAGCTTTCCTGGTTTCTTGGTGTCAGATTTTAACAACACACAGCACCCTGTGGTCAAGGTTACTGACCACATTGAAAGCAGGTGCAGGCAGACTAACTCTCTCTCAAATGGAAAGAGATTTTTTTCCTTAAATCATTCACCAGGCTATTGTGAATTAAGAGTGAATTATTTTCAAATGGATCATGAATTGAGAGTAAATATTTTTTAAATGGTGTGCTGTGAAGCAATCACAGATAGTAAAAGGGCTATGTAGAATGGACACCAGGCATTGCCTGGAGATAACTGAAATACTTTCTCCCACAAGAATCAAAGGCAACAAGAGATCCTCCTCTCCTTTCTTGTCCTCTTGATCTCCAGGTGCTTTACTTGCATGTAAGTAGCTATTGAATATACGGCTGGTGTGGCTCTTAATTCCTTGGGGAATACATGGCTGGAGAGAGTGTTCATTTCTCTGCAGAACACATCAGTCTCTCCCACTATGGAAGCTTAGCTTTTTAACCAAAGCAACCTCTCTCCCACATCAGTGAGTCTTGAAAGAGATGTACTTTTGTTCTGTCTGTCCATGGCATTTTGTACTTTCTAAAAATGGTTTAGATAAAGACTTAATTCCTACTGGCGGAGTTGGAGAATGAAAGACTTCTGAGAAAATGAAGCTTCCCTGTGTTTCTCCAAAGCTCTATTTCCAAGAATGTTCCTGTTGTCCGTTAGATAGCTAAGAAACAGAGTGAATGAGAAACATAGTGAGAATTACTTACTAAAGTAGAGGGAGAAGGTAAGCAGGACAAACATGTTTCATTTGTTTCTTTAATCCTTGCTTTTTATACTTCCATTTTGAATATCTGCCCCATGGATGATTTAGGCGGTTCCTAGTGAGCCAAATTAAAAACCAGACTTCAGTGTATCACTTCTTTTTTCCTGTGGCCTGTGATCTTGTCCTGTGATAATTGAGCTTTGGAGTAAATCCCAGTGATTTACTCAGAAACTCCAACACAAAAGACAAAAAACAATACCAAATCCCAGGTTTTTTTGTTTACTCATGACCAAGATAGGAATATGCCAACTAAAGGTCACTTTTAGGTTCTACCTTTTTCCAGTGCCCTGGCTGGAAAAATCATGCATGGGAAAAGGATGTCATCAAGACTGGGGACAAGATATTTCCCTTCCTGGTCAAGCCTGATCCAGGAGGGAGACTGGGATCAGGAGAGAGAAGTTGACCTGAGATGCTGGGCTCTGTAGGACAGCTGCTGTCTCCCAGGCTCTTGTTGGATTTGCTCACCCTGGAGAAGAAGAGGCGCCAGTGGGACTTTAGAGCACTTTCTAGTACCTGAAGTGGGCTACAAGAGATCTGGGGAAGGACTTTTTATGAGGGTGTGTAGTGATAGGACAAAGGGTAATGGCTTCAAACTGAAAGAGAGTTGGTTGAGATTTCTGTACTGTGAGGCTGGTGAGGCACTGGCACAAGTAGCCCAGAGAAGCTGTGGATGCCCCATCCCTGGAAGTGTTCAAGGCCAGGTGGGATGGGACTTTGAGCAACCTGGTCTACTGGAAGGTGTCCCTGCCCATGGCAGGGGGACTGGAACTAGATGATCTTTAATATCCCTTCCAAACCAAACCATTCTATGATTCTACCTAGAATTAATTTTGACTGATAGTAGCACAGAGTAGCACAAGCACAGCTGTGAAAATAAAGCCACAGGTTGGCTTGTAGAATTTCCTGTGATTGAAGTCATAATGTCTCCTCTTAATTAATGTAATTCTGGTTTAATTAATTGAGGGTTTCCCTTGATTTATTCCATTGCTGAATTGCTCACTCAGATGGCTTGTGTGAAGAACTGCTGCATTTCCTTGCAGGCTGGAAAGTTGTGTTATAATGTAATAATCAAACACAAATTCCTGATGATACTACCCCCCTCCTCTCACCTTGTTCCACTCCTCCACCACGGGAAAAATAATTGAAGAGGAAGGACCTGTATCCACAGGTTCTAATGCTTAAAGAAGAGCAAGACATTTCTTGGAACTTGATACCATTTTTGCATTGAGTTATCAGCGTGTCTCTGTGCCAGTCTGCTACAAGGCCGTGGTCACAAGGCCTTATTCCTTGCAGCTGCTATTCTTCCATGTGTAATGTGGCTCATTTGAGTTTGGGATGTGGTTTTGGTATCATGAGCATGTTAGATGCCCAGCCTTACTGCATTTGCTTCTCACGGGGCAAGTTACACTGGGTGCTCACCAGCAAAGGGTTTTGTTCTCACTTGTTCTCCCCCTTCCAGCATCCACTTGTGCCGTGTATGCGCTGGAGAGCGTCTCTCCCCTCCTCCATCCTTTTCCCGATCCAAATTCTCCCAGCGATCTTCTTGTTGTTTGTGAGGAGCCAGCAACCCTCCTCCTCCTCCTCCTCCTCCCGCCTGGGTGCAAGGCCCTGATTTCCATTTGAATAGCAGCCTTTCTGCTGAGGCTTCCCCACCGCCCCGGCGAGCGAACAAGGAGCCCACTGTTCCCGGACGGGATGTTCAGCCAGCCCTGACGTCCCCGCTGTCCTCAATGCGGCTTTTCAGCCCCTCCGCTGAAGCCCGGGGCGCCGGGTTGGTGTGGGACAGGCTCCCGGCCCTGGGCAACATGCCACTCATTTTAAGCAGTCCCAGCCTGTTCCCACTTCTGCCTTTATGGTTTAGCAGAGGCTTGTTTGAGATGCAGCTGGTTTTCGTGTGGCACCGAGGTAATAAAAAAAGGGAGGGATAAGGCAGACTGGAGTGGTAGCAGGGGATAGGACGAGATGGGGTCCCTTGCCAAAGGCTTGAAGGATGAGCGGGTGCATGCGTGGGGATGAGCCTGTATCCGGGCCAGGGCTTCTCTCTCCTCAGTTCATGCTGATGCCTCAGGTCAAAGCTGACCTTGCTCCTGAAGTTCCCTTCTAAAAACCACATCCTGCCATGCAGCAAGTTCTCTGGATTGGTTTTTGTTTCCAGACACGCAGGTGCACCTCCCCAACTCAAGAGCAACATCGACCTGCCCTGGGACTGCTGAGAGGGGGCAAAGCCTCCTGCCCCACCCCAACTCTTGGAGCCTTTGTCAGGGCTGTCTCCACAGTGAGCTGGTTGCATTTTAAGCACTAGAGTCTCATTACTACTGTCAGATGTGGATGAGAGCTGACAGCCCTCTGTTAACTTTTTTTGAGTTTTCCCTCCAGGTGATGCTGGTGCAGGTGTCATGATGGATTGGTCTCCACCCTCTACCATGGGGTAGCTCCACTTCCTAGCAAGGTGTGGAATAACTTGCCCACTTCTCCTGCTGCATTGAGCATCCAGGAGCCCTTGGTGACATGAGAAACCCCAACTGGCAAGCCACAAAGGAGCTTCAGACACTGCGATGTCCCAGTCTGACTGTGGGTGCTGCTTTTGTGAATCAGTTTTTGGTTTTTGGTTGGTTTTTTTTTTTTTTTTCCTCTGTGGGCAGAGGTAAGGGATTCCAGGTTTGTTTGTGTTCTTCCCCAGATAGTGTCACACTGATGACATTTAAATTCAGTGGAGCAGGCACAGAAGGGGCAGCAGCAGAGCAGGCTTCCCTCTCTGCTGCTGTAGGAAGAGCCAGCTGGAGCGTGGGGACAGTGATGAGGCCAGGCAGACCTCTGCCAAGGCTGGCAGCAAACAAAGCCCACTAAAACCGGTTACAATGTGTTAAATCGCTAGTTCACAGCAGACAGGAAGGAGAAACCTTTCTCTCCTGTGTGTATGGGTAAATTGCTCAGAAGTAAAGGTAATCATTGCTTCTGGTAGCACAAATGTTAATGTAGCTGCATCCTTTTTAGCTTTTTTTGGTTCTTCCACTGAGTACTGTTCATTTGTTGCTTGAGTGCTGAGTTCCTGTAGATATAATTTCTCTTTTTTGAAGAAGACCTTGATTCAAGTGAGCTACACCCCTCTGCAGCACAAAAATATTGGAGCATATGCAGGGGTCTGGAGGTCTTGCCTTCACCCCCTCATCTTCCATCCCATCCTGGCAGCCTGATAGGACTGGAGGTGCAGGAGTGGCACTGAATCCTGCAAGCAGTGTGGGGCTCGTTCAGGTTGGTGATGGAGGCTTAGAGCAGGTCAGAGACTGTTTCTCTGCTGCCAGCAGAAGCACTGGAAATCCAGCATTCCCTACTCCCTGGGCTCTGGGGGTTGGTGCCCTGAGTGTTGGTGTGAAGGATGGTGACTTTATTTTCAACTTTTGGGAGGAGTTATTTGTAATATAAAAGGATGGAAATTCCTGTGGAAAGTCAGTCACAACTTCTTTATTAGAAGAGCACTTCTTGCTCTTTGCCATGAGGAAGAAAAAGGGATAGATAGAACAAACTGAATAAAAAATGTTTCCAAATTTTTGTTAGTGGCGGCACGCTCTGAGGCAGCTCAGCACTTGGTGCTCTTTGAGGCTATAGGGGCTGGAGAGCTCTTATGCTCAGCACTTCAGCTGGCAGCCTCCATAGAATTCCCTAGGGAGCACCATGGATGCTCAGAGCTCAGCAGGATCAGACCTTACATTAACTTTACCAAATGATGAAGCGCAAGGTGCCCAGAAAAAAATAAGTTTGAGTCCCACTGGAATTCTTGGACTCCTGTGACAATTTTCAGTACGGAAAATTCAGGCAAGTGTTAACACAGCCAACAAATTGTTGAAGTCTTTGTATTTCTGGGGTGTATAGATCCTGCATGAGGGGACCATCTTACTAGACAGCTTTTGAATGCTGCACTCCCTCTTACAGAGTTTGCTCTGGTGCAGCTTCTGGAACTTGTTCAGAGCGAGCAGCTCCAGTTATGTGTAAGAGATAATATGTAACTGAGCTGATATTTTTTCGTTCTTTTTGTTTTTTTTTTTACTCAGTGGAATTTGTTGGGAACTCAAGAAGAGAAAAATGCAGATGCTTGTGTTACTGTAATATAAATGTCACAGATGAATAGGTTTCTAAATTGTGACATTTAGGAAATAATATCTTGTCTTTTTTGCACTTGGAGAAGACTATAATTTCAGTGTGAATATTTCTTTGTGTTTTTGTTTTTTAAATTTATTTTTAGAAGACTGTTTTGCTGGGTATTGAGCATATAAAACCCTGAGATGATGTTGCTATGAGAACCTTCAGCATTTCATTTCCAGATTAGGAGCCTTTAGCTATGAGACTGTCACAATAGTTCAGCTCAGCTTGTTGCATTTTAGTTTTATGAATGAATCTACACAAGGTTATCACCTGGGTGACTTGAGTGGCTCTCAATTAAGTAAAAGGAAATGCAGAAGTTACCCCCCAAGAAAACACAAACCCAACAGTTTCTCTAAATATAAACTCCTCTAAATTCAGCTACAAGTATGGTTCTGGAAACAGCTCAGTGTGTTCTCTTGACAGCTGCATTCTGAATTTACACTTCCTCTACTGGGAAGGGAGTGTCTCCTCATGCTCATCTCTGTGCAGTTCAGCAGGACACATTCTCTAAGACAACAAACTGTTCCCAAGATGAGCAGACTCTTCAGCTGCATGGTGATACTTGGGTACTTTGACTCAAGGTTATTTACTTTTCCTTCCTTTTAAATTTTTTTTAATTACTATTTTTGTGACATTGGCATCCAGTTTGCTCCATTCCCTGGGGTTTTGGGGTTTTTTTGTCTCTTACATCCATACAGAAACAAAGCTCTGGGAGCTGTTTGTTGTGCCTCTTTTACTTTATCGCACAACCTGCAGTGACTACCATTGAGAGTAGGCAGTGAGGGAGAACAAACAGTTTATGCCTGTTAGGATTTCATGATTTTGGTAACAGTGTGCTGCTTCTTTCAGATCCAGGTATGTTTGAACGGCCAGGGAAGGAGAGGTGAGTTCTGCTGGCACAGCAGGTGTATTTCTCCAGCACACCCAGGACCCTGGCAGCAGATGCTGCAGGCTGACTCCCAGCTCACTCTGCCTGCCATGCTGGATGGGGGGACTGGGAAGCTCCAGTGGACTGGCACGTCCAAGTCTGCATCAGTGAAGTAAATTTTTCCATCAGAAGCCATTTCCTTCCCCACAGCACCTTCCTGTCTGTCTTGCAGGGAGGATGCTGTGGCAGCAGCCACTACTGCATCCCAGTAAGTCTGTGCAGACAACTCACAGCAAGTCACAGAGAAAATGCCTCCTTTCTGCAGGGGTTTAATTAGGCTGTGAATTACATTAGCAGAGAGGGCATACTTACCATGCCATAGGCTGGGCATCAGTCAAACTGGGTGCAAAAGGGCAGGAGCCTCAGGTTGTGCAGAGAGACAGAGCTCCCCAAGACTTACAAAGGCTGAATAAAGCACAGCACTTGTAGTGGTGCACCTCCAGTGAGTGAGGTCACAGGTTGCACCACCAGAACTGTGCTGGACCTCTAGAGATGCATGCGAGTGCTCTGGAATCCTCTTAGAGCTGGATGCGGTGTGGGCAGTGTGCGTGCTGCTGCGTGTACTTGTGTGGTTGTCCTGCTGTCCTACGAGGTCAAGCTGTTTTCTAACAGTGTGTGAGGAAATGTGGTATTTGAAAGGTTGCTTTGATACTCTGAGTGGTCTTCATGTTGCTCTCTGAGCCTGTGCTGGAAGACTGCTAAACATTGTGTCATCTGTCCTTGAAATTGCCTCATGAGCAAGGCAGTGGAGATACTGCTGGGCAGGAAGGGGAGACATTGGCTGAGCTGTGTTTCAGAAGGTATTTTCCTGCTCTTTCCTTTGCTGTTCCTCATAAAGAGTCAAAACTGGATGACAAAATCGGAAATGGATCCTCCCCAAAAAGTGCCATCCTCAAAACCAGTAGCGATTGGAAGGAAGTGTGCATAAACTTAGAGTGTGCAGCAAAGTGCCTGGTCTGGTTTGTTCTGTGCCTGAAGGCTGAGCAAGCAGCTCTGAGTGAAATTATATACAAGTGCACACACGTGTGTGCACACACAAACACAGAGCTCTGCATTTGCCAGTAAAAGTGCAGTAACCTACACTCTGCGTATGAAAGATCATGTCTATGCTAAAGGTCCATCATCCAGGAGGAGTTGCGCTGTCAGGAACTACAAAGGAGAGAATCATTGATATATACATTGCTGGAAAACCTGAAAGGTTGCAGAAGCAGAACTAACTGTGCTGTTTAGGCTTCTTTTTTACATTTTTATTTATTAAAATGCTCTAGATGCAGAGTAGCTCTTCTCATTATTTATAACTGTCGCTGCTGTCTTGAAATGAAACTGCTGGCACTTTGATAAATGTGGTGAAAGCTTGTCTGGTGTCCCTGCCACTTCTTTAAAGTGCCTCCTGTGTCCTCTGCTGAATTGCTGTTTCATCAGTTTGGACAGAAGTGTTCCTCAGCAAATTGCAGTAAAAGTCTAGTTGCATCATCCCATGCTAATGGAAATGGAGCAGGAGGGAGTGAGCCTGTGCCATGAGCAATCCTGTGAGTGCTAGGCAGAACAGGAATAGGAGGAAGAAGACAGCCCTGCTGAGCCCCATTCGTGTCTCCATCCCGGTGAGTTTGGTGGATAAAGGCTCCTGTTCAGGGTTGCTGTGAGCATGTTTTTCTCTTGCCTTCTGCTGACAGCTGGGATGTCATTCTTGTTTGAATTGCCTGTGCCCAAGGGCAAAAATTAAGGTGTTCCAGCCTCAGCCCCTCCTTCCCATTATCTCAATGGCCATGGTGTCAGGACAGTCAACTGGTGGGCTGTACTGGGGCTGTCCTGATAGCTGAGTGCAGGGAGCTTTTAAAAAGCTTGAAGAATGAAAATCCCCTGAGATCAGAGAAGGCTAAAATGTTGACATTGAAAAATCTGGTGACCAAAACAAAGGGAGAAAGTTTGTTTTAAACAATCAACCAACAAAGAAACTAATCAACAGCAACAAATAAGAAGCCTCTCTAAACCTTGATTTCTCCTTTGAGCAGAGGGACTTGCTCTTAGATCATCTTGCTAAGCAGAAGCTGCACTGGTGCTGAAGCAAGCCTGTCAGGATGATGAGGCAATGAAAAGCTTGTCCTACCAGGGGAGATTAGAAGAGCTTGGACTGTTTAGCCTGAGGAAAATGGTAGGGGGAGTATGAGAGTGCTCTGTAAATATGTTAGCAGGTAAACAGTGTGAAAAAGGAAGAGTTTTTAAGGCTAAGGGAAGGTGTCTGTTTGAAGGCAACAGTACAGGCTCCAATAAATCAATTGTGGTAATCTAGTCCAGGAATTAAACCACAGTTTCATTCTGTTAGGTGGGGGAAATTTGAAGAGCAGCTTCCAAACAGAACAACGGGAACAGAACTCCCAGACAGGCTTTAAGAGGAGTCTTGATCTGTCTGTGAAGGGGATTGTATTAAGAGGGCCAGGCTCTGTGTGCCAGTAAATTCTGTTCTATGCTGCTTCCTGTATTTCTAGTCCTAGATTAACTATTCGGGCTTTTGTATGAGATGTGCATAAATAGAAATCATAGATTAAATGGAGTGGTTTGCAACTTCAAACTAATTTGTTTGGGATGTGTGGAGTTTTTGGTTTTGTTTTTGTCATTTGGTGTTGTGGTTTGTTTGTTTGTTTTTTCCCCGTTCTTTCAGGGTGTCCTTTTGACCCGAATATGCCACAGCAGTGTTTCACCCAGTGCCCAGGTTTCCCCTTCCTTGTCCTCAAGCCGTCTCACTTTTGTGCAAGCTGTTTCCACCAATGCATAGCACAACTCAGCACTTTTGGGGGCTGAAAGCTATTTACCAGCTAAGAGGGCAAGAGTACAAAACTATTTTCAGCTCTGTGACCCACCTCGGCCAATTGGATTGTGTCTGGTAATCCTCTTTGGTGGAGATGGGTTCATGTAACCTGAAATAGTTTCTGCTCTTTGCCTTCACCTCCGGCTCCAGTGCCTACACAGCAACAGGACTGGGGTGCCTGTGCTGTAAGACCTAACCTCCTTAAGGGAGAAGGGCAGTGTGAGAGCTTGGGCTGAAGCTCCTTTCCAGGAGGTTGTCCCTTTTTCCCCACTGGTGTCCCATGGGGTGATGTCCCTGTGCCATGGTGTGAGGTTGCTCTCCACCCTCGTGGAATTAGGCATGGATGTGCCTAGCTCTGACCTTCTTATTACAGCCCAGGCATCAGTCTTGGCTTGTCCCTTTGGTGAGGAACAGTGTTTTGGATTGCCACTGCAGCACTTTCATTTTTGCCTGCACTCCCACCTCCTAATGGTCACGTGTAGCCTGGACTGGGCAGGAAGGAATTAAGTCAGATGAAGAAAAGGACATCAGTATTCTTTTGCACAATTCACTTCAAATGTGTAAAGTATTTCAAAGTAATGAAAAATCTATTGCCCAAATTAGGCTAAGAATAGATATTGCTATTTAGCCCAAACTTTCCAGACAGGATTTGAGGCTCTAGGGCTTTTATTGGTGCTGCAACTAAACACTGAACTTGCAGGATCCTTTTTTACCCCAGTTTTACTTTGAGGAAATAATTGTGAAATTACGCTATCTACTTCACCTTTTTAGCTTTGTACCTTGTTGCCACTTTTAGCCCTGTTTGACAGGAGTCTCCAAAATACTGCATTTGCCAGAAGTCATCAAATCATACAGCCAGATTAAGAAAGGAAACCATACAGGGGGAAAGGAGGTCCATAATGTGGATTTAGGCAGAGTGTTAGGCATAAGAATATCCAAGCCAGCAGGCTGCAGGAATCTAGGCTTCAGTGCTGCTCCTCAGGGATTCCTTGAGTATTTGGGTTGGGGGTGGGCGTGTAAAGCTGAATATCTCTGAGTACAGGACTACAGAGCAGAAATGTTGCCGAGTTTTGTGGTTACCAGTTATAGCTCAGCTTAGCTGAGGCACTTTCTGGCCTTGGTTACTGCAACTTTCATCCCTTTGATTGATGGAGAGTACCAGGCACACTGAGCCGAGATCACATGCCTGCCTCCTCCCTCATCAAAAAGGAACAACTGGGGCTAATCCCAATGGCAGATAGAGATCCTGTGCCCTCCCTTGAGGGGTAAGATGAGATGCTCCCTCTGGCACAGCTCCCACAGGTGCTGCTCGGCCATACCATGGGTCAGTGCTGCTTCTGGCTTGTGCCTGTGCTCATCAAAGCTATCCCACTTATTTCAAGGAATAAAACTTGGAATAGCAGAGGTGTGTTCTCTGGAGGAGTGGGAGGAATAGGAAGGCTGTGTGAGGATAAAGTGCAGTCTGGTATGAGAATCACAGAATATTCTGAGTTGGAAGGGACCCACAAGGATCATCAAGCCCAGATTTTAAGTGAATGACCCCTACAGGGATTGAATCCACAACCTTGGCATTCTGGGGTTATTTTAGCACCAGGCTCTAACCAACAGATCTGAACTCGGGGTAATTTTCCTAGCAAAAGCATAAACTGGATGTTTTGGTACGTTACTAAACCCAATGTCAGCTCAGACACGGGGCTTTTGTTGCCATGGGTGCTGGACCAGGCTGAGCCTGACTCCCAATGCTGTGTGTGGTGAGCCTTTGTCTGCCCTGTGATGCAGCAAAACAGTTGGCAAGTGTTGTCAGAGACCAGTGTATGCAGTGCTTTGCACTGCTTTTGACAGTGCTTTTCATCATGGGCCATTGCAGATGCTGAGTTAAGCCTGGCAGCAAACCCAGGAGGTGGGCCAAGTGTGCTACAAGCTAAGGCAGGCTGGGGGATCATGTGGAGTCACCCTTATGGAGTCACAGGATGGGCAGAGCAGAGGCAGACTCCTGGCAGTTTCCCTTTCTTTGCAGCATTCAGACTCAAAATTCATGGCACGATGGTTTGATCGCTCCAACCTGCAGCTTCTCCCTCGCCTGCCCTCCTGAACTGTGCAGCAGCAGCTGCTGCATGGGAATGAAATGGTTTTCCTGCTACACAAATATCCAGCACTGCAAAACTAGTCTGGATTTTCTCCCTTTCCCCCCATCCCAGTATCCTTGTTCCTCTGTCTTTTCAGGGATCATGTGAGTTCTCTCAGAGATATTCGGCAGTGACATGTGTTTTACTGTTGCTTCTTTTTTCTGCCTTCTCACAAAGTAAAACCTTTTTCTTGTTTCAGTGTTGGCTCAGCAAGGGCATTGGATTTGGGTCCAGCATGAAGATGAGCAGCCAGCATAAAACCTGGGCGAGTTGTTGAGTAAATAATACACCCAATTCATCTTACTGTGTAATTTGCACTAGATGTCTTGGAAACCAGAGCCTCAGTTGGACAGGCAAGCCTGCACCAACTGGAATTTAAAGGATCTTTCCAGCCTGAGTGCTGGCATCCCTGGAGGGATTTCCTTCTAGGCTTTCTCAATTTACCTGGACAATAGTCATAAGCTTAGCCTTTCTTGCACGTGCTTTACTCTCATGTTTCAGACTGTCTGTTAGTCATCTGTAGGGTCAGGAGGGCATTTCTCTCTCTGATCAGTATGGCAGATCTGCTACAATCTGGTTAGGTTTTTCTTCCTTCTCAGTACTTTGGGGTACATTTTACTTTTTCAAATTTCCGGGCACTTTTGCCTAAAAAGTTCCTGCTGATGGTGAAGGCAGAACATTCCAGGGTGTCAGTGGAGTGCTTTATGTGCATTCCTGTCCCTGGGCACTCTGCAGTTAAAGCTCAGCAGCACAGAACACCAAGAGGAGGGTAAAGTTTTTCTTTGTGGGACCTTTTCATATGAAAATGCCCATTGCCAGACTGCCAGAAATTACATGGTGTTTCCAGTCCTTCCTTCCTAGTGACTGGGATGCAATTCATCCAAGGACTGGCAGGGTGCTCGCAGTCTGTGGTGGGGATGCAGCTTCCTTGGGGATTGCTACCAAATTTTCCTGCATCCTACTACAAATGTAGCCTGTGTCCTCAAGCTGCTCAGATCTAAGAGCTCCTGTGTTCCCCCTGTGAATTTTGTCGTTCACCTTATTTAGTTCAGAATTAGTTCAGAATTTAGTTCAGAATTGCAGCAGTCAGGGTATTAAAGAAAAACAAAACAAAACAATCTATCAATAATATGCGTTTAGAAACAAGCCTTCAGGGTGTTTAATTGAACCAAATGCAATGGGAGGCAGCCAAAAGGCATGTGTGGTGTGTGTGTGTGCACAGACAGCTGGCCATGGGGGAGCGGCACGTGTGTACGTGTGGGTGAGAGAGGGAATATAAGATCTGGTTAAATGGATCCTTTCTATCCAAGCTCCAAATATAATGTTCTTAAATGAGGAACTCATGAGAAAACAACAATCCCCTCATGAAATATTGGAGAGGCTTGTGCCAAGAAAAGCTCAGTAGCCTGGCTTTCCAGGGCTAGCACAGCTGTAGGCTGGGGTAGCTGAGAGTTTTGGTGGGGAAGAGACATCGCAGCCAGTCCTCTCCTGGGCACGGGGGCTGGATTTTCATGCTGTAATCAGTCTGGAAGGCTGATGGCTCTCAGCTAGTTTGAAAGAGACAAAAGGCAGGCTGGGAGAGGGAGGTGTGGTCTTTTCTTTTACCGATGCTTTGGGTGCTGACAGGAAATGGAAAGAGGAATAGAAAGAAAGCCATGAGTTTCAACTCCTGTTTTGTCCCTGGCATCCATAAAATCTATATCTCTTTCCTTCATGAGATAATTACTACCTGGATATCATAAGGACCTGATTTTATTTTATTCTTCAGTTACTTTGGAAGACACAAACAGAGAAACCTAGGTGTCCTGGGGGAAGTAATTCTGACCTACTAGACATGCCTTTTCTTTTTAAGTCAGTTTCACAGAATCATCTACACAGTGTGTCCGTGTGTCCATTTTTTTTTTCAGCTTGTGTTCTCTATTTGCCAAAAATATTTAGCTTCTTCTCTTTCACAGCCCTCAAGAGTCCCTCCTCATTTGCCTACCTCTGCTGTCCCAGAAAAGGGAGGCAGAGGACCCTGGTGCCTGGTAGCTTTCCCTGGTGAGCAGGTGGGAGCCCTCAGGGAGAGTTGCCCTTTTCTGAGGAGCTGAGGATGTAAATGGGCCATGTGCCTGCAGAGCTCAATGCTGGCCGCAGTGGGTCCCGCAGCAAGCAGCTCTCCTGCTGCCAGTGGTACAGGGTGTGGGTGCCACAGCTGTGTGCAAAGCCAGCATCATTCTCCTGTGCCTGATGCCCACTTAAAAACAAGGGGGACAGAAAGAGAGGTTTTGTATTCCAGCTGAAATAGCTTCAACAAGTCCCGGGCCCAGTCCCTGTAAATGCAGCTGTTGTGTGCGGGCCTGGGATGAGTGGCTCTGTTGTGCTTGTGCCCAGGCGGCCTTCAGGCCCACAGGGGCTTCTCTGAGCTGGGGGCTGGTGAAAGCCAGAAGATGTGATTGTGGGAAAGGATTGCCACAAGGATGGTGATTTGCCATCCATTGCAGATAGCCTTGCAGCTGAGAGGTTTGCTGAGTGTGAGGTGTAGCTGTGGCTGCTGCTGAGCTTCTCAGCCATAGGAGAGCAGTGAGCCGTCATGCTATCTGAAATAAGAGGAATATTACATCAAGGTGTTACCTAACAATGTCTTTGTAGTCTATGAAGCCTGCAGTGCTGTGCCTTCTCTGAAATTCAGGTTGGTGGAAAGAATTCAGGTGGAAGGGCCTATCTAGTCCACCTGCAGGCAAAAGCAGTGCAGCCTGTGACATTACATTAAGGACTTCCAGCTGCACTTTTGCTGTCAGGTTTGGCGACTGCACAGCCTTTCTCTGGCTTCCCAGTGAGCTCTAGATTGCCTCAATGCGTGTGGAGCCATTGTATGAGTTGAGTTGTAAGGGAGGGTGGCTGCTCTGTCGAGCTCCTGGTCAAGCTGCTCCTCCACAATGCCACTTCTGTGCCACAGCAGGTAATGAAGGTTCTTATCAGCTCTAATTAAATGCTCCTGGCAGTGATGACAAGTGGCCCGCAGAAGTGTGACTCTAGTTTAAGGAGACTAAGAAGCCAAAAGAAAAAAAAATAAAAATAAGGAAAGCCTTCTAATCTGATCCATTATGCTCAGGCCAAGAGATCAGCAAAATGATCAAGCAAGGAAGAGAAACAACTTCTGGCTACTAGATTTTGCATGCCTATCCAGGCCAAGTGCTGGGGGTAACTATTAAATGATTGTAGCATACTGAACATCAATCTTGTAACAAGCTTGGATAATACCCTCTGGTGAATTAACAAGGACTGCTGATATCTAAGTGCTTTTCAGCTGTGTGTTGCCAGGAATAAGTCTCAATTCTGGGGGGCCTGAGTCTCTCCTCAATCTGAGTTTAATTCCCTCCCATCTGCTGTCTGCATTTCCCGACGATCCTCGCCCAAGTAGGGCACAGTGTGCGTTTTGAGAGGAGTGGGGACATGCTGGGCTCTCCATGGGCTGAGATTTCGCAGTCAGAGAATTTCTGCTGTGTGGAGATATCCAGGGTCTGCTGTGGTCTTTGTGCCCCCGCATGAGCAACTGGGTGCTGCCTCAGGCGAAGCGTCCTGGGAGCCTCTGCTAAGGTGGCTCTGCTGGTAGAGCAAACGCATCCAAGCTTGTGCAGTCTGAAGCAGGGGACAAAGGCGGTCTCATTCCCACCATTGCTGGGAAAAATGGGGATAATTATCTCATTATTCCTCCACAACTCCCAAAGAATGAGTAACTGGTGTGCAACAATGCCTCTGCTGTAAATAACACCCTCAGCACATTCCACTGAAGCAGAAGACAGAGGTATAAAGCACTTTCTGCCCTCAGACCACGCTCACATTCAGCAATGGGACTTTGGTCCACTGAGCTTTTAGTTTTGGGTTGTCGTTTTTGTTTTGTTTTGATTTTTTTGGAAGTGGAGCAGGGAGCTCCGTGTGGGCTTTCTAATGTTTTATTTATTAAATCAGGGGGATGGGTGCATGTTCAGTTTGCAACGGTTGGAGTTGTGGAAGAAGTCTGTGTCACCCTTGTCCCAGATATGACTGGCATCTTCACTCAGTGGGCAAGAAGGGGGACTTGTGTCCTGGCTATGCCAATGGAAATCTGGCGAGTGCCATTTATTCCTCCTGGATCTGTCAAAATGAATTTTCCTTTTTCGGTGTCCAAAGTGTCCCTGAGATCCCTGTTTGGAAGTAGCAAGACTAGGCGGTAGGAACAGGAGAGGTTTTGCCAAGGTTCATGAAGCCTACAGAGATCTAAGAGCAGAACTGGATGCCATGACTCAGGTTTATTTGCTTTGCCTTGTTTAAAAGGTGTCCCATAAAAAGAAATAGATGCTGCCATTAGGAGCAGAGAAGTTTCTTTTGTCAGACTTCTGCATGTTTCACTGATCCATTGCTGGTTTGTGGAAGTTACTGCAGTGCTGCTGATGCCTGTGCCATTATCTGTGGGTGCCTGAAATCTCCTGGAGTACATTTGTTTTTTTTTCTCTACTTGTTACTCAAATGAGAAATATCAAGAAGCTGTCTCCCAGGATTTTCCTGGAGCGTTCCTGGAAGACTGAAAAAGTGTATCATTAAGTTTCTTCATCCTTGTCTGAAAATTGCACTGGCTTTCAGGAAAGGAGCTATTTTGCATAGCATTTGTCAGGCAACTGGTTTAATTAAGTGTTAACATAAAGCAGAAGGTGAGTTTTTAATGTTTCTTTCAGTTTCCTTTGTCAAGCTTCTATTCTGTTGGTTGTTATGTGACTATTTCATTAGCTCACTGGAGATGTCTTTGGCAAAAATTAAGAAGCTGAGATCTAATATTTCTAATGTGTCTTAAAAACAACTAAAAGAGCAGATGTAAGAAAAACCCATCCATACATTAATTTTAACTTAGGCCTCAGACTATTACAAACTCACAAAAACAAAAATCCAAAGTCCGAAGCATCCTTCTCCTGCAGCCCTGCTGGGAGCAAGACTGGTGTTGACTGGCACATGAGCTTTCTCTGTGCCACCACTGTGCCCCAGCTGGGCAGAGCAAGGCGAGTGTGGGTGTTCCTCGCAGAGAGGAGAGCAGAGCCAGCTGCAGGGAGTCAAGGCAGCCCCCATCACTTTGTCTCAGGCTCTGATGTTGACTTGCTACAAAATTTGAGTGCCTCCTTTTCCAGCAGATAAAACTGGGAAGGGTGACTGTTGCTCGTAGTGAAAGAAGGCAGTGTGTGAATTGGTGGGGGTTGTGCTTGTGTCTCTGCAAAGTGCTGGATGGATGTAAAACGTCTTTATTCCCTGTCTGGTCCCAAACCAAAAACCCTGTGAGGCTGTGCAAAGGAGGGATCCTTCTTCCTTGCAGGCCATCTGCAATCCTTCCTGCCAGCAGCCTCTGCTGCTCCCTCACTGAACCAGCAATGCAGTGGTATGTTGGGGCTGGCTGGCTCTGGGCAAGTAGTGGCTTACACAGAGGGTGAAGCTTTCTGAAATCCTGCACCTAACCTCGGCAATGACAGGCTGTAGCCAAGCAATAAGACTTGTCCATCCTTGCCACACCATCTGTCTTCTTCAACTTTCTGTAATCTTTCAGCTGCTGGATTAGAAATTATCACTATGCAGTGCTGGGCTGGATCCAAAGCAGGGTTCCTCCTTCAAGTGATTGAGGAGAGGAAAGCCTCGCTGAAATGTGGTGTATCTTCCCTCCTTCTCAGGGCCCTTCAGGGTCACACCTGCCCATCTTGGAGCATCCTGGAATGGTAGAGCTGGATTTATGCTTTGTGTCTTGATATTTTCCCATGGCATGTGCAGGGGTAGAGAGGATAGCACTCATGATTTAGCAGGACAACTGCTGGGAGAGGAACACAGCTGCTAATATCTCCTCTCATCTGGCCTTTGCTAAATAACATGCTCAATGCTGGTGCACATGTGGAAGAAGTTCTGAGTCCTGCACTTGCTCATTATCAGTCTTTCTGGAATCAAATGAGAAATTGATCTTTCCTCTGTGTTTTTACAAGCCCAAATATTTCGAGGAGTGAGACAAAATGCTTCCTTCCCATGTACTGTTTCTAACATCCATGTTATCAGTGTTGCATTGTTAGATGTCTCCTTGCAGCTTAAAACATTTTGCCTCTTCTTTCAGCACCAGACACTGGCACAGGCTTAGTGCCTTTGTGCCATAAATGCATCCAGGATTCTGAAACACAATAAGGCAGCTTTCCTGCTCCTACGCCACTGCTGGTACTACCAGTTTTAGCAGAGTGAGTGTTGCTATCTTTTTCTTGAGGTTTCCCAGTTGTATCTGGAAGAGTACTTAGAGACCTGTGGCTTAAGCACCTGTCAGTGACACTGAGGGTATGATATGTGCCTACTTACAGAAGTGCCGCCATGCCAAGGGACACAGCACATGCCCAGGGTCCCTCAGTCTGGAGAAGTCAATGTGCTGGCTGGGATAGTGGGGAAGGAGGCAGTCAGCTGTCTCAATTGGAGGACCCAGGGAGATGCCTGGTTCCTCATGCCTGTCATAAGCCAGTAGTATTTTATCAAGGGCTGGTGCTGCTGCTTAGGCATTATTTTAGAATGTGTTTTATTATTGTTGAAACTTGAACCAGAAGAGGAACAGCTTAGTTGGTTATGCAGTACCAGAAGGAATAGAGAGCCATTAAAATGTATCTGGGTGAGCAAAGCTGGGTGCACACAGAGGCAGCACATCTCAGCAGTGAGAAGGGGTCCTTGGGTAGCAATTATTTTTCTGACAGAAGCTGCACTTTTCTTGTCGCTCTGTGAGGTGCAGTACAGAAAGAATGACTGCCTGGAGGGTGCTGCTGGGAGGTGAAGCTGTGTGCAGTTTCCTCAGGGAAGCAGCAGTTCCTTTTGTGAACCATTGCTCTGTGTGTGCCCATGTTAATGGTGCTGAGTTGCCACTCAGTGTCATATGTCCCTGCCTCCCAAAAGAACCTGCACTATGGAAAGGGAACAGAGAGGGGAAAGGAAAGATAAGAAGCAGGGGATTTACAGGCTCACAAGGAGGTGATGCGGACAATGCCTACATGAGATACTGCAGGCAGAAGTAAGCTCACTTGACCTTCTATCTGAGCCTGTGGATGATAGCCAGTGCTGGTCTGAAAGCCATGAGATTGCTTCAGTGTAGCACTGGGTATAGGCTCATGCTCCTTGCATCTCAGATTGCCAACCACAGCTGTGCAGCTTCATCCTGGCTGAATCCAAAGCACTACTTCTCCTTCAAGTAATTCTGCCTGCAATACTCCAGGTAAATATACCCGTGGCACTGCAGGTGCCACCTTCTGCCTATAACCACCCCCTCCCCCTTTTCCCAAAATGCAGCCCACCTGGAGCCTACCAAGTGTGTGTTTAAGGGAAGGCTACTCAGGCTGTCCCCTAATTGAGTAAAATGGCTCTAATGTGCACCAGCTGGTCCCATCACCTTCAGCTGTAATTGTTTAATGTACATGTTGTACATCAGCTTAGCAACTTGACAGTTGTGCTGTGGCTCACGCAGGAAACCAAAATATCACAATGCAACATTGCAGCATGACTGTTTCTCCTGAACTCCACCTTTAAACATAACAGTTAGGCTGAAGATCCCAATTTCTGTTTCTCTGCAAGGTTGAATGTTCCCATGCTGTGGACACCCTTGTTGTCCTAGCAGATGGCCTGCAAAGTGTCAGTGTTTGGGAAGTCACTTGCTACTGGTGGTTGGAGGATTGAGTTCAGAAGAGGTAGGTTTGCCCTGAGGAATGATCCCCAAAACTGCTGATTTGGAGAGTCCCTTCTATATACTGCAGTTGTTTGCACACAAACCTATCATCTATTCTCCTCCTGGGATTTGCTGTTTATATGGAGTAGAACAAATAAAGATTCTTCTGCAATTTCAATGGAAGGGAGCTTTTAAGCAGGTAGAGCAGCTACTGGCATTCCTGTCTCTCTGCTGAAGAAATGGGCTGACTGCTAAGAGAGATGTGAGATGTCACAGTTTCTTTTCATCTGAGGGATGAAAAACACTGTACAGGCATTTAAGCTTTACAAAATCTCCCTGCAAGGTGTAGGAGGAATTTTTTTACAGATGGAGAAACCGAGACATAATGCCTCGCTGCTGCTTGATCCATTCATTACTGAAAGAATTGAGGACAAAAGTTGGGACACCTATTCATAGCACTGACCACAAGGTCCTCCCTCCCTGTCACCTTGGGAGGGACATGGCCCATGCAGCAGTGCTCCTGGGAGGACTTTCAGTGTCTACTTTGGTCAGGAGACTATTTTGCAGATGTGTCTCCACCATTCTTGCAATGACATTGTGTCTGACCTGTATTTCTTACAGATATTTTGTTTCACCACCCCATTTCTAGTATGTCAGCCTGCAAGACCCACTGGTATGCGCTTCGCATTCCCTATCCCCCCGTTTTCAATCTATGCCAGTGCACTGCTTACTGGAATCATAGAAACTCTCCCCACCTTGTGTGGGCTTTTTGTTTTCCTGCTTGTGGTTCTCTGCTCCCCTTTCCGTATCGCTCTGCCAGCTATGGCACAAAAAACCTGTCTGTGGGGGAAGGGAGCGGGCTGGGAATGCCCATCCTCTCGGGGACACGTCTGATCCTGCATGTTGTGAATGAGAGATGCTACTCTGTCCTCCCTTCCTCTTCCCTGCAGTGAGCTGACCATCTGCTTACCTTAATGGACTAGAGATTAGCCTGGGGGTTAAGTTATCAACATAATTAACCTAGATTTCTCCTCTACGGCTGAGGCAATTTTTGCTTATCTGCTGCTCAGGTGATGTTGTGAAATTCAGATGGCTCTCGAGGAACAACAGAAACTGGAGCAAGTGGAGGGGAAGACTTTCAAAGTTTGAAATTACTCTGAAGCCTCCAAGGCACAGAGATGAGAGATGATGAAGCTTGTGCAGGGTCATGTATGTTCTCAGCTATGAGAACGGTATCGAAGAGAAGTCTAATATATTATTAATACTGCCTGTTCCTTACGTGGAGGGCTTTTCAGGTCGGTGTCTCTAACCAGGCAATTCTTATTACTCTGTTTATGTAAATTTGTTCCTGGAACACATGCAGAAAGCTAACAAATTGAAAATATTACGTCCCTGTGTTTCTGTCCAGGTGACGTTTGTCATGTTTACCTGTGGGACACTTCCCAGCCTGTGCTCGGAGGTTCAGGTTCAGAGTGACAGGCCATTGTTCCATACTGTAGTCATGTATCACCAGAAATTCTCTTCATTCTGGCTTAGGATGCTAGAGCTAATGTGACTCTACAGCCATGTGTGGGTGGCTTTTATGCTACATTTTCCTTGACAGTAAAAGATTGCTGTTGCCACTTCAGAGCATCCCTAGCTGCCTTTCCTGCCCTAGATTCAGGCTGTGTTTGTGGATAGTGCTGTCGGACTTATGCTCAGGCAGCCTTCCTTTGCAGGGCCCCAAGTTTCAAAGGGCACCAAGTCCCCCCACACACCCCCCGGGATTCTTCTCGGCATTCAGGCCATGTGGCTTTGCACTTGGATTCAGCTTGCCGTGGGTGGGGATCCCTTGCGGAGGCTGTGAGTGTGGGAGCACTGTCTGACCCAACCCACAGGCACTTCCCGTGCCAGAGGACATGCCACTCGAACGATCATTGTAATTACCGTCCTGGAAGCTTTTAATCCCTTGGTTAAATAAAACCAACAAATGATAGTGGGAGTAGGAAACTGCAGCCGGCTGGAGGACAGCCCCACCAGGAGCAATGAGATGTGTGAATGAACGAACACCCGCATCCTGCCAGAGACACCTAATCTTCCTAATGGTGAAATCAGCGTGCAGCGTGGGATCAGCGGTCAGATCCCACCCACACCTCGGAGCTGCAGACATCTCATTGGCACAGAGGCAGGCAAGCTAGAAGGAGTTCAAAGAATAACAACGATTAGGGTGCTGGAGGGGAGCCGAGGTATGAAGAAAGATTAAAGCAACTAAGTGTGTTTATCATGGAAAATTGGTGATTAAGGGGGGAAACCTAACTGTCTTCCTGTAATTTGAAGGGTGTGAACTTGAGGTAGAGGAGCTGATCAGAAGGGTAGCAGAAGGTATACAAGTAGGAGTGATGTGATACAGCTCAAGGAAAGAAATGTAGGTAGAATATCAAGTGAACTCTTAATTACATTTTTTGGTCTGCCTTATGAGTGACAATGGTAAGGATACATTTTTTTTGGGATGCATATATACAGACAGAAAAATGCTGGAGGAGAGACCATCTAGTAGTAAATTATCCTGTAACAATAAGGGCCAGACTGCCTGAGTCCATACATGCTTTGTTCCCTTCTCCACATCTTTTTTGTTCTTTACAAGTATATATATCTAGGAGGAAACAAACAGCACCTAACACTTGTGATTTTCAGTGGAGACATGTTGCAAATGTTACATTTTCCAGTAACACTTTACCCCACACTGTCAGTGTAAAATCTGTCTGCTGTCAAACTGCAGTGGGGTGTCAGTCCTCATGTCTCTTTGATAAGGTCTGCGAAGGATTTGGAGGACATTAGCAGCACCCAACGCCCCCAGACTCTGCTTAGAGCAGCTGTCCTCGGTGAAATGGGGGGAGCCCTGCTGGTGATGAGCTGTTTGGAGATAGAAAAGCCTCAGACCCTGTATTGCTTTTGTATGTAGTGCTTGGTTTGGTGAATCAGTGTGCCCACCACGCTGTTGGGCTTGCGCTCTGCTTTTCCGTTAAGGCTTAAAATTGGCAGACCTGTCTTTTTGGGTGGTAGAGACCAGTCACAGTGTAGGGAGGCTCTCCCTTATCTTGGACGTGAAGGATTTGAGTTTCCTTATGAGGAGTTTGCAAACCCTGTCTGTGCTCTTGGAAGCATTAGAGGACCTGTGGTTGGAGCACAATGACAGGCACCTAATGTGTTTGTCTTTTGTTGTCCCATGATTGTGCCCATGCAGAAAAGGCAGGATCACTCTCCTGACAGTCAGGTGAAACATTTACTTGAGTGCTTCTAGTGATGGCTGTGGTGCAGCTTTCTTACTAGTTGAAATGATACCCCACCACCCCTCCCAGAAAGCCTCCCTATACTCTGGGACATACATTATACTAGGGATTGTTTCCTGTACATAGAATCATAGAATCACAGAATATGCTGAGCTGGAAAGGACCCATCACAATCATTTAGTCCAACTCCTGGGCCTGGACAGGACACCCCAAGAGTCACACCATGTGCCTTGGAGCATTGTCCAAATGCTGCTTGAACTCTGTCAGGCTCAGTGCTGTGACTACTTCCCTGGGGAGTTGTTCCAGTGCCCAAGCACCCTCTGGGGGAAAAATATTTTCCTTGATATCCAGACTAAACCTGCCCTGACTCAGCTTCATGCCATTTCCTTGAGTACTGTCACTGATGACTAGAGTGAAGAGATCTGTACCTTCCCTTTTGCTTCCTCTCCTGAGGATCCTGAAGACCACCATGAGGTCTCCTCTTGTCCAGGCTGAACAAACCAAGTGACTTCATCACAAGGCTTCCCCTCCAGACCCCTCACCATCCTTGTGGCCCTCCTTTGGACCCTCTCTAATATCTAAATGTCTTTCTTATATTGCAGTGCCAAAACTGCCCACAGCACTCGAGGTGAGGCTGCCCCAGTGCAGAGCAGAGTGGGACAATCCCCTCCCTTGCCCAGCTGTGATGCTGTGCCTGACGCCCAGGGCACAGTTGGTCCACCTGCTTGCCAGGGCACTGCTCATTCAGATTCAACTTTCCATCAGCCAGGACTCCCAGGTCCCTCTCCACAGAGCTTCTCTCCAGCTACTCGTTCCCCAGTCTGCACACAGAACCAGGGCTGCCCCATCCCAGGTGCAGACACTGGCACTTGCCCTTCTTAAACTTGCTATGGTTGATCCATATGCTAACACATTCACCACCTCCCCCACCCCCTTCCCTGCCCTGCCTCTGCAGCTGCCTGCATGCTTTCCGTAGAGTTTGCAGAGTTTTATTGTTGGCAGGAAATGTTGCCTAGGATGGGTTCCCATTGCAAGCATCTCACCTCAATGATCCAAAATAATGTGTTTACCAAGTTTGCAGCTGCCCATGCTATCTGTAATGCACATAAATTCCTCACCTTGTACCTGATCTGTCTCCTGCTCCTGCCTGCCTTTCTCTCCAAACCTGCAGGATGATCCCCTAACTGTGTTCCTGTTTTTCACACCAGCTGCCCAAAGGCTGTGACACCAGGTACTAGCATGGCAAATGCTGACATAGTGCCCATACTCTACCATGGTTCTTACCTGGGGCAGCTTCTCCCCATCTTCATCATCCTAACACAGAGTGACTTGGCTCAACTGCCCCTGCAGTAACCTGCCTTGCCATAAACTGGAGACCTTTACAGCGGAAGGTTTGCTTCCAACATCTTTTTTTAGCTTGCCTGGTATAATTCTCTGCTCTGTGACTGCTTGCAGACAACGCTGCAGGTTTTATTTCCAAAGCAGGCAGCATTGTAATTAAGAGATCCCAAAATGAACTCAGCCTTTCAATAACAAAGCATAATAAAATGAGCTCCTAACAAGACTGACAGGAGAGCAGTCAAGCTGTTTCAGCATCCACAAAGGTATTTTACCTGACAGAATAATAGCCAGTTTCTTTCAGCTATTAAATCCACCTTCTCTGTTAGGGTCTGTCAGCTGCTGTCACCTCAGGAACAACCAACAAAGTGGTGCATCCTTGTCTTTCTGGGGAGGTAACAGCACCAGCTAAGAGGTAGAAGCTTTCAGCCTGGAAAATTTCCAAACACCTCTAGAGAGGAAAATCCTGCCACTGGCAGGCACTGACTGTAGAATCAGATAATGGCAACCAATGGCAACTGCAGGACTAATCCTTTACCTCCTCCCCACAGGCAGGCAGTTCTGAACAGCTGTGGTCTATGACAGCATGTAGAAAATCAGGGTCTGTAGAATTCTGTTGACATGGACAACCAAATTTTGAGACCTGGTGTCTTGAGAAACTGATCTTTCTCTCAGGCACACTTGTATCAGCTATTTCACAGTCAATACATACTTGCTACACACTAAAATGTTTGCTGACTTGCAGCTAGGCTGGTGTGCTGGGAGGCTCCATCTCTGTGTTAGGGCCCACTTCTGGTGCTGCCTGGTCCTGATTTGCTTCAGAAGATGCAATTGAGCTGCTGGTCCTGGCTCCAGCAATGCTTAATGAACCTCTCAATCAACTGGCCTGGATAAAATTTGGCTGGGTCTTGTTACTGGGTCTTGCCTTCCTTGTCTGACAAGGTCTAGTGAAAAGCTGCTTGATTGTCATCATGTCATTGTCATTCTGTCTCTGTGAGAGAAAGCAGGTGATTGCCTAAAGAGCAAAGGATCCGGAACCCTGAAAAAGCCCAAACTTCTTGCCCGGGCAAAGGTAAAGACACTTCCTTGAAGGCATTTCCAAACCCACAAGATCTTGTGGGACAGTGTGGGTACAGAACAAGAGTAGCCTTTCCCCTCTGTGTCCAATCCCTGATCAACTCAGGGAGCCACTGGCTGCCTGCTTTGGTGAGGCTGGTTGGGGTAGCCACACAGTGCTGAGGATGTGTCTACCAGCAGGGAGCAACCCTGGACTGAGTCTGCACCAGGGAACAAAGCTGTGCACAGGGACAGTTCTTCTTTTCACCTGCTCCCTGCCAGGTGATGAGGCACCTCATTGCCTGGGTTCTTCTTGCAGAGAGCGGGTTGGTGGCTAGCGTCATGCTGGAGGAAGGTGGTAGCACTGGCAGGGATTGTGCGGCCAGGGTGAAGGGCTGTGTTGTAGGACAGTGCACTTGTGCAAGTCACTGTCAGTCTCCTGGCATCTTCAGAGTGCATGACAGCTGGGAATACAATGCAGACAATGCTCATGTGAAAGGAAGTGACAGCAAGGAAATGGAAACCTCTGGAAGCATACCAGAGATTGAAGCCTCATCATAATATACCCCCAGGCCAGATCAGAATTACTTCAATGCAATGATTCATTATTTTTTCCTCTGCTTTTCTCTCAGCAAGAAGATGCTGCAGATTTTGACTGGTATTGCTGAGTATGTAAAATATCTTGTTGCACACTTCAAGGAGATGCTGGCTCATAATAAAATATGAGTCCTGCACAGAAAAGCTAGTTTGAATGTGACTTTTCAGGATAGCAGAGCCTTGGCTTTCTGGAATCATAGTAGTTTAGAGTTTGCTTGATTTTGCAAAAGGAACCCAAAAAATTTGAAGCTTCTGCTGGTCAACCACAAAGTCCAGGAAGAAGTTTTCCCTAGCACCTCCTCCCATGTAAGTTTATATTTGTTATTGGAGGGGTCTGTGTCTTGTATTTTCACCAGATTTCAGACTGACTTCAGTGTAACAAGGTAGGATGAAGTGCTCTTTTATTAGAGCCTGGATGCCATGGGGATGTTATACACCACGTGGTGACCATCTCTCTTTTCCTTCTTACCATACTGACAGAAAAACAGCATCTGGTATCGGTTTTCACTTTCTCCTGAGAGGGAAGAGATGGGAGTAATATCGCAGCGGATATGTATGCTGGCGCCACAACTGTCCTTGGGAACCTTTTGAGGCCAATGGGCATCCCTGACTGGTGGTCATATGATGGCTGGGGACCAACATTTGCCCACAGTGGAGCTATGATGTCCAAACAGCTCATTTCTCCTCTGCATCGTGATCTATATAAATCTCGTAGAGCAGAAGGTGGTTATGATCATTTATCATTTGATGAGCTTCAGCTTTGTGTCTGGCAGATACTAATGGAGAAAATGTTGTCATCCAAACCCAAGCCGCCTTCAGCTGGAGTTAAATTACAGCAGTGCTGAAGAGCTACAGATTTGAGAAAGAAAATAGTAACAGGTGGGCAGATTATTAAAATACAATGCAGACAATACCTGGAGGGTAAATATATTTAGCTTTGAGATGACGGTGAAATCTTAGGAGTGTTTTGACAGTGGAGAAGGCTGGTATACATGTGCCTTCACAGTGAGGACCCCTGGTTACACAGCTGGAGAGCTGATATCTTTATTTCAGGAACTTGTTTTCCGTCATAGAAGAGGGCTACTTGTACCTGATAACTTACAGGCAGCCTGCATGCATCTTCTTTTGCTGTATTTTGCAGTAGGCTTCCTGCAGCATCCCAGGAATCAGAAAAGTCTTGCTGCAAAACTGTGTGCTTTGAGAGGCATTGCAGAGACTGCCTTAAACCAGCCCCGGACTACATGGCTTGCCCTGGGTTCCTGTGAACCACCACGTGGCTGTGACCACAAGCAACAGCAGTCCGTCCACCCCTAGTTCCTGACGAGCAGTGTCACAGCTTCTCTGGATACAAGTGACTTCTCTTTCTGCTCAGGTGTGCTTTCTTCTCCACCTTGTGCACGGGCTCAGCTCACCCTGGCAGCCTCTTGCCCCATGTATCATGCAAGCTTTTCACTGTCTGTCCTGCACACCTTTCAATTGTTTGTTCTGCCATACCTTTACTTCACTGGCTGGCTGGGGAAGACACATTCATGCCAATAAAACTGATAAATTGCCAAAGAGGGTGAGATACAGTTTTAGTAACTGGCATAACAGTGAATTTGCTGACCTGGCACGGGGAGGGGAAAGGGAAAGGCTTGTGAATTAATTACAGTGCTGAAGAAGTGCTGAGGAGAGCCTGACTTTCTGCTGGAAGTGGTTCAGTTACTTGGCTGAAGATAGAGTCCAACTGCTTTACACCTGAGGAAGTTGCAAATGCACAAGGTTGAGAGTCAGGGCTGCTCAAGGAGCGGGCCTGGGTGCTGTAAGCTGCATTGAGGCCATCTGCAACACTCTGCCCCCCATCCATGACTTGTCACTGCTTCTCCTGTTCTGGCATTTTAAATCATACCCCAGAACTGACTCTTTAGAGAGCTGCACAATTTCTGGGGCTGATGTGAAGGCAGCACAACCAGGTGTGGGCAAAGTTGGGATGTCAGCAAAGCACGATCCAGTATGCTTTGAGTCCTGTTCCATACCAAATCCTGGTTCTAGCTCTGCCACTGCTGTGGGCAGAGAGGGACAAACGGCTGTTGTGGTCAGTATTGCTCACTGTATCCCCAGATGCTTTCTAGTAGTCTGAAAAAGTCTGGTGCTTGCCTTATTTTGCAAAGCTAAAGCTGTCTCCAAAATGGCCCAGTCATGCTGTGGTCCCCTGTCCTACTTGCAGGGCTGGAGGAAGATGAAAATCAAGCATTCATCTCTCAGCACTGCTGTTTTCTCTTCTGCCCTTCATCCCAGGCACCAGCTTGGGGAAAACTAATAGGTAAGTGTCTGTGGTGGAGCATTAAACAAAGTGGCTTCAGTTTTCTGAAAAATTCCAGAGAAAGATATAGAGGGTGGGCAAACTTATTATCCATAGGAGGCTTGGAGGCTCAGAGGCTCAGCAGTGGGTGTTAGTTCCAAGAGAAAGGCAACGTGTTGAACAAAATCTCCAGAAATTTCAAGTTTTATGAGTCTAGAAGGAAGAGCATCTCTTTTGAAAGGTGTATTATCTCTGGAAGTAGAAAATAATTATTACTGTACCAGTGTGATAGTTACCTATCATGTTTACAAATCTTTGTTGCCAAAGGAAAAATATTTCAATACATTTTGAATACAAGTTGCCTCCTTAGGGGCCACCTTATCTCTGATATGTGACTGATTACTTGGCCAGAGAAAGGTTATTGCAAGAAATAGACTTGACCTTTTAAGCATACAGCTGAGATTTCCAGCAGGAATGAGCACCACACTTTCTAAATGAATGTTTTAGTAGGCAATGAAAGCAGAGGAGTGCAGCTAATTAAAGATGTATGTCGAAGAAAATAGATGGAATAATAAAAGGTAAACAAATATTAGAGAAGACAAATATATTGTCAAAATAGAAGTCAAAGCCAGCCAGCAGAGCGAGAGAAGAGTCCTATGTGGAACAAAAGCAGCCATTTTGAGAACTGTGCTTAGCATTAAATTGCAAAGAAATACAAAAATAAAATGCAATTATGACTATACAGCTGGAGGACAAAGCTATTATGATGATGATGATGCAGAGCCATTGGTAACTGTATGATGAGAAAATGTAAAAAAAAACTTTCAGCCATCTGGTCAAGCCTCGTACTTACACAGTTCTCCTTGCTAATGGTCCTCACATCAAGTATGTGTTGTAAGGCTGCATCCTTAGCAATATTTTAAGACTGGATCTATAGTAATAGGACATATGACCAGACGTGCAACCAAATGCACACAAACCTCTACACTTCTCATCAGCTTTTGAAGAGAGAATCCTGCTTGGTACAGAATTCAAATACATTTTTTCCTTATTGGCGTTTGTCAAAATCTCTTTGTCTTCCAATACATCTGAACAAAATCTTCCCTGAGCTTGGTTTCCACTTTTGCTGTGCCTCCCCTGTAAGATGATTATAAGTTACTGAGTAAGTACTGGCTTACTATTCCTACATCTAGTCAGCCCTGTGGAAGGGCAGTGGGGGGATTAACATAGGGAGCATGTAGGCACCTGAGCTGGAATTTAGCCTTGACTCTGGCTCATCACTCTTAATATTATTAAAAAACAGGACCACAGGACCTCCAATGACTAGAAGTGATCTGGTTCTCAGCTTTATCTCTGGTCTGAAAGCCAAGGTCTCCAAAAGCAAAGTCTCCAAAGGCTCTTCTGTGGGAAGCCTGGGCTTGCAGAGAAAACAATCTGCTGGCAACTCATCTTGGGCAGCATTTTTTTTTTTCCCATGGAGGTCTCCTTGCTTTGCTATGGGCTTTTGCCTTGTTGGGCTCAATGAGTGTGGGAGCAGTGGGAGCTGGTTTCTGTGAAAGCTGTTAAGAAAGGGTGGTTACAGTTTTCTTGTGTTTACAGGGATGATTGTTTTTGACATATCTCTGTTTGGGGAGGACTGAAGGGAGACCTGATGTCAGAGAAGAAGGGATTGAGTGTGGGTTGGAGCAAAGCAGCTCTCTGAACTTGAAGGTGGTGTCACCATTGCTGCTGTTGTTAAGAGCTCTGGGGCAGAGCAGGGGATGATTTCAGTCACAGCATCTTTGTGCGTCTCGCTGAGATGCCCATTCAGAGAGACATGATTACCTAGTGTGGTCTGACCTCTGTGGGCTCTCCTGAAGGAGGTGAGGGAGTGCAGTGGAGGGCTGCTCTAGACTGTGGAAGCACTTTTGATTCCAAGTGATGGTTGCTCAAAGGTAGCTGGTACAAAGGGCTGCCTGGCAGCAGATTCCCCATGACAAATGCTCACTGGCCACAACCAACTCAGGTATTCCCAGGGCTGTTGTGGAAGGAGGTTGACCGAAGTCACGTGTTCAGTCCATGGGGACCTGCCCTCAGCCTCAGCAGGTGCCTCAGGCCCCCTGGAAAGGCAGGGGCACAGCTGCTCTGAAAGGGTCACTGCCTTCTAACGCTGTCGCTGCTCTGCTGGCTGTGCGCTGGGGACAGAGAGGAAGAGGAGCTAACAGTTTTCGTTGACAAACTTTCATAATACCTGTGTAGATCTATAGGCAGAGTTGCCTGAGGAAAGATGAAAAATTAATGGGGACATTTTCACCCTGGCTGGCTCACATGCCATTTTAATCCTGCTGCCAACATGATGGGCATTTCTGCCTGAGAAGAAGTGCAGAGTGAAATCCAAATCGTTTGACAAGGAGCAAAAAGAGCTACTGATGGGGCCCGGGGCAACAAATCAGTTTGTAAACACTCTGCTTTGAAGAAGGTCTGTACATAGATTTTGTTTGTATGGTGGCTTTGGCCAAGGTCTAAAAATCTCAGAAGTGTCCACTGTCTTCAACAGAAGGCAGTCTCTGTTGCAAATGGTGACAAATGGGCTGGTAGTGGGAAGCAAGTGAAGAAACCTGTTTTATTCCAGACTTGGTCTATGTGCAAGGTAGCACCTGTGTAATGGAAGGTATGATTTGCTTAGGTGTGCAAATCTTCTGTCTCTTCCTCTGGTTGAAGGAACCTCAGCTGGTAGGTAGCAGGCACAGTGACAGCTAATGCCAAGGGAAGTGTCATAAAAGCAATGGCTGCTGGATTTCAGAGAGAAATGCTGAACAATGTGCTGAGCTCAAAATGTGGGATGAAATAGAGAATTAATTGCTTCAGGGGAGCAGGGGAAGTGGGATCTATGGATGCAAGAAAGTTAGAGCAATAATTAGTAAATGAATCAAGGTTTGCCCAGGCCCATGTAGCTCAAGTTCCAATGCAATTTCCCACAGATCTCTACCTGGGAGCTGTGGGGTGAGCAACCAGTGAGTACACCCCAGGGGTCAGGATGAGAAGGGACATGCTGCTCTTCATGTAGTCCTCCAGTAGTCACTGCGTTATCACAACCCATTCTTTGTAAGCCAGGCAAAAGGACTTGTCCTCTTTCCAGAGATCAAGCCTGAAATGTAAAAATAGTCCGATTTGGACTGAAGCTTAAACCTAAAGTGATTACATGACTTCTATTAAAGCAAAAAGCAAACAAGCAAACCCTATTTTCCTCTGGTGATTACATAACTCACAAATCAGATGAATGGGCAGTCTTCAAAGCCATGGCCAGAGGAAAACACCTGTACAACTTGAGCCCTGTGGTTGTGTGCTGCAGGAACTGGTGCTCTGATGAAGGCTGAGCCTTGTAAGCACTGTTCTTGCCCTGCACGTACCTTGCAGCCTTCTGCTTCTTCTCTTCAAGGGCATGTGTGCCTTTTCCCAGCTATATTTGGTGGCTTCATAACCTCTTCTTCAGTGTGGCATTTCTTACTGCACTGCTGTATCTCTGCTATGGGGTATAGAGCTGTTCTATCAAGCACTTGGGACTTGGAGGACTGCAAACCAACTGGTTTTGCCATTGTCTGTCAGCAGCACGGGCAGCAGGGCAGCTGTTTGCTGTACTGAGAGAAGTAAGAATAGCAGAAGAGGTTGTATTTACAGACCCTGCCTACACACTGTGCATGCTGTACACACAGGGCAATGCACATGCTCCTGAAGAGCCTCGCAGACATGTGATCTGAATGGCAGACTAGGATTTCTCTGCAAAGAACTTCAGCAAAAACTTGTGTAAATCAGTACCTGCTGGGATCCTGCTGTGGAGATTTCCTATAGTACAAGGGAGTTTACTTAAGTGAGGGTTACATATCCCAAATGATGGTGTTCTTGAATCATCAGCAGCTGAGAGATAGTTGTGTGTTGTGACTTGTGCTCTGTGTGATTTCTCAGGTGCCTTTGTCCTCACTGCAGGTCATCAGTCAGTCTCTCAGCTGGAAGTTGCTGCAGAGTGTGCTACACGTTTTTGTAAATGCTGAGGATGAAGGATATGGTCTTTCATCTTTTTGATACATAGCTTGAGGGCTTTAAATTTTTCCTGGCCTGAAATCCTTCTGGAAACCTGGCTTGCGTAAAGCCATCACAGAGTGGCAGATTTGAGCTGCATACCTCTGAACTCAAGGCCCTCCTGGACGGCTGTACAGCAGGTCTCTGGCCCCATCACCTGATAAAATGGTGGCAGAGGAAGTGAATGATTTCCTATCAGCTTGCATCTGCTCTGGAAGTAAAGTGTTAATGTGGGGAACAGCACTGCAAAATGTGTTCATTAAAGATGGATGTGGGAAAGATAGGTTTTTAGGGGATAATGGATATGCTGGGAGTGTGTAGGTAAGGCAGGGAGTTGTCATGTCAGTAGAGTTATGGGCAGGACTTGGAGGACCCCTTGCCCATGCTGCTGAATGTGTAAGGTTATCTGCAGGAATGGAACCAGCACGTGGGCTTTTACCTGGGCTGGTAGCAAGGACTAGGCTCACATGCCAGGTCCAAAATGTGTGTGAAGCTGGGACAAGAGCTACAGAAGAGCTAAGGATTACTCTGCAGTGAAGGTACTTGTCTGGAAGGGAGGTAAGGGGCTCTGGGTGCCCCTAAGCAGCTGGGTTACTGAGTCAGAGACACTGAGAAATAGAAAGCTGAGCAGTCCAACATGCTGCATGTTGGTCACGGGATGAGCCCTTCATCCTGTGCTGCTGTCCTTTTATGGGGTTTCTTTCTTGCACTTCTGCCTCTAGAATTCATATCCTCAGGCTGTTTCCTTTGCTCAAATGTATTCTCCTAAGAAAGAGGTTGGGTTGTTTCCTGTCTGGGGACAGTTAACAGTCAGAACTAAGTAGAAAAAGAGGCTCCTTCATGTGAGAATATTGGGATCCTGCTCCAAGAAAAATTGCCATTGCTTCACGCTGCATAGGGAAGGCTCCACTGCCAGCCCCACTTGCCTGCATGTCACAGGATAGAAACAGGAGAGAAAAGCAAACATCAGAGACAGAGCTGGGTGCTTGAGGGTGTGGTGGGGGCTCTGAATTTGCAGCAGGTTTTCTGCAATGAGTTGCAAAAGGCATTTGCAACGTTTGCTCTCAGAGGAGCAAGAAGACCTATTAGTACAAAGAGGGGTGACCTAATCCCCAAAATGTAACTGCTGGTGGAGTTAACTCCTTGATCACTATTAATAATATCCAGTAAATATGTGAATGCCCCAAGTCTTAACTGTCTCTAATGTATTGTTGAAGTGTGAAGAGCCTTGTTGTCTCATGCTCTGCTGCTACAGCATCCTGACAGCTCCTTTGCTTCAGAGACTTCTTGTAAAGACATTGATAGTTACAATGGAAGCAGGGGGTGGAATATAGGAAGGAGCCAAACTAAAGCACATTTTATGTAAAAGTATATGTTAACATAGATACCTCAACCCTGAGTGTGTGATTCTCATTGCATTCCATTTGCTCAAGTCTTGCATTTAGGTGTCATGGCTGCTGCTGCTGATGTCAGCCTGCTCTCATGGCCCTCAGCTGCTGTAGAGTACACTGGGTCTGCCTGATCCAGTTTGGCACCTCTGAGCTGTAACACTAGTGATGCTTTGAAGCTGTCTGGGGAGGGAAGCTGCCAGTGGAGAGTGTCTGGTGAAATTTAGACATAATCCTGCTTCCTGTAACCGTATCCAGAAAAGGACTGTGCTTCTCCAAAGGAAGGCAGTGCCAGCAAACCATGGTGCTCAATCTAGGCACTAAGCTTTCTTGTTCTTGAGGTATTTAAAGAATCCTGCATTATTGATTGTGGTATCCACTGGTACTGGATCCTCTACACAACTTGATTGCTTCAGCATCTGCACTGATTGCACTTATTGCCACATTACAAAAGTTGGTTGTTTTTTTCCCGAAGAGCTCTACCTAAAAGTGTACCCTCTCCTACCAAATGATCATTCTCTGTGCCTGAGATGCATTGCACAAGTGACACCTTGATTGTGCTCTTCCAGGTTATTGGCAGGTTTTCTCCTTCTCCTCTTCCCTCATATTTCTTGACTGCTCTGTTTATGTGAAAGTACCTTCTGTTGTGCTAGACCTGCACTGGGCACTGAGTAGCGGAGCTGATCCATTGCTCTGCTGGGTCTAGTACATCACACACAAATTATACCTAGAGTAACCTCCCTACAGTTTTATAGATTATTTCCTTTTTTTCCCCCCTTTTTCCTGTTCATGGTCTCATTGGGTTTTTCTGCATCTGTGGTCTGTGCCAAGGTAATGCAGAGCAGCTGCATCAAAAGGGCTGCAGTCACAGGTGAGCTCTGTCCCTCGCAGAGCAGATGTAACGTGGGGTTCTTGTCTGAACCATAATGGGGTGTTATGACATAGTCAGGGCTCCCCAAGAAAGGTGAGGAACCAAAACCCAGATCAGGCTGAACATCCCCAAGGCTCCTGGATAAAGGGCTCCAGACCACCAAACTGGCCCTTTCACCAGCTCTTCCTAGTGTCTTATCACCTCTGTAGTCCTGCTGCCTTGAACACTGTTGTGCCATCCTGCCTGTGCTGTGCGCCTTGTTCATCACGGTGCTGTGCCACACTGCAAGAGCTGCTCAGGTAGGGTAGCCCTCTGGCCTGTTCCTTGTGCTCTGCTCTAGAAATGCCTCATCTGCTCAGGCAGAGGGAAGGTTTATCTTTTTTTTCCTAGTACATCATTGGTCTCGTAAAAGACTTAAGTGACTCCGTTCAGTGGTGCAGATAAATGGACTCTGTGTTTTCTGTCTGGTGGCTCTTGCTTCTTTTTATTTTTCTCTGAGCCTCATTCTTTCCCTGTGTCCCTCTGGTCTCCCAGTTTGTCCCACTCCAAGCCATGCACAATCAGGGGGTCTTACTCTTGACTCTGCCTTTCTCCCACGGCTTCCCTCCATGCGCTTACACAGAGACATGCTGTCCTCTTGGTCACATGCCTTCACCCAGTGTCTGGGGCAGGGTGCTCATGGACAGTGGCTCCTTTTTTAGCCATGCCTGTCCAAGGAGCCTGGCTATCCCAGGCTTCATCATGTTCATCTGCCAGCCCAGGGCTGCCCTCACCTCTCTTGCCCTCCAGGAGCCTTGAACAACCCTTCCCTCCCAGCAGTGCCTCCTCGGGTGCTGTGCACATACCCAGCCACCGACCTGTGTGGACCTGGCAGCGCTTGAATGCTCAGTTTCATTTTACCTGTGATGTGGCACCAGTCTTGCCCTTTGTGAGCTGTGTTCCAGCAGTAATGATGGCTTTGCTGGCCTGCAGCCCCTGTGGCAGGCCCAGGTTGCCCACCCCACAAACACATCATAGGCACCGTGTGTGAGCAGTGCCTGCCAGTGCTGCTTAAGGGCTCCTGGCACACTTGGCCTGACTTGCATATAGCCGTTCAGTCTGTATTTGCTGTGCTTTTTGAAATCTTTCAGGAAGAGGAGAATGAAATTGGTTGGGTTTGGCAGTAAGACTTCTCAGCCCTTCCTTCTGCTCAGAACAGGGGTGATGTCCATGTATTTTTATCTCCACTTTGATGTTGAATTGCATGTCTTTATTTGGCTGGCTGTCTTCTTCCCTCTGCCAGGATGCCTCTGGCTGTACCTGGTTATATCCAGCCCTTTGGCATCCATGCAGGGATTCTTGTGAGGGTGGTGGCCACCCCCTCGTTCTCCACCTGTTTCGAAGATTTGGGGATAGGGTGGGGGTGAGGACTTGGTTAACAGTTGCATCTGGTGGATAGAGTTAATCCCTGGAGTCTTGGGCATCTCCTGTTTTACTGGCCCGCCTGGTTTCCTGCCTCCAGCCCCTGTGCTGTTGGGGTAAGGTTACTGAAGGTGGAGGGGGGTGGGAGCCATGGGGGTAGTGTGTCTATTCTGAGGAGCCGGGTTTGGTTACCACTCTGAGCACGTGGCATGCCACAGACGCTTGGGTATCGCTGGCAGGGAGATGTGTGGTACTGGGGCGGGGGGGCAGGAACTGCACCATGGGAGCAGGAGAGCATGGCCAAGGAGCTGCCAGGCTGCAGGACCCATTTTTCTTTACCCAGATGATTGCAGAGATAAAATGTGTCGAAGACCAGGAAGCAGTGGCACTGAAAGAACATACAGCAGTCCATCTATTAACCTTAAATTATCCCTTCTCCTGAGCTCCCCACTACCGTGCTTCCTTGGCAGTGAGGGAGAGGATAACAGATCTGTTTTTTTGCATGGATAGCCATGGTGAAATGACTCATCTGAGGATGTGGGGGGTTTGTGGCACAGGGATGACCAAAGCCTGGGTCACAGATGGCCTGGTAGATCTGTAACTTATCTGCTAGATGGTAATGTGTGTTGCAGAGATTGCTGGTAGATACAGTATTTTGGATATCTACAGATAATGATAAGGCATCATTCACATGTAAAGTGCTGTTCAACACACTTTAAGTCCTTCAGGTACAGAAGCTCAGTTTGGAAAAAGAGACTTCATGACCTTAGGAGCAAGGCACAAGGCAGGGATATAATGAGTTAATGCACTCAGCTTGGGCTTGCTCTGATTTCTCTGTGCTTACTGGTGACATATGGGTGAATGAGGACAGTGCTGCACCTAGATGTGTGTCTAATGTCACTGTGCAGTGTGTGGGCAAGCCTAGAAGGAGTTTTCTTATATAAATTTGCATCTGTACCTACCTGGTACTTACCCCTCTTTTATAAACTTTTAAAGAAAATGGTATTTTCACCTGCTGACAAACAAAAAAAAGCTCATTTGGGAAACTTGTCTGCCTGCAGGTTCTTGTCCTACATCTCACACTCCTGCAATGCTGTCTTCTTCTGCGACATCCCCAGGATCAAGCACAACAGCACTTGCAGAGAGTACACACATCTTCAGGCACCTCATGCCCTGCCAAGGGATTCCACATGACCACCCCTGCCCCTGCCCAAACTGTTAACACTGAGCTTCTTCCTACATCTCTTTTGACCTTTAGAAATATCTTTTTCTTTCTTCTTTCCTTCCTTTTTACTTGACCAGGTACTGACTGGTCTGGCAAGTGCATGGCTTTGGGATCTGTGTGTGGTAATTGACTCCCTGGCAGGAGAAACCAGGCAGCTACCTGTTGAGTTGTTACAACTGTTTGTCACAACACAAATTTACCCATCTCCTTAATGTCACAAATCTTACAGGAAAGAAACCGTGGAGATGTCTACTGCTTTGTTAAATTTTCTGACCAGCAGGTTTGAAAATGGTGTGGGTGACAAAATACTGATGTACACCCACACAAACTCTTGGTGTGATCTCAAGAAATGACATAAGTGTTGTATATATAGACAGTAATCATAGCTCTTTGTCTTAAAAGCAAGACAACATCTCTAATTTGACTACCAATCAAGTTTTGTAATTTTTCTTTCTGAATTACTTGTGCAAACTCTTTTGGTCTTTTCTGAACTTCTCTGTGGTGAAGATTTAGTGGGCAGTTCTGCTTGGACCAGTGTTCTGGTCTCACCACTACTGTGGTCCTCTTGCTTGGTAAACCCAGGCCTGACATCTTTACCTAGCTAGGGGCCCAGTGGGCCAGCCCCCATTCCCCAGGCACATACCCTGTGTGTAGATGCTCCAAAGCCCAATATCTGTGTCTTTGTTCCCTGCCTGGCACAGCACGTGTAATTCCCATTTGAGAGGGATGTAGGAGAGCCGTATGGGAAAGCACAGCACTGTTTAATGAATAAAAAGACATTTACAAAACAACAGGGTTTGTTGTGGCTACATGCAGACTTTACACTAGACAGAGATGCCAGCGTTCCTAAGAATCACAAACAGAAAGACTATTCACAGGCACAGTCAGCTGATTAATTTATTCTCTAACAATAATTTTTATGGGCAAGTTGTCTTGAAAATAGTATTTAGGAAATAAAATCAATAGTCCTTTTTAAGAATTTCAGAGATATTGGGGAAAGGGAAGTAAAGTTGTTTCATACTTTTCATTATGTGATGCTTGATAAAGCACAGAGGAGTCACACTTTCTCAGTCTGAGCATTTTTTATATATTGCCTCAGTAACCAGAACTAGAGCTGCTATCTTGCAGCTATTACTTATTGTGCTGTTTCAAGAGATAGGTTCAGCTCTTACTGCTTCTTTGTCTGCAGTCTATCAAAGTTTCATATTTTTTCCTCCAGATTTTTATCTATGACATTATGTGGTTCCCCCATGATGGTTTTTTCCCCTACAGGATGCTACTCTGGTGTCTGCTGCTCTCTCAAACTTCTGTTGTTGGTTTTTAAGCTTTCCTACTTTAGCGTCTCATTTGTGCTTTTACTTTTTTGTGTTCTTTTCCCCAATGACTCCACCAGTTCTCTATCCAAACACATTTTATTACAGCCTCAATCACCATTTCTGCCTCTAGATATTTCCCTTTAAAGTTTCTTTTCTTCTGTTTGGAATGGGTTTCCTTTTCAGTCCTGATAGAGTTGCTTCCTTGCCCTCGTTTTTTTTTCCAGGTCTGTGCTCTAGCATCTTACACTAACTTCTTGTACCCTGTTTTAGCTTAAGACCTCTTGGAATCATATTTTACTCTTAATGTTACCAAAGACAGGTTTCACAGGGTCTGTAAGTACTACAATAGTACAAATACATATTTGAAATTCATCATCCCGCTAGGGCACATTCCTGATGTCCTAACCTAGCAATTTCCATGCTCTTAGTGCGTGGGCTTTTCAAATGCTGTGATAGAGAAGTATATTGTAGTCACTTAGCAACCAGAACTCGCTTTTTGAAAGCAAAAATATTGGTTTTGTTTGTAATTTTGGTTTCTGGAACTTTAACAATTGCGTGCTCAGGAAATCAATGCAGTGTTTGCAGGGTTGCAGAACAAAGATGCTGTGTTGCTTTATGGGCTTGCTTGCACACTTGTGTGTGTGCATGCTAACCTGCTTGCTCTCCTCGGTTATCGATGGGACAGGGTATTTTCTTGTCCTCTTTTGTTCCTGATTTGCGAGAGTATTGCTGAACTACACTTACAGGTGGTCAGTGAGAACGTTGGTATTTAAAAATCTGGAAAAATCTGTTCCTCTGCTGCAGAGGCAGGCTGCCTCCAATGCATCCCCAGCTGTGAAAAGTTCCAACTGCCCTTTATTCAACATCCAGCGCTTCCAGTTTTGTCCCTGGCAAACTCTGCAATGCAGCTCTGAGTGATCAATGCAAAAGATTTTGGCATAAGAAAACTAAAAGTGTGGGTACAGCACAAACCAAATTGAATTGCAAAATAAAAGAGCACAGGCAATTCTCCTGATTGTATTATTCAGCTTCACATTTATTTAATTAAACTCAAGCATTTTCTAATTAAAACGCAGCCCCTGCAGGATTTCCCGCTTGCCGCCTGCGAGGCGGGCTGCGGCGGGCAGGGCTCGGGGGAGCCTGTCCCTGGGGATGGGGGTGGCCTCGTCCTGCGGCGACGATGCTGCGGGACAGCCGGGAGACACCGTGCCCGAGGGGGTGCCCGCGGCCCGGCCCCGGGCTGGGACACACGCGCACTTCCCGCTTCCAAGGCAGCGCACTGCCCTCTAATGCTGCTTCCCGGTAGTGGAGGAGGGAAGCTCTCCGGAGGGTGTCCGCTGAAGGGAGCCCTGCCGAGGTTTCGGGAGAAAAGCGGATGTTTTCGGTGCCGCGGGGAACGGGGAGAAGCAGGGCATAGTTTGGGGGGACACCCCGAGGCCAGCGGCGGTTTCGGACTCTCAATCCCTAGGCGAGCCTGGTGGCCCAGCCTAGCAGAGGAGCTGCTGTGGTGCCTTCTGTACTTACTTGACACAGGTTATTCTTTCTGGAAGTAAACTCTTCCCGAAATTTGCTGTAAAAGAGCTCCAGGTCAGAAATGTTGCCTCAGGGCTTTATTTATAGCTGTGACCTGTCTTAGGTGAGGCCATGGCTTGAGGTGCTGCAGAGGCAAGGTTGCCCTTTGTCAGTGCTGCCCTTTTTGCTTCAGAGAGGCATGTCCAAGCTGCACACTGCAGTTATGTCAGAGATGTCCAAAATTACCATATCTTGCAGATCTTGTGGGGGGGATTCCCATCCCTTTGAGCCTGTGTCTTAACAGAGGAGCAGGATTTGCTCCTTCTGCTTCCTAGAAATGCGTGCCCGGAGGTGGGTTTGCCTTTGCTTTCTTTGCCAGGGTGCCATTGGGTAAGGGCTCTGGTGGTCCTGGCAGTGGGCTCTCCTTTTGGAACCACAGTTCACCACAGGGAAATCAAGGCACCAGGAAGTGCTGGTGTTTTAGATGCTGGCCTGTGAGATCCAGGCTGCAGCACAACAGAGGCTTCATGGAGCCATGGTATTGGAAAGGAAGGGCTGGAGGAAGGCTGCAGAGGTGGGTGGTGTGGGGTGACCTCCCTGTGGCACAGGAAGGATAGTGGTGTGGGGCAGAAAGCTTCTGCCAATAATGGAGTTCAGTGTTTTCCTGACCCGAGGGCAACTGGGTACGAAGCTTGGCTGGGAATGGCTCATCATAAGACTGTCATCAGTTGGTTTAAGTCGATACCAATTACAAGGTTATTAATTAAAAAAATGTGACTGCTGTGAATAATGATTGTAACCCTTTATTTTCCAGATAATCACATTGCAAATATTTTGTCTGAATTCAAGCTCTCTACATGCACTGACTGAGAAAGGCTCTACTCCATTAAACATGTGTTTTAAATGTCGTAATAGTATCTTTTAAAATGTTAGGATTGATGTTTTTTTCTTCACGATTGTGATTTTCCAGCCTTGAGGAATCTTCTTTGACTCAAGACTCCTTATTCATGCATCTTCTGCTGTCTGAGAAAACATAAAAGTTCCCTCAAACACAGCACAACATGAAAGGGTGAATGTTCAATCAGGCATGGAAACTCGCCTGATGTCATCTCTTGTTTCCAAAGAAGTTTTCTGGCATTCCACTAAGTGTTCCCATGCTTTGATCTGTGGGAAAGAGATACTAGGGTAGTCACCATCCTTTACTGGCACTGAGATAAGAGCTTGCTGCTCATATTATTGCATATCTGTTATGTTCTGGGGTCAACCTCCAGACTGGCTGCCATATCCTGGAGGATGGAGCTTGGGGCTGACTGCTCCACATGAGGACTGGTGTGTTTGCTCAAGCAAACCTGCATCTCTGAGAGTTTTCAGAGTGGCCTGCTGGACCCTTTTCTGTGTTCACAGAGGGGCACAGCCTCCAGGGGAAGAAAGGAGTAGAGGAGGGCAGTGAGAGAGCTATCTGTACACTGTCTCACCTTGCAAAGCAGCTGGTGCTGCCTTATTTCTGCACCTGAGGTTCAAGAACAAAGAGCTGTCTGGCTTTGGTTTGTGGTTCATCAGCCAAACTTAGAGACAGCTCCAAAATGAGCTCTCCCCTACCTCCAAACCTCCCCTCTCCCTGCACCTCTAAGGCAAGCTCTAAGCCTTACAGTGCCACTCAGCTGTGCCTGGAAAATGCGGTCCCCACCCTTGCTGACACACAACTTGATGGATTTGGGGGCATGAATCCTTCTCAGGGACGCACGTAGCCCTGGCTCCATCACCGCTGGGCAGGACAGATGTGAATCCACGTGCATTGGTGACGCAGGCAAACTGGATTTGGCCAGCTGCCGGGGCTTTGAATGTTCATTTTGGGGGAGGGAGGAATGGAGGGAGGGAGGGAGAGAGGGAGAGAGGGAGGGAGGGCAGGAAAGGGGAAAACCTGCCCTCTGCCTGCTTCTGGTACTGAGGTGCCTAGGGAGGGAGCAGGAGCTGTGAGCAGAGGAGGAGCCAGGGCAGGGCTGCTGCTTTGCCAGGAGATCCTTTCCTCGTTTGATGGCAGAGACATAATATTGTAGGGCCAATGCACAGGAGCTGGCTGGAGCTGTCTGTCCCTTTTCTGCATCCGATGGATTTGCGTGCATCTGTGTGTGTTGCTTTGTTTTTCCACCCTGTGTTTTTTAGTAATAATCCCCTCCAAGGTTACAGAGATATCATTTGTCAGGCAAGCCGACAGAGCTCTTTCTTACTATGGGATTACATAAGAGAACACAGGCTTTATTACCATTTTAGGACGTATTAGCATTGTGGATTATTTCCATAGAGACTGAGCACCGTGGCAGCTTTCACTCAGGGTTCCCTTGTCCTTCATCTCCCCCAGCATCTTACTTTTAAAAAATTATATCCATTAGTGAAAAAACAAGCAGGAAGCATCCTGTGAAGCCTGGTCCATAATCAATGTTGTATGTGGAGGGCTGACACAAGTGCCAAGAGTGCATTGCAAGACTGCTCTCAGAAAGAGGGATTTCAAGGAGACGATGCAGAGCATCAAGAAAGCAGACATGCCTTCTTCATTCCTGCTTGTCTGTGTACCTTCACGTGAGGCTAGGGAGGGCTGCTGCCCCTGCCTTGGTCATTCTTTGCTTGTGGAATCATGGCAGGTTAAGTCAATGCTTCATGTCTCAATTGAACAGTCTGTAAAAATGGGGAGGTTAATTTTGCTGGGGTATCCTGTTGGCCATGGTAATATATGAGACTATGATTTATCCACAGCATCTTTTCTGTGACAAAGGCCAGTCCTAGAACAGCTGTCTCATACTGGCTGTGAGTCTTTTGAGCTTCCAGTAGAGTAGGAAAAGGGTGTGGAGCATTGCTGTAAATAAATGCAACTGCACATTCTTCCCTTGGAAAAGCATCTGGCCATACTTTTAAGTCCTGCATTTCTGATGCATACTGTAACCAGGCTGTGAGGGGATCTCCTCCACAGATGGACTAGCAGGGGATATTTTAGGTCTTTTCTCTTTTCCTCAAAACTTATGGAGAACAGAAATGTTCTTCTTGAGCAAGTCTAAGGGATCACTGAACTGTAAAATTTGGAAACTGATTTCCTCCTCTTTGATGTGCCTCTGCTACAGCAAAAATGTTGGCATATCTCATGGCCTGGCAGACATGGGAGTGGGAAATTTCTGGCCTTCATATGTGCTGGAGGTGTCTGTTACATGAAGGGGTTTGTCATGACCCTTAAACTGCATCGTGCAAAGCTGATAGACACCAAGTGCCAGGGCAGATGCCAGCTCACTTGTCAGTGACCTGTCTCCATGTCTGGAAAGAAGTCTTTTGTTCCACTTCTTCCTGGTCTTTTCAGGGATCATCTAAGTAATCTAATTAGTGTTTCTTCTCCTGATGCTGCTCATATATAACCAGTAACGTGAAAGTTGTACTAGACTTGAGCAACCCCCAACTTAGGGAATACCTGCAGTGTTTGCACTGCAGTCATATGTCACAACTATCCCTCAGGGCCAGTCTTACAAGATAGCAATCAGAGAGCTAACTTGTGACCAAGAAAGAGGCTGCTGCTCTGTTTCTTGCATGCTTCTGTTCCGGCCCATGCTCTAGTATGTCTGTGTGCACACCTCTTCCCTGCCAGTGAAACCAGTGGGATCTGGGTAGCAAATGTACTCCAGTGGCAGAACAGGCCTCTGCAGAAGATGTGCTTTCTACAGGAGAAGCAAGAAATAAATAAAAATTCACTGAGGATCAGTCATTCTTGAGTGACTTGCTGAAGAAAGGCAGGGAATTTGAGGTTGTTGGAGATGTGTGGGAACATATTGTTCTGTTCTGTGATGGCTACTGTAGAAACTCACATGAATTCCTGGACAGCCACATACTAGACAATTAAAGGAAACCAGGCTTCAGATAGTCTGTTCAAGAAGCTTTTGGTTCCTCTTTGGAAGGGTAAGTTTAACCTAAGCATTAAGAAAGTAGCTGTCCTGTTGTGACCCTGGCAATTGTGTTGTTTCAGTGCTTTATCAGCACAGTGCCTCCTTACCTGGGATGTTACTCTGAAAACCTTGATCTTTACTTGTAGGCTAATTGCACCAGAGTCTTGGCTTATCTGTCTTTTCAAAGAATTAGTTATATTTCTTGCCATTAATAAATATGCTCTTTGCTGCTGTAGAGAAATTGTGTCCAAGAGAGGAAAAAGAAATAAAATGAAGTTCTCATTTTTGTGACCTGCTTTGACTTACAAACTTTATGTTCACTGATGGGCCAGTCTCATGTTTTCTTCTCAACAAAAGGACCTAAAGACCCTTTAAAGCCCTCAAGAGACACAAGTTTCTAGCTAATGACTTGTGGCTGTGTAAGTAACAAGATGCTTTGCTCACACAATGTAGAAGAGGTTTGGATCTTTGAGGATTTTTAGTTGGACTCCTCATCCAGTCATAGGACACTTGCTGGCCAACAGAAAGTTCCCTATGATCTTTACTTTCTATAGAAGAGACCAGGCGTGATGTTTAAAAGTGAGTCTCTCAGTCCTTAGAGAAGTGCATTTACAGAAATTCTTTGTAATCTAAAATGTCTTATCCTAGCCAAAGTGGGCTACTACAGCAGACCCCAGCAAGGCAAGCTTGTTTGTGGGGAACAACCTAAGGAAAAGCTGTTTTGGCTGGAATAAAAATCCCTGTGTGTTCTACTCTGAACTGGTATGGCCTCACCTTGAGTATTGTGTGCAGTTTTGGGCACCATGATATAAGATATTAAGCTGTTAGGGTCCAAAGGAGGGCAGTGAGAATGGAGAACAGCCTCAAGGGAAAACCGTGTGAGGAGCAGCTGAGGTCACTTGGTCTGTTCATCTTGGAGAAGACTGAGGGGAGACCTCAATGCAGTTACAACTTCCTTGTGAGGGGAAGAGGAGGGGCAGACACTGATCTCTTCTCTGTGGTGACCAGTGACAGGACCCAAGGGAATGGCCTGAAGTTGTGTCAGGGGACATTTAGTCTGGATATTGGAAGAAGGTTCTTTCCCCAGAAGGTGTTTGGACCCTGGAACAGGCTCCCCAAAGAAGTGGTTACAGCACCAAACCTGGCAGAGTTCAAGAAGTGTTGGTGGCTGGAGACTTTACCCAGAGATCTGACTTTCCCTCAACTGAAAACAAGACAAACAGTTTTCTTAGGTGAAATTTGCTACAGTTCAGAAAAGAATTGTTCTAGGATATTCCTATCAGCCTGTGGAAATCACTAGGGAAGCTCTTCAGTATCAGATCCTAGACACGCTGCTCTGCAGGGCTTAGGGCAAGTGCTTTTCTTCATGGCAGCAACACCAGCACCCATACACTGCAACACCTGTGTGTGATTCTTGAGGGTTTTGGTATTTGTGGATGGACTGCAAGGGTTTGTGCCTTGGACTGATGACTGACGGAGCAAACCTGCAGGCCTATGCAGGCAGTGGGGCTGGCTGCATTTCTCACGTGAACAAGAACAACATGCTCTCTTCCAGGAGCCTCAGGGAAGGGCACATATCTGAACTGTGCTGTCTGTGGAAATGATTAGTATCTGTTTATCACAGCTACCGTCAAAGCAGAATGGCAGATAAATAAAATGGAGAAGAACCTTCTTTCTACCACAGTTCCAGGAGTTCCTTCACCTCATACTTGCTCATTCATGTGGCACAAATCAATTTTCCTTGATGGTTAGATGGATTGCATCTGCAGAACAGCAGAGAGATGAGCAGGCATTGCTTCTGTCTTTTGTGGTCCTCAAACACTCTTTGAAGTGAAGTTCTGACTGCAGATTCTCCAGTGTCTGCAGCTGCTGCAGATGAAGGAGACATCCATCTCAAACCTTACTACCCTGTGTCTTGCCTAAGGCACCTAACTTTGGTGCAGTGGGAAACCTGTGAAAATGTTTGTCAGCGACGGAGGGTGATCCTCGGGGTAGTCCCATTAACTTCCATCAGAGCCTGTCCTGCCCAGGAGCCCCTTGCACACAAACTACTACCTTGGGAGCCATGGGTGTAGCTTAATTCTTGCTTCTCCTTGTTTTTGTTTGATAAATCTGTCACCAAAGTAAGTGTGCATGAGGACTTGTGGTATGTTAGATAGGCTGCATGGAAGGCTGTTTCCTGTGTGGAAATAGCACAGTAAAGCTGGTGTGTCCTAGCTGCAAGCAGCCTTGCATGGCATGTGGACAGAATTGTTCTTTTTTGTAAGTCATCAGACTGTGCCTGCACAGAGCTCTAAAAAGACTGTGGTAACAGCCCAATTTCTCTTTTTCTCCTCTCATGGTTTTAGGAGATTAAAAAAGAAAGAATTAGTTGAGGGGCACCTGGTCATGCAACAGTCCTGTGGGTGTGTTGGTATGACCCCTGTGTGGCTCATGGTATACTCTGAAAATTTAAAGAAGCTTACCCAAAAGGAAATTCCTTATCTACTTACATTGTGTGGTAGTAGTGCCTTCAGTTCCAGCAGGGGAGACCTCTCAGGGATCATAGCAACCACTGTGGAGCAGTTTTGCTGATCTGCTCCAAAGAATGGTGGGTGTCATATTAAACTCCTTGTGCCTGTGTTGTATTTAACAACACCCAGCATTCTTAAAAGTTGCCTTTGTTAGACACCTGTCCTTATTTAGTGTTTTATTTGAGCACCGTATGTATGGTGCATTTGTACTCACCACACCCCTAAGAGCTGCTTCATTGCTTCATGCTTCACTCTGTGAAATAAAGATGATTATTCATCTTTAGGCATATTATAGGGTATTTGCTAGTCTGAATTTGACTCTGCATGGGCTTGCCTCTATGTTGAGATCTTCTGAACTGGGCCTGATTTGATGCCTTGGGAAGGCAGTGTGATTGCTCTTCCAAGTGACTTCCAGAGTCATGTATATTGCTTGCAGGACAGAAAGGAGGAACCTGAAGATGAACCTTTGATCTGAGAAAAACACCCTAATTTCAGAGCTATCCTCTGTTTCCAGGTACACTGACACTAACATTTCAATCTGTGGAACCCAGTTAGTCTTGCAGCAAGAAGAAAAACACCCTTTGACTTATAAATTGAGCACACTTAATGGGGAGCAGCATAGGAGCAGTCATTATTAATAATTATTTGCATAACAATAGCCCTTCTTCCACAGATCTCGCAAAGCTGGGCAAACATGAATTAATTCAACCTTGAACTACCCACATGGGAGGATGAAAAGTATCATTATCCACATGAACAGTTTCTCTGCATGATTTTACTAATTATAGTATAGCACTTAGGTGTTGTTATATGCGCTGTGTAAGAAGGTAAATAACATTTTACAGAGAGAACTAAAGGCGTTTCTCACCCAATCAGACTCTTTCCAGCACTCACACTATATTGTCTCCAGCAATGGGCAGAATTATTTTGGCAGAAGGTGAAGGAAATGGGCAGCATAGGCAGAGCTATAAATAGGTGAAATGCCTTGCTTATGCCCTGCAGGAGTGGGCCTTTCAAAGAACTGGATCAAGATAGTAACTCAAGTTGCACACCCTGCACCATACCAGAACAGCTTCCACCTTCCTCTGTCACTTGGAGGGATCTCATTCCTGTTCCTAGCAAGGTAGTGTAACGCAACCCTCCTAAAAAGGCTGTGCTATTCCGTTAGCACTGCTTAAGATTTAACCAGGTTGGTCCAATGAGGTGTGGGAGAACCTTCTGCTTTTTGATGCTTTGAGTGTTAGGGAAGCAGCTACTGCCTCAAAGCCCTGGGGAAGTGCCACTGAAATACTTCCAGCTACCTGGGAGCCTGTGGGTATTCCTTCTTCCTGGCATCCGAGACTTATAGAAGGGCCTTTGCTGTGCTTTTTTCCTGCTAAGCTCATGGAAAATAGCTGGCTCTAGGTTTTCCTGAGGACAGCCCAGCAACTGGGCATGGCGGTGTCTGAAATAAATATAGTTTTGGAGTAGAGTTCATTTCCCCTGAATTAATGCAGCCTGACACAGAGCGCAGGAGCATGTGCCATCTGGTCAGATCTGCCTTGATTTTCTGAACAAGGGGGAGGGTAACCGATACTTTTATGAACTGTGCTTGCTGCACAGGCGAAAACAGTAATCCCCTAGGTACTGAAAATGAGAGATGCTAATCTGAAATTAAAATGGGTAAATGTGCACAGGCCCGGTAAGGTCGTGAAGATCAAAACCTTGTTCTCTAAGGAAATGAACATTTTTATCTTGAGAAGCCCCAGGCACAGCCACGTAGCCCACCAGCTTAATAGGAGGTGGTGGGGTAGCATGCTGCTCTTGCGGGGTCAAGCTTGTTCCCTGCACATATAGGGTGTAATGTAATTTCCTTCCTCATCCCATGATGTTTGTAAGTTCTCTGCAGAGATTTTGCTCCTTTATTACCTGTCCATGCCGACTGCTCTACCCCGGGCCTGTTTTGCCATTGCCTTCTGATGCTGCTGTATAAATTGGGCTGGAATATGTCCCTCTCATTCCTCCTCAGCTAGAGAGCCGACATTTAATTCTACTTTTGCCTGCAGTCCTGCCGAGTGTGTAATGAAATGGCCAGGTTCCGTGGATTCTCCCTGGGAGGGAGTCAGCAACAGTCCAGCGGTGCGTCGTAATGCAAGCTGGGATGCTGGAGGAGATCCTCATCTCCTTTCTTGTGCTGCCATAGGAGCAGGGCTTGTGTGTTCATGAGCCATGGGCGAGCATTCTGCGCAAGCTGCCGGAAAGTTCAAGGCAGCCATGTGTGCCCTGCGGTAATGGCTACGAAGTCATGGCTGGCCATGACTTTGGTACAGGACAGACTCTTAAGGCCAGCCGTGCTGGCCTTAATTTAGCAGATAATGGCTGAGTAACCCAGAGGCATGTGTAAGGCAGGAACAGAAAGTGTTTGTCTTGTTTTCCTAACAAAATTGTGCCCTGGCTGTGTGCCTTTCAGACTTTCAGCCATCACACTGCAGTACAAAATAATGATGAGGGCTCTGAAGCTTCTCTGAAGATCAGGTGAGGCTGGCCTGCATTGCCACCAAGAGCAAAGAGGACAGCAGGGAGGTGGCAAAAAGCTGCTTTCACATGCAGCAAAGCACTGAGGGAATCTGTCAAGGTGCGGAGAGAGATGCAGGTAATAACTTCCTTTACCTGCCTGAGGTTTGTAGTGCCTGCACTGCTCAAGGATAAAACCTGTCATCCTTTCACATATGCTTGAGATGAAACAGAGTTGTGGGCTAACAGAGACCAAAACAGAGGCAAAATTGGGGTGTAGAAACAGCAGAGGTGGTAATTGAATTTTTTTGGGGGGGATTGTTTGCACACATTCGTGGCCAAAGCCTCTGTCATCCTGGAATTCATGTCCCCAAAACACAATCTTGTGCCTCCCATCTAAGGGGTTATTTTGTCTGGTGCAATTAGGTCTTCCCTTGGAGCTGTGGGTTCCGCTCCTCAGTAAGCAGTGAGTACAGAGCACACAGGGCCAGATTGCACTGCTTGGTGTTGGGGCCAGCACCACTTCATGTGGATGTGAGGGCTGCAGGAAGGGGAAAAACTGGAGGTGTGTTTTCTGTGTGGTTAGTTCAAGGAGAATATTGTAGCTCTTTTGGCCAGGAAATATGTGTGGAGAGAGGACATTTTCCTGTGCTAGCTTGGTTGTCCCTTTTCCCTGATGAAAAGCAGAAGCACTACCTTGATGTATTCCTTCCGTTCTAAGATTAGTAAAACTTGCCTGGCTTTTTAGGGGAAGCTGCATTGCAATGTTTGGGTAAAATATGCTATCAAAGAGGGTGAAGGTTTATCTGGCCTGCAAAATCCAGTTAAAGGGCCAAGATTGAGGTTTAATTCATGACAGAGAGATTCCGTCTCAGAAATTTCCATTGGTTTCAGGAGTGTAGGACTCTGATCATCTGTGCAAAGGGCATGTTTCTATTAAGATACTGTATTTGTTTCTCTCCTGTCCCCTTCCATCTTTTCTCCTGGAAAGAAGATACCTCCAAAATCAGGGAACTTAACTCTTTCACTTTTTTTTTCTTTAAGTCCCAACCTTGGTTTTTTTTTTTTTCTGGACCGGAATGCCCAATACAATCATGCAAAGGTCTTTTATTTATGTTTGGCTGGGAGCTGACCAGATGCCCCAGCCTGTGAAATAATCACCATCTGTTGATTGTAATTGCAAGGCAAAAGCCAAAAGCCTGGAAGGTTTTTTCAATGATGTATTCAAAGAACTGCAGCTTGACTTTTCTGAATAAAAACAAAAGCTTCTGCTTTGGGTCAGACTTTTTTTTTAATACCTCCCCACATGGTGAATGCCTATTAATAGCTCTGCTACTCATTCCCTCCTTATCAGAAGCAATTTGGCTTTGAGCTCTCTGGGTTTTTTCACTGCTGTCTGAGAAGGTGGCATCATTGCTGTGCCCTGGTGCATTGTGCCCCTCATCTGCAGCTCAGCACTTTGGTGGGGAACATGCTTGTCTGAGGCCCCCCACACACTGAGTTTCTTCTCTCCCTTTTTTTTATCTCTCTGACATCCTGCCATTCTCACATCAGTCAAAGCTGTCTCTGGGGAAGAAGGACAATGCCGAATGCTGCAGGTGCAGTGAGAATCAATAATTCATTTAATCATAAATTAATAAATGATGATGCTGCTTGGGGAGAAGGGGAGGAAAAGAAAGAACATTAATAAAGTGGTTTCCAGATCAATTCCACAACTCTGAGAGACTGAAGGAAGGCTCCAGAGGGCCTGAACTTGGTAATTGTCAAGATCTGTAGGAGTCCCTCAATACTATCATTGCTGTTGCTTGGGTTTAATTCAGTGATACGCCTGCTGTCTGCCCCCTCTCCTGCGGAATTTGGAGGCTGCCGAACTTCGGTATTTGCAGGATGCGGAGCAAAATGCCTCTGGGTGGGGCAAGTGAGCTGTATAGAAGTTTTTCTGCCTGCTGGATGAAAGCATTGCAGTTCCTCAAGTGCTTCTGCCAGGCATTGAGAGGAAGGCAGGTCTTCACTCCTGGCCCCCCAAGAGCTGAACTTGCTTCTCTGGGACCACGAGGTGCAACTGAGTGTTGTTCCCACCGGGTGACCTGGGAACACTCAAAGCTGTACTGCATCTGGCCCTGCCCAAAATACATGGTAGTGAATACATATGTGCATCCCATCTGCTTGACACTGTGGCATATGAAGGCAGAGCAAGCCAGGATTTAGCCATCAGAAAATGAGGAATAAATTTAATAAGGATGTTGAGTGTATTAACCTCCAGAAGACACCTCTCCCACAGGCAATGCCTGTTTGTTCCAGTAAGTGGGCAAAGACTTCCCAAAGCACTCCATTCTGTAGTAGTGGGCATAATGGGCAACCAAATTTGTAAAAAGCTGCCACCAAGCTTCACGTTTCTCTCCGGTGTGCTCTGTCCTTCCCTGTGCCTGCAGTAGTGCAGGCCTTTCGCAGCAGCTCAGCTGAAGGCCCTCAGGGCTGCTGAGCACTATTACTCTTGTTTTCTCCTTCATTGGCTCTTAAGTAACATCTGACACGGGGGTTGGATTTGGCTTTTTGAAAATACGTACAACCCCAAGGATGTTTCTCATGCACTAAGTGCTCTGTGGGTCTACCTGCAGTTTGAGCTAACTTAAATTTCTATGAGAGATGAAAATGTTTTGTTTTTTTTCTGTCGTTGTCCAGAAGAGGTCAGGTCTGTTTATGCAGTGCTTCGAGAAATTCAGGAACTGTGGCCCTCTCCCAGCCCTTCCTATGGTCAGCAGGCATCTGGAAACATGAACTCCCTGGGGGCAGGAGGTCTTTACTATGTATTTGTATGTCACTGTACTAGTAATGGTAATGAATAGTGGAATTAGAGCCGTAGTATCTCTTTTATGTAACCATGCATGCTGCTAATGGGCCTTAGATTAGCCGGAGCTTCTCAAACACCCAGCAAGGCTGTTTGCCTCAGCAGTGGTTTGAATTTTGCCCAGTGCTTGTGTGCTGGGTAAAGCGTCTGCTTTTCCTAGAAGGAAGGAACAAATCGATGCAAATGAGGGTGCTGCTGTAGCTTGGGAGCTGGGATCTCAGACAGTGCAAAGACTGGGAGACAGAGAAAAGATCTCCAAAATGCTCTCTCTGGATGCAGCAGTATCTATTTTCAGTGCTCCTTCTTGCCTTTTTGTTGAGTTATTTCTGATTTAAACTGATTCAGAAGCAGAACAAGGCCATCCTATTTCCTGGTGTAAGGTCTACTTTTTTTCTTCCTGGTTTAATCTCATAACTCCTAGTTATTACCTCCTCTCACTCTGCAGTGTTCACATGCATCAAGTGTATCTTACAGTTTACTACCCTAGGGTTGTTCCTTAAAAAACTGTATGCATTTAGCCCTGCTTAGTCTTCTGTGCATATTCTTCCATGTCTGTTTATCAATAATCTCTGATATTTTTCTAGTTTGCTGTTCATCTATTGGTGATGAGGAAAAATGATGGAATTAACCGTATTGAATCCTTGGACTGGCTGTGTTGAAATGGTGTGGACACTCTCCCCTCCCTTTTTTCCTTTGCTACGTTGAGATGCACTTCTGCTTCCCACTCAAAATTGCCAGAGCCTGATTTGCTAATGAAGCACATCAAGATTTTTTTTATTTGCTTCTTTTCTGTAACCTCAAGTTTCAGGGAGTGAAACAGTTTCTGTGCTTTCTCCCTTCAGTTGCATATCCATCTTTTAGATTACTGCTCTCCAGAGACATTAAATGTTTTCTTTTTTCTGTGTTGATAGGTAGAGTTTGTGGCTTTGGTAAGTCTAGATGCAATCATCCTCTGTTCCACTCATGCTACTCTCTGCTTTAACTTTCAGCCCATTGCCCTCACATGCTCAATTTTAAGGAGCTATGTGTTCATCGAGGCCCTCTTTCTTTGTCTTCCATTATATTTGTAATTTCTCTTAGGGTGGCAGCTGCAAATTTCATGGACAGTTAGTGTTGTTTTCCTGTGACACTGTTTTAATAAGGCCACCATGGATGAAAACCCCTTGGCATGTCATTTGTTATTTCCCAGTCCAACAAAGCATATTTTCTTTTGGTACCACTTGCCAGTATTTTGATCCATGGGCCTTTGGTTCCAGTGAGGCAGTGTCAAATCCTTCAAACTCATAAAGCTTCAAATTTTCTTCACTATCTTTCCTCTGTGTGCTAATGTGTATGCGTATTAAAAAGCAAAAGATTTTAACTTGTGTATTTCATGTGATTTTATTCTTTAGATTCTTAATGATCCTATGTATTTGTTTCATTATTTCACTAAGGCTAGACATTGACTTAGAATTAAATATTACTGGCTCTATTCCTTATTGAAAATCTTTATTATGTTTGCTTTTTGGCTGGTTTTGTGGAACCTCCCTAGCTCAATGTAAACTGTCAGATTATTTGTCACTGGGATAATACGTTTGTCAATGCCTCACCATAACAAATTAGGCCCCTGATCCTGCATACATTTATGCAGGTGCTCATATGTATAGATTGCCTAACATTCAGCTCTATATTAGTTCTGTTGATGTGAAAAATGCTTTTAAAAAATGTCTCTGTCTTTTCTGGATTAAGTTCTAGGATGTTGCTTGCTTTATTTCATTTGTGGACATATAATTCTTCAAGTTCTTTTTGCTTCTGCTTTTTTAAAACCGCATTCCCCCCCTCTTTTCTAGTCCAAAATTCTTCTCTTTATTCTTATGGCTAGAGAGATTTACAAAAGCTGTTCAGCCATTTCTGAACTATTCATTTCATCCTCATCTTCACTTATTAATGAACCCACCTTCTTTCTGGTGCTGCTTCTCCTCCTGATGAATTTGTAAATCCCTTCTTATTCTCCTCAATGCCTTAGGCAACAAAAATTCATTTGCTTTTTTTTTTTCCCCTTGTCCTTATCTCTTCCTTGCATCCTTAACTGGCACTGTATATTCTTGTTTAGTCGCAACCCCCACTTCCATTTGCAGCAAAGGAATTTCTGGAGATTTTCTTAATGAAAAAGCATCAATAGGAAAACACCATGCTGTACATTGCTATATGATCTGGAATATTTAATTTAAAAGTTGTGTGTTGTGGAGCTTTCTCAGGGTCAATTTATGTTGCAGTTACTGCATAGCAAAGCCAGCATTTTGACTAAAGCATTTATTTGCTAAAGTTTAAAAGTGCTCACTGTGGCTTGAGCAGGGCAAGACAGGCAGGTGAGCAAATGGGAATTCCTCTGCTTTCTGAGTGGTTTAATGCACTGTGCTGTATTGACTGCTCATTCCAAGAGCCGCTCTCCTTCCCTGGTAGGAGATCTAGAGAAAGCTCCCTTTCTAAGGGGACCCCTTCTAACCCAAAGTGCGTGGTGGAGGTCTGTGAGTGTTTCAGCCACTTGCTGCTCAGGAGAAGGCAAAGAGCTAAGAGGAAATCTTGGCTGAAACACTGAGTGGCTGTAAAAGGGGAGAAGAGGCAGGAGGTCTTTCCATCCTTGGAAGCTCCACTTGAAGACAAATTGGCAACAGTGCTGTGTTTGAAAACAGGTGTGATGGTGTCTGAGCTCCATCAGCATGTTGGGCAGGCAGAAATATCCCATGACTTCTGTGACTGCTGCCACCAGAGATGGCAACCTGCCTTGGGCAGCAAGGCTGGAGAATGTCTGGTGAAGGAGTTTTTTGCACGAGATCTGGGAACAAATAAACCTGGAGGCTAAATTTAGAGGCTCATTAAAGAAGACCTATTCAGCCAAGGCTGATATTGTGACCTGTAAAAATGCCTGTAACTCAGCTCCTGAGAATGGAGCTATATCACTGACCTGCCTTATGACCTCGGGAAAGTCTCTGCCCATGTTCAGTTTCCCAGTCTCTTAAAGCAGGGACAGTGATGCAGGGTTACAGGGCTTTGGCCAACTCCTGACTGTGAAATGCTCCAAAAAAATGGGTAGAAATGGAAGTGTTTCTGTCTTTTAGGGACTCAGAATGAAGCTTTTTGTGGGGCAGTGCAGGAAGAAGTGGATTGTATGTAGTGGTTCCCACCACATCTTTTTGGGGTGTTCTGACCCACCTTTCTCTCTCACTTCCTCCCTTTGTGGATGCCATGGAGAGCAGATATGCACAAGAGAATGTAATGAGATCGTGAGTTCTCATGTGACTGTGAGACCAGAAGCCATTCTGTCTTCGCCTTCCCAAATCATGGCATCTTTCACATCCTTCCTGGACATGGACAAGTCAGGAGTCATGCAGAAACCTGAGGAGGTGAAAAAAGAAGGAAAAGCACAAAATATGCTTAAAGCAGAGTTTACTCCCGTAGACCCATGCTTTTCCCATAGGCCCATACTTTCCCCCTTCTTCTGTGCCCCACAGTGTTGGGCTACATGAGGGTGGGGAGCCTGCCAGAGTTCTGGTCAGTATGTTGGTTATTTTCTCAGAGGAAATGTCTTTTTGTTTACATGAGGGAGAGAGAAGCTTAGAGAAGAGACCTGGCACAGAGCAGTTGGGATTTGGTTAATCTGCTTAGAAATACATTAATCGGAGGATCAGATGCTGTCAACAATACTCTTTCCCCTCACTCTCTTCCCCCTTTCAGTACCTTCCTCATCACTGCTCCCACTGGATCCTATTGCTCACCCTCCTCCCTGCAACTCTCATCTCCCCTGCTGTGAATGCCAGGGAGTAATGAAGGACAAGGAGATTAAAGCAAAATTAACAAATAAAATATAAATCCTAGACCTAAATGAAAATTAAAAATGGGTATTCAGCTGTTTATTTATTTGCTTAAAAATAGCCTTGTACCCCAGCCAAAATAAATGTAGCCAGGATTTCCCTGGGAAGTTCTGGGGTAAACAGTCAGGTTTCAAAAGATGAGCAACTGGTGGAAATTGTGTCTGTCTGCTTTTTCCTTCGATTCCATCCACATGACATTATCATGGCATTATGACAGTGATTGGAGAAAAGACTAGTCCAACCCTCACTGCCTTCAGCAGAAACTGCAGGTACTCAGCCTCTGGCTGTCATCTCTAGTCCAAAGGTCCAAAGATGGGCATCCATAATTGTCAGCAGTCACAATTTAGGGGATGTTGTGATTAAAACTGGAGCCAGGCAGTTTGGTTTCTTTTTGGACAGCTGGGACAAGAATACACACAAGAACATTACCTGCAGAGGGAGAGGAGCTCTGAAAGGAGTTGTCACTGTTAGTGGCACATTGCTCAACATCCTGTTGCTTTTTTGCCTGGCCTCTGGTGAATTGGAAAGGAGGCTCAAAGGTGACATTCAATGACTATATGAAGCCAAGGCTGAGGCCAAATTTATTGCTCTCTGAGCTCTTTTGTAGCAGAATTACTGTTGTCAGAAGAGTTTTTGTTCTACATGCACTGTTTTCCTCTAACATTTTTGTTTTATGAATTTTTCAAGAAAAGCACTAGAACAAAAGGCATTGCAGTGAACAAATTATCAGTACCAACTGGGAGATAAAGAAAGAAAGTAGCTAGCAGTTGCTTTCTACTCTTAGTATTTGTTTTATTCCCCACATAAGACTTTTATATTCCTGGGTTTTGTTCTCAGATATGCAGTACTCTTGTTCATTCTCTGTATGAAGGTATAATCATAGACAATGCAGGATATGTGGTGTAGCTTGCTTAATTTCAAGGAAAACATTTCAATTCAGCAATCTCCTGACCTCCGAGCCATTATTTTAACAGCATTACAGTTGCATTAATTTTGGAGGTTTTGCAATCCCATGTTAATCCACATTCCGTTGAAGCCAGTACACAGACACCCATTGTCTTAAGCTGGGGTTGGTTCAGGTCATTACTCTTCAAATTGTGCTAAGGGAAAGGATGAGAATAAAGGGAAGGGTGCAGTGGTTATCAGAGCTCAGTTTCTTTTTGTGTTTTCATGGGTGAAGTAAAGGCTGTCTCAGAAAGAAATTGAGGTGGTAAATGTTTTAGAGGAGAATTGGGGTATTTTTGAGAGAAAAGGAGGCATGAGGAGAACACGAGGCTGCTGCCTAAGGGTGCAGCAGTATATGCCCCAAATAGGAACAGAATGTTTTGGCCACAGAGATCTCAGTGCTTTATCTGTTCAACAGGAAGATGTGTCCTTGTGCCAGTTCTCCTTCTCAGTTCCCTCATGCTAGAACACTGCACTGAAGAGAAGGTGAGAACTTACCCCTGGTTCTCTTCAGTGTGTTTTAGAGGAAGATCCAAAGGAAACAGTGCTGTTTATATAAACACATGAGAAGGTGCACTCATCTATTTGAGGACATGTGAACCCTGTTAAAGTTGGTGCACCCCATCTCTGCTTGGCCTGCCTCCTGTATTCCCCCACCAAATGCTAAATGTGGCTGCCAGGCTGGGTGGTGGTATCTGCTGGCTGTGTCCTGCAGGTCCTTTGCAGGCCTCTTTTTCCCAATGCATTTGTAGTGTTTATCTCATGACCTGCACTATAGTGTGAACTGTTGGTGCTCTGGGACAGCACCTTCAAAAGATCTGGGCTTGAGTGTTGGACTTACAACCAAAAAGTAGTCATAAGATTTTCCTGATGGCCATGTCCCAGCCTTATGCCAGTAAGGGAGAAATGCTGAATTAGCAGAGTCACAAATTCTTGTGCCTTGACTTCTTGCCAGCAGGTGGGAGACAAGGATACAATAAACCTGTCAGATATGTGTACCTTGGAAAGCAGCCCCACACACGTGAGAGGCTCTGTTACTTCTGGTTGGGAGCTGGGGCTTTGGTACCTGCTGGTTGACATTATAGCCCTGAACCAGTCTGTGTAGGGATTTTGTCTGTCTGGGCAAAGGAGGGTGTGATAACATTGCTGCTTCTATTTTGTTCAACATGAGTAAGATTCAGAGGGACTGTGGTAGTACAGATCTTGCTGTGAGCTGCCATCAGGAAAGCACACAATGTCCTTTCCAGTGCGGCATTCTTGCTGGTTTTAACATGCTACTTGGATTAAACCTAGTACAGACACATGCTGTGTCTACTGAGCACAGATACTTGTGGGTCTGGAGCTAGCCCATATCTCAAAAATGTTGTGGGGAGCTGGTACATATTTTTTCTTGGCAGGTGCTTTCTTCACCATGCTTTTTCTCTGTCTGACTAACCAATGTCATCCACTGCTTTTTCCATCCTCTTAACAGCAGTGGCTTTGCTGGGTCTTGCCTCAGGCCCCATGATTGGGCCACTGGTTGGAATTTGGGTTGCAACAGATATTCCAAGAAAGAAGTCCTTCAATGAAGAATCTTTTCCCATGTACCTTGTCCCTGGTAGCCATGAAGGAATTATGAAAGAAGAATTGCCTCCTACCAGTCTCTTCCCCTGCCCAGGGGCTTGCCATTGACTTCCTTGTTCATAGCCAAGACCTGACTTGACAGAGTTCACAGCCTGATGTGCTCCTTCTCAGGCTCAGTGTTGTATGTTGGTGTGGATGTGTGTTGCTGGGCTGAGAAGGGAGTTTGGAAGCGCTGGGGTGGTTGTCCCTTCCAGCATGGCTGCATACAACACATGCACTATTGCTGAACAAGCTGCAGGTCCCTGGGAAAGTGAACTTCCTACACATCTCCACATCTCTTTTTTTTTTTTTTTTCTGTGACCTCCTTCACATCTCCTGGACAGTGTCCCTACAGTTGAAGCATGAAGAAGCTTGAGATCTTGGAGCACCTTTTTACGCCAGTGATACATGGACTGTGGGCTGGGACACGGGTGAGCACTATGTAGGTAAACTCTAATAAATAGTAGAAACTCAGTGATTTCATTCAGCCACTCTCCAAAAATAAGAGTGGATTGTGGGCCAGAAGGTCAGGCACCATGATTCTGGTCTGTGTGCTGCTTAGCAAAGTAGCAGGCTAAGTCTCAGTCAGCCCTATACCCTACATTTAAAACTGCTTGAGATGGAGTTTTCAGCCTCCATGGAGCAGTTTGTTACAGAGCTTTGCTGTTGTCACAGCTAGATAGCTAGTCAGAGATCTTGCTGCAAATTTTGTTGCTAATAAAGATGATTGGTGGGGAAAAGAGAACTATTTTTATCATGCAAATTAAAAGCATAGTACATTTTTCTTTTAGCATTTTTCTGTCTATTTTTCTTCTGTTTCTTTTCTGTCCCTTTGATGTATCTCCCTATCTCTATCTCATTTCCTACCTTCCTTCTTCCACGATTATCACTTTCTCCTTTCACGGAGAGCAGAAAGAAGCATCTGCTGTGCTTTTTGAACTCCCACTTAATCCTGCCTGATCTCCCATTATTAGAAGGCTCCTTTCCCTCTGGTACCTTTGTGCTTGGTGCAGATGAGTATGGCAGAGCCCTACGGAGGTTCCTGTGCTTTTGGGATGCTTCCCAGGTAGTGCCTCCAGCCCCATCTCCTTCCTCGCTCAATCTAAACAGCTCATGCTCAGATGCTAATGTTATCACTCATTTCTTCCAGCCTGGTGGATGGAAGATGGGTGGAAGTGACGCCTGGAGCTTTCAAATATGTTCATTAATTAGGCCTCCTGGGGTGTATTCCCGGCTGACCACTCTGTGTGCGTATGCGGAGCTGGCGGACAGGAGGAGAGGGCATGCCTGGCTCTGGAGCATACGCTGTGCATCCTGCCGGTTTGCAGGCTTGCTTTAACAGTTGGTCATTCCTTAAAGCCTCATCCTCCTGCAGAACCGCAGAGAGCCTGGGATGCCTTGGAGGGGCAAAGAGATGCAATCGAGTTTGACAGGATTTGCACCACAAATTAAGTGCTGAATGTTCACGTTTGACACTCCAGTTCCATGGAGCTTTTGGGTAGCCCTTCACAGAGAAATCTGTCAGAAACCCAAGCATCCAGAAAGCAGGGGGAAATCCACTCTGCCACCTCCTGTTTTTCACTTCTCAGAGGATGCAAAACACCAAATTGGTGCTGCATGGCCTTGTCAGCTCTAGTGTGCTGGAGAGGAAGGTACTGTCATGGCAGGGAGCTTGCACAGTGCCCTCCCTCCACTGCCACCCCACACCTCCATGCTTGGTGTTTCATTTTAGATGTAATGGGGATGTGGCGGCCGCACCACCATTCTTCTTGATTGATTAAAAGTAAAAGTATGAACCAAACTCATTTAATTATGTTGAGCCAGGAATGTTCTTGTCAAAAGACTAACAGAAGCTTGGTTTCGTATCACAGATTTCCCATAAAAGACTTCACCTTTTTGTGACTTGGGTACAGAAATACATATCAGTAGGTTGTCCTATACTGAGAGCTGGGCAGGCAGTTCTAAAAAGCTGTTCCTTTGATGGAAGTCATCCCTGAATGGGCAACAGCCTTGTGCCAGTCTCAGTACAGCACAACTTCCCACAATAGCATCCTGTGATCAGAGCTGAATTCCTTCCCTGTGGCCTGTATTTACTGTCAACATACAGAACATTCCTGTGGCAGCATCAAAAGACAGCTCCTTCTGAGCTTCTGTGCTTCTAGGATTTACCCAGTATCTTTCTCAAACTCTTGGCTCTTCCTGCTCAGAGACTACTCTTGTCCTGCTGTATTGGTCTTTAGCCATTCTATATCCTGCTTAAAGATAAGCAAATTATCTATGGAGGTATGGGGCTCTTGCAGAAGCCTCTGGTGGGTAGCCCTGCCATGTATCTCTGTGGGGTGTGTGTTTTAAGCCATGCTGATTTATCTCCATAATTAGCCATCAAGTATACACTGTTGCATTTATTCCTCTCTACCCTTCAACAAATGTTTTCCCTAGGGTCATATTCTAGCTTGCAACCTATCTCTTGGAGTATTTATTGTGTTCAACCTCCATCTAGGCCTCAGAGTACGCCTCTGCTCCTTGCACTGGTCTCTCTGCTTTTTCTCCCGCTTTCTCTCAATACCACACGCCCAAGCAGCACAAAGCACTCTTGAGGTGAGGGGACACTGCTCCAATTCACAGCCAGGCAAAGGCAGTCAGACGTACTGCTGGGACAGCTTGGATGGAGAGGAGGATGGAGAGGTCAGAGGCTGTCCCTACTCCCCTTCCCCTGCCAGAGGTTATCCTCAGTTCAGGGTGTCAGTGTGGCCGCCTGCATTCTTGTTCTTTAGCCTGATCCTCTCAGTGTGGCCTATAGTAGAAAAGAAATTGCTCTTACCCATTAACCAGGATCTTTTTGCCAGAACTGTGTGGGAGAGAGAGCTATTACACCAGCAGTTCCACTGGCAGGTCTGAGTGGGAGGCAGAGGGATGAGGACTGAGAGGGATACTTCTCTGCACCTCTGGGAGCAACCAGCCACAGGAACAGCCTTAGCAGGAGCGACTACCCCTCTTCTCCCAGCAGGTACAGACTGCAGAGCCCAGCATTCAAACCCACATGCACATTTTTCAGTGGCAGCTGGACTTTGACAAAGTAAGTTTTAGCTTTCTGACTTTAGGCTGATTTATCTTAGCTGGTTTTTATGGAGTCTGAGAAGCAGCCTGCAATCCTTGAAAGGCCTGTGCACCTGAGGTTGGAAACCCCTCCACCAGGCAAAATCATCTTCTTGTTTATGTGAGTGTGTGCAGCAGCTTCTCCCTCACACTGTCATTTTTGAACTGGAGAGAGCTGCGAGTGAGCACTCGCAGAAGGCAAGGAAGGCAGGTCGGATGAATACTGTTGAAGCAAATTCAGGCTTATTATTCAAACAGATGTTCATGAATATATTTTGCCATACTTGCAGAGTTTTAATTGTAATCTGACTTGATGGGCACATGAGTTTAAAATTAGAAGACTGTATTTATGGAAGGAGAGATGATATGGAAGATGAACTACCAAGCCAGAGAGTGAGAGTTCATGTCTGGGTCTGCACAAGCATAGGCACATCACCTGGGCTTATTGCTCCTTGCCTCCCCTGGGTCCAAGGGGTGCTCAGATTCTGCTGGGAGAACAAACACATCAGCATCCTGAGCAGGACTACTTGTGTGCAGAATTGTCTGTTCATTCATAATTGTTGTTTTCTTTACTTTACACTGTTGGCAAATATAGTGGAGATTTGCCACTTTTTTATCCTCCTGCCTATCACTTCCTTGTCCCCAAGTCAAGGGCTCTCCTCCTTTACTCTTCTCCATTCTCAGCTTCCATGGGAAGCTGTCAAAACCTTTCATGATGGCACTTCTGTGAAACCAGGTTCTCTGAACTTTTGGTGATACAATGACTTCACTGCCTAGCGAACAAGAGGAGAATCTGGGAAAGAAGCCAAAGCATGATTCTACTACCGTGATTATTATTATTTCCATTAGCAACTATGGCAGGAAAAGTTATGATAAACAAGGGACAGAAAAGTGCTATTTGTAGGTGTTTAAACCCTTCTGTGCATTTTTTAAAATTTGTTTCTTTTTCTCCCTGAACACAAGCACTGATTTTAAGCTAGGAATGATTTGCTTCATTTTCACCCAGAGCCTGGTGATATTGGGGGTGCCCGCATGTCAGGCAGCACAGCCTATTCATTCTCACACAGCACCTATCACATAGCAGGTAGCAGCCCTGACTGCAGATGAGATGTCTTCTGACAGCATCTGGAGGGTCAGAGAGGCATCAGCACCTCCCTGAAGGGGACAGTTCCCTCCAAGAGTTGTGCTGGCTGCCCGTGCAGCTTCCTCACCCAGGAGGTGAGTGGGCAGCGCTCACCTCAGCTGGCACCATGGTTCATCTGGCGCGGACCCAGCTGGCTGCAGGTGAAGGCAGCCTCCTGAGGATGGTCTCAGGTGGAGGATTTGGACAGAAATGAGCTTGAAAGTGCAGAAAAGAACGTAGGAGAGAGGTTGTTTTGTGATGGTAATTGCTAGCATAACTGTGCGGAGGCAGCTGTTAAAAACAGTGATGCTTAAAGAGAAAGTTTTACCCCTTATGGTAAATGACGTGGTAGCACAGACTCTAGAGATGGAAACCTCCTGCTCAGCCTCCTGCAGAGCTGTAAGGCAGCAGCTGGTAAGAGAGACATGGCTCCAAAAATACTTGTGGAAAATGCAACACCTCTGCACATGCTGCCTAGTCCCTTGGTTCCCCCTCCGGGCAAACAAAAAGGAGCACAAAAAAGTAAGTAAAATTGAGGGCTCAGCCTTTTCCAGCTCTTGGGAACCACAAGCAGGTTTGTCTCAGTTTTAAGAATACCTGGGGAGAGCAGTGAGTACCTGCTCTTGGCTTCAAGAGAAAAGAAAGAGTTTGGGGAGACTTTGTTACGCAGAGTAGCATTGATCTGGGATTTTAATAATGCAGCGGACTTGTAAGTGTTCCAAACTGTGAGATTTTTAAATGAATTTTTAATCCATGGTTTAACATTAAAGATTAACATGTGTTTCAAATTTCAGAAAGGGAATTCACCCCTGAAAGGCTAAGACTTTATTCCGTTGCTTCTTAGGGTTTTGTTCTATTTTACCTTTTTTTTTTTTCCTTTTTCTCCCTGCTAGTTGCATAAAATGTAAAAAAATAGATAAAAGAAAACCCAAACCAACAAGAACCCCCCAACAAATAGAAAACAAACAAACAAAAAAAACCCCAAAACCAAAGGAAACGGGAAACTCAACACACAGGCTGTGGTTGGGGAATTTTCAACTTGTTGTTAAACCAGTGTCCAATCGGGCTCTTTCATATTAATGCTGCTCTATGTGCTTTTAGACTTGGCAGGAGAAACAACATCTGTGTGAAAAACTGAGCCAGCTGTGCAGAAAAAAAATGTTAGTTCAGAGCAGTTGTATATTTTGCTGCTTGGGCATAAGCAACTTCTTGCATCTGTTACAGAGGGAAAATTTGCAAAATGTTTTCCTGAGACTTTTACTTTAAAAGACAAGGGAAGCTCATAGCAGTTTTATGTTTGCAAAAGTTAGCAGCTGTTGTAAAAGGGAATTCAGGACATCATGGGTAGGGAAGAAGAGAGGGCAAGCATAAAATCAGATGGCAGTGTGGGGCTTGGTCATCTGGGATTAACTCCGGATCTTGGCATCAGAAAATAAGGTGGTAAGGAGGGAGCTGCATTATCAGGTACAGTAACTGCAGCATCTGCATTCCCAAAGTCTCCTTCCTGCTTTGCAAGCATGTTATGATTGTACTCTGTGTTTTTTGAAAAGCTGCTCAAAGGGTTTGGAGAATTTTATAAGCATTTTATGGTTTCTTGAGGGTGCCTGCTTTGTGCTTCCCAGCCTGGAATGCTTTGGGCCTGGGCTGCTTGCAGAAAATGTTTGCTTATAGAATCATGTTGGCCTCCAATGGAGCTGAACATAGTGAACCTTCTCGGTTACTCTTTTTTCTCCTTGATAAGATATGTGTGTGTGTTAATTTGAAATCAATACTAATACATAGTACAGTGCTGGAGAGAGTGATTAATAGGCAGAGCAAGGCCCATGAATCAGGTTCTAAAGTCCTGTTCCTGTCTTGCCATTGACCTGCTGCATGGTGTTTCAGTGAGTTATATCCTCGCTCCATCTTGGTTTTCCTCACTGCGAAATGGAGACTCTGCACTTCTTCCTGTCATATTTTAGAGCTACCAGTGCAACTTTCTGCATTTGAGTTTTTCAACATGATGCTGTGTATACAACTAGAGTGCCGGAGGGCTGGCACTGGCTGGAGGGGAAAGTGCACAGCATCTGGGAAAAATCAGGCTCAGTGATCTTGGCCTGGATGCTTAGAGCTGCAGATGCTTCAGCTCTGGGTACACGATGAGCAGGGAGAGCCTTTCAGCTCTGGGATGTGTTTCTCTTTGCACCCTTTTGGCACACATGCCAAAAGAACACATAGCAGATGGACAGCAAATTTGTATTAATCTGGCTGTGTACATTTCATCTGTTGGTCCCGCTTCCAACATACAACGTGGAATGATCAGCCCAAATGACTGGAGTGTCGGGAACTGATTTATAGTCAGCAACACTTGCACCAGAGCTTTAGGTTTTGGTGCAGGCAGGTTGAAAAGATTGCACTTCCAGAGGGCAGGGAGCATGGAGTGACTCTCCTTCTGGTATAGGACTGCAAAGTGCTTAAATAGATGTGTTGCTGTGGCTTTTGTGTGGAGGTCTCTGTTCCTGACACTCTCTCCTTGAGCCACATGGGGACCAAACTTCACATGGAAACAGCTCCAGCACTCTGGGTGTTCCCATGAGAAGGTTCTGATGGAGTTGTTTGTAGCTAATGCAGGTAACAAACTGGACATTTATTGCAGGGAAGTCCTAATGTACCCCCTCTGCTTCATTTCACATCACAGTGAGAGATCAGGTCGTGTAATGGAAGGACCAAAAATCAGGGTAAATTTCCACTGGGAAAAGAGACTATTCACATGATGTTGAAAGGCCATAGCATATTAAGTATGCATGTGTGTATTCATTGCACTGGTACTGCATAAAATTATGCAAAGTCAGAATTTATGTAATATCTAAATACATGGCAAAAGTTTAAATGGATTGAAATAAAGTGTTCTTTCCTTGTTGAAGTGTGCCAATATTACCATAATTAAATGGGGAAGTCAAAGTCTTCACTCACTGAAAATGTCATCAAAGTTGATAGTCTTACAATCTATTTTGATTTTAATGAAAACTCTTCTTTTCCCAGTGGAAAATTGTCCTTTTACAACCTCTTTTAGACAGCTCAACTCATAATCTGAAACATTCAATTACTGACCTGACATTTGCCAGAGCAAAAGACAAATTTGGGTTTTCCTGTCTTTCAATTTAAATGAAAAGGAGCCTGCCTTTTTTTCCTGTTTGTTTCCTTTCTGTTTGCTTGTTTTTAATGATTTTAATAATTTTAAATCCAAAGTAGTTTGGGATTAATGAAGTTTAAGATATGGAGGTCTAATATCTTTGAATATGCCCACATAAACTAGTTTCAATACGACTGCTTTGAGAGACTTTGCTTTAATCAGTCTTGTTTGGAGAGAGGGAAGTTTCACGGTGATTTTCCACATTCTTAAGCCTTAAAAGCTCTCTCTCCTATGAACAAGCTACAGGAGTTTTTTTAAACCCCAATTTGGCAAGATACTTATACAATGTGCCTAATTTTTAAACCTATATTTTTAAATATATTTCCATTGACTTACCTGCCTTTAGTGGAATTTCTAGGACATATCAAATGCACCCAGGCATCAGTGTCTGGCTGAGCAGCCCTGGCTCCAGGTGGGCTCCTGCTGGCCATGCTGGTGGCAGCTTTGGTGGAGCAGGACTCAGGTCACGGAGCAGGACTCAGGTCACAGAGCAGGAAAACTTTTAAGGGAGCTCAAAGGTGGGGTAACAACAAACTTTGGCCAAGTATCCTTCCACTTGCAAAGCTTGTGCACTCCACAGGATGAGAGCATTTCATACATAAGACACAAAATGGGTGTGGAAAGCAGATGGCCAACTTGTTGGCATTGCATCAGCCAAAACTTACGGTTTGCTGGACCAGAATTTGATACTCACCCTGGTGACAGTCCCTCCTGACTTCAAGGAAAATGGGATCAGTCTATTAAGAAAAACTTTTCCTCTCAGAAATGGCTTGGGAGGTTGATTCCTTGGGAGTTGTTTTTATTTTAATATATTTAAATCTTTTAAATTATAGTATTCAAATATTTTAAAATATTTAATTTTATTTTGTTGTGTCTTAGGCACCCCTTTTTAAGGGGTGACCCCACCATAATCCCCCACAGGCCAACATAAGCAACCATGGGGTGATGATGGTGCTGGAATATTCTAGTAACAGGGTAAGACAGGTGAGGTGGCCCCAAAAAGAATTTGGGGGAGCTCCCCTGCATTTGGCTTGGAGAAGCAAAGCCATTTCTTGGAAGTTATTTCCAATCCCCAAGCCCCACTGCCCACATTCCCCTGAACTTCCTAAACCCCAATCCCATCTCTCATTCTACCACTGCAGCCCCACAGTCCTCTCCCTAAATCTCTCCTTCCCAAAGCTGTCCTCATCCCCTCTCTCCAACCTGAACTATGTCTGGCCCTGCATAACCCCACCCTTGCAGAGAACTTCCTTGAGGACTCCCAGATGATATCAGTGGTGTCTGCAGGGAGGGAGACAAGATGCAGCATCCAGCAAGTCCCTGGATCTTCACCCAGCCTGTGTTTAATAGGGCAAGCCCTGCACCTTTTTTGTTCATCACCCTCTGCTCTTCTTCCTTTTGGAGGAGGGTAGACATAGCTCTTGATGCTTTGAGTAAAAGCAGTTGGATGAACCATAGGTTGAGATGTTTGCACTGGAGTTTGATTTAAGGATGGTTGTCTGGCAGCTGCACTCCAAGCTGCTGCCTTTCCCCGCCACTCGAGTTATATATTCCAGCCTGCCCACCCATTCATCCTGCCTTCCCCTGTGCCAGCTCCCTTCACTGGACTTTAATCTTACTCCTTATGGGCTCTGTCCTTCCCACTCAATATACCATTGAATATATTTAAACCTTGAGTTGTTTTCCCTTATTAAGCAGTTTATCACTGTTGCAATCTTTTTTGTATTTTTTTTTAGCCAGGAGAGAAGGAAGAAATTTATTCTTTTGACCATAAATCATTTACAAAGCTGCTGGGCTGTTAATGTATTTTTTATGTCTCGGCAAACAGAAAATAGAAGTGAGTGTCTTAGTAAAGCTTTGCCGACCTGTTTTAATTTCAGCTTCCTAACCCTGACTCTCTGTTTCCCAGTCTTGGGAGCAGGTACATTTCTCTTGTAGATGCACCAGTGGATGCCTTCTCCCCAAGGAGACAACGTTGCTTTGTCAGCAGTGTCACGTGCTGTTGCCTGCACTTGGCACTGATCGGCAGCGTGACACATCTCTGCTGATTGGGCTGTGCTGGGAGAATACTGGCAAAGAAATGGGATCAGGGAGGGTGGGAACTCAAGCCTGTTTCTGCTTTTAGAGCCTGGCAAGAGCTCAAATTGGATGCCCACTCACTCTGGGGTAAGCATGTTACATGCAGCTCTCAATTCATCCCATGCAGCCTCAACCTGTACTTTTCATGTGTGGGCTCAGGTGTGGTTACAGATACCCACAGGGATGCTTGAGGATGCTTTCAGAGACAAGGACTGGCCATGCTTCCCAAATGTTAAGAGCTGGCTTCAGTGAGGTTTTGCAACTGCTTCAGGAAAATTAAGCCAATGTGTACCTTCACTGCTCTCAGCTCCATGCATTTTCCCTCTTTCAGGAAACACAGATACCAATCTTTGTGTAAAAGGTGAATTTTCATTTCTGGTGTGCTGTGACAAGCAGTAAGATAATTAAGAGGAGGGATGTGGTAGGTTTATGTTGGCATCCCAGCTAGATGAATGGGTAAGTCTGCAGCTCAGAGCTGTTGCTGCAGGCTTTTTGCAAACTCAAGCTGAGCTTCTTACCTTAAAAGTACTAATAGAAACGTTTGATAAGCTTTCATCCCGAAGTCACTTCAGCTAAAGCAACTGGCTCTGCTCATTTAAAATGTTCCCATTCCTAGACATCCATTACTGTAGGATGATGCCTCTGCTGTAGCAGTGAGCAGAACAGGACAGCATGTCTGCAATGCAGCTTTCCCCTCTCACACCAAAGGAAGTTAGAATGTCCCCACACCTTCCTCAGCAGGTTATGCTGCTTAATGCCTAGCTGTGAGGTAGAGGAACTGCTTCTTTTCAGCTTTTGCTGGCTTTGGGGCAATAACCTTGTGTTGAGCAACAAGGCAAACAGCAGAGGATTACAACACCTTAAGTTACTGCAGCAGGATTCGCCAGAGCTGATCTATCACAGGCATAGGGGGATGAAGGAAAAGGAACTGTGTTTTCCAGTCTTAGTTTTGTAAAAGACAAAGAATAGGGAAATAACTTTCTGTGCCCAGTTAAACTTTTAGTTTCCTCTTTGTCTATGCCTGCTATTTGGAAAATAGTGTTTCAGGCATCTCTGAAGGACCTGAGGAGAGGGAAATGACTGGCATCCTGTTGCAAGGATGCACCACTCTGTTTGTACCTTGTGTGTCCTGCCTTGTGTGGCCTTCAGCCTTCTTCTGTAGACAGATCGCCTGCTCCCAATTTGCCCACCTGAGTTCCAGGGTATGAGTCATTGATGACTCTAATTCTAAGCACAGCCAGGGATGGACAAAATTGACACCAAATGGTCCTACAGAGTGGACTGAATTAGCCTTATCCACCCCTCCCCTCTCAATTTAGGGGAGAAATGAGTGAGGTCTTGAGTTCCTGCTCCCCCCTGAGTCCCCTCTGGCCTTGCTCATCTGCTACAGCAAAAAAAAACCCAACCTCCAAAGTGCAGCTGCTCCTTAAGTCCTCTGCAAATGCTGTGAATTCAAGGACTGCCAGCTCAGATCACAGCAGTTTCTGTTTCCAGCCAGTGCCGCATGCATCGGAGGGAAGTGTTAAACTTCCCATAATGTACTTAATAGTGCAACACTATACCATGGAAAGGGAATTAACGCATGCCCTGTGCACAGCCATTGATTAGTTTCATCCTAGCTAATGTCATTGTAGACGCTATTTTTGTTCCTATCAATGTTCCTTTGTATTTTTATAATCTTGCTATAATACAATGCAGTTGTTTTTCTGCCTCTAACTTGCACACATATTGCATTCAAGGCAGCAGAGGTAGGTGCAAGGCATCCATCCCAGCTTGCTGGAGCTGCAAAGGTGGCAGCTCTCCTAGCAGCTTCAGCAAGGTTTGATAGAAGCACATAAGACAAGCCTGTACTGGGATCACAGCAGGAGTCCAGAACTGGGAAGGACCATTTGGGTCATCGGCTCCATGGAAGCTGCATCTCTAAACCAGATTTGGGTTCTTGCTCCCACTTAGCACATGCCAACAAGCTGCTCTAACACTATATTCTTCTCACTGTTCAAAAACTTCTTCTGCATTTCAAGTCTGTGACTAATTAAACAGAAGCATTAAGATCTATTGGAAAAGCACAGTTCAGGTGCTCGTGGAGCTTAACATCACGTGAACTCTGCTACCTGGAGAGCACAGCCCCTCTCGATTTCCCTAGTAAGTTTGAGTACTCAGCAGTTCAGCAAATCAAACTCTGAGGTCTAAACCTGAGCACATGAGGATCTCACACTAATGAGGACCCTCTGAAGATACCTGAAGCTGTCTGGCTTGCTCAGCAGGATCCAGGGAGTCTGTGCCAGAAATGGGGAAGGAATCAAATTCCTCAGTATGTCATAAGAGCCCCTTTCCTACCCCTGCAAGTCCAAATCCAGCTCCTCTGACAAGGACATGGAAGGGAACTGACACCATTCTGGAAGTATGTGCAGCTGAAAGCTTTTCTGCCTTTTTTTTGGTCATAGAGTCCATTCTTTATCCTGTCTATGGCTGTAGACTGGGGAAGTCAGCACAGGGAAATATGCTTTATGTCATCCCAATCAGTCAGTTGCTTGAAATCTTCCTCCCAACTGGCCTGCAGAGAAAGACTTATTTCCAAAAGAAAAGATGGCAGGGGTGGTAGTGACTGCTGCTCACTGGTCAGCAGCTGAGGCCAGAGTGGAGTGGGTCAGCAGGAATTTTCCCCTGTAAGTTTTCTGTCTAGTTCATATGAGATTATAAATGGCAAGGAAGAAGGGTCAGTGTGATCAGCACAGTTTCAGAGGTACTGAACAGCTAGTCCAGTCCTTGGCAAGAAACACTGCAGGGCTCAACTTCAAGACCCAAGACACCCGGATTAGTGTCTGCTAGCCTGAATATCCTACAGGTTGGGCAGCAATCCTGAGATTACTCTTACAAGAGTAAAATGGATCTTTTCACTTGGGAGGCTCTATGCTGGGGGGATTACTTGATACCACCAGCTATGTCTGATGGTTTCTCCAGGGATAAAGGTGCCTATTGATCTGCATTTAACAGGAATGCTAACACTACAAATACCTCAGAGGAAAAGTAAGCATGTAAGTATAGTTTTAACACCTGTTTTACAGAGACCTTGCTCTAAACCATGCTAGATGGGATGGTTTTCCTGCTGTTTGTTCCAGTCTGTCCTGCAGAGCCAGCAAAGATAGGAAAGAAAATGCTGGAAATTATTTTGCCCTATACACTATTTCATTGTCTCCCACAGGTTACTATCCCACTGCTAGACCTGTCAGCCACTTGTATAACATGTGCCCTCAAACTGGGGAACAGAAGCAATGCCCCTGTGAATGTCTAGAGCAAACTTTGCTGTCTTGCTGTGAGCTGGCAGAGGGGCTATTGTTTGCTGGAGTCCTTCCTTCCTCATTTCATTACTCCCACTATTACTGTTCCAAGGAGGTATCTACCAAGCATCCTTCCCAGGAAAACTTGTGCTAGGGCACCTTGGACCCAGGATGTCGTCTACTATGACAGTGTGAATCTGTCCCAAATACCTGCTCTGCAGAATGACTTTGGAGCCTGGAAGTTTTTCCATGGTAGAATTTCCTTAGCGAACTGGAAATAGTCTAGCTGGACATGAATTCAGATCTGTGCTCCATTACAGTGCTTGGTGATGTTGGTTCCCCAAGCAGGGTGGAGTCTACCGCAAGCTGCCTCCAGACACTAGGCTAGGTAAATTCTGCGTTTGGTTAGATAGACTCTGAACTAGCAAGTGTACCACGTCCAGAATGAAGCAGGATACACAGTCCCTGGTGAGAATGGGCAAGACCAGTATTCAAGCATCTTGTTGAGCAACCAGTTTGGATGCTGTCATATCATGCTGGATAACTTCAATATTTTCTGTGTTTGCAACTGCAAGCCAGGGTCCTTCAGGGGCTTTTGAGTGTTTGCTGCAGAGGCAGGTCCTATGGCAGGTGTGCTGCCTGCTTCTGTTCCGTCTCCTCCTGCTGTGAGTCACTCCTTCCTGGGTTGTAGGTTTTGCTGCTGCTCAGTGTGGTGGGTTGGCAGTGTACCTAAGCTCATTCAGGGTCGAAGACATTTCTCTTCTTTAGCACAGGGGGTAGCTTTGGTCCCAGACTCAGACATGTGAGGCAGGCAAAAAGCACAGAAACTTGTCTTTTCCTTTCATCTCAGGAAAAAGACTGCTCTGCAGTTTCTCCCTCCATTGCCTGCGGTTGCCAGATGGAACACTGTGCTTCTACCCTATTCTGAAAACTTCTGTGTGACCTCATCTTTGCCTCTCTAACAAAGGACCCAAAATGTCATACTGCCAAAGGTATCTTCCCCAGCATGTGGCAACAGGATTGCTAATTGCGCTGGGACAGGCAGGAGCCATTCCAGCCACCCCTGGGTTTCGGATGCAAGCTGAATCAGCTTGAAGCTTTATTCTCATTTTCCCCACAGCAACACACATTCCTGTACATTTTCCCCTTGAGGTCTGGAGATGCAGAATGCACACAGCTGAGGGTTTCTTTCATCCCTTTCATACCTTCTTCCCTCCTTCCTCTCCTGGCCATTTGCTTCCCTGCCTTGCCAGCATTGCAGAGTGAAACTGTATTCTGGTCTCTGCCTTTGGGTATCAGGAGTTTGCTGCTAGCAAGTGCCAAAAGCTGCTGGTTCTGCTGGTGATCTCTGGAAGAAAGGTGTGGCAGTGAGTGGGAGCTGGGAATGTTTTTCTACCAACTTAGAATAAGTCAAAGTGCTTAGATTTGCCCATGTCTTTCAGCTGCACTGTATCTGGTATATTCTGAAGGCTCTGTGAAATTTGCAACCCCTCTAGGGCAGCTAGAAAATGTGGCAGCATCTGACTCCTCCTTACACCCACCAGGGAGGGCAATGCATGCTGTGGGACTGTGTCCTGTGTGCTTGTGTCATGATGTATAAATTACCTACATGGACTCCTTCATGCTTACCAGGGAGGGAGCTGAGGTGCTACTTGGAAAAGCAGCAGCAGCAGCAGCAAGCCATCAAAAATGAAATCAGTTCTGTTGCCAGAATAATTACTTGATCCTAAAAATGTGAAGAAATTCTGAAAGAGCCTCTGCAGCCAAAACATTCTTCTGCTGACTGGTTTGCTGATAGGGGACAGAAAAATGGAGCATCCCTTCTAATTAGTGATGGGAGCTTGCTGCCTCAGGATCAAAGGAGAACGCTGTTTGCTGAATCAAGCTAAGATCAAAGTGTCCTATGTACAGGAAAGGCCCATTCCTCTTTCTGCTGACGGTGGTGTACCCTGCTCATCCTCTGGGCATGCTGCTTACAGGGCTGCTTAATTACTAAGTAAGGAGGAGACTGCAGTCACAAGAGAGGGTGTAATGGCCATTGTAATCCAATTCTGAGAGATGATTTGGTGGTGATCGATTCTTTGTCTTTCTGAAGTCATTAAACTTCTGAATGCTTAGAAAATACTTGGATTGTGTAACTTTGCAGAAGGAGACTTCTTACAACATCCTTTGCTTGATTTTTCTGACCTCTTATGTGTAATTTCACTTAGTAGGCTGTATGTGTGTGCATAAATCTATATTTGCATTTATATCTACTCAAGGGAATTGAAGTCCTCATTCCTTAGGCTGCATTGAAAAATCCTTATCCCAATAGATATGCTAAATTTGAAGTCTCTTTTCCCTGCTCTCCTTCTGCCTCCCTCCTCTTGCATTAATACAAACCCACATTTTTGCAATGCCCAATTTTGAAATGTTTAAACACGAATCATTTGGTTGAGTTTTCCTAGTAGGTGTCACCCTGGGCATACAGGTTTTTAAGTGTATGTGACTTTGTGTACATCCATCTGTGTTTTGGGCCATGACTATTAAACTGTCTGGAAGAATGACCATGTGGAAGAATGCAGTCACAAAGATACTTGCATAGATGGCCAGGTGCATGTGTAAATGTTACATTTTCTGGTACTATTGAGATGGTGCATCTTCTGAAGAGAGTTTGGTCTTTGCTGTTTAGGATGTCTCACTGGGAAGGAAGTCATGTTATAGTACTGCCCGCCCAGTGCTGTGCTAAGACACCACCCTACCTCCCTGTTCATGCAGCTGGAAGAGGACTTTGCCTACGTTTCCTCTTGCCTTGTTCAGTCTTCCTTGTCATAAGTGGCTGTGTGTGTTTTCCCCAGCTGTAGCCCCGCAGGTGCCACTCAGCTTAACAAAATAAGTCTTTAAGTGAATTGGAGCCGCCTTGTATACCAAAAGAGCCAAAAAAGGGCCAAAGAGCAGTTGGCATGCCCTGGGCTGCCTGAAGTAAAGGCAAGCTTTAGGAGCTGGCTTGCCTGGTGGTTTAACAAGGCAGAGATAGGACAGTGTGGTGTGTGTGTGTGGGGGTGCTCATCTTGCAGGCCAGGTTCAAAGCAGCTCCCCTTGACAAGAGAAATGAACAGAGACCTCAGCTTCTCCTTAGTGCTTCCCTGCTCCATGGCATTCAAGTTAAAACGGATGCTGTGTTGCCTTGAAAGGAAAAGGAGATAATGTGGGCTGTAGGGTGTTGCAGCATGAGAGTCAGGTACTGGCAGGGAAAAGTGAATATGTGTTTTCTTTCATTTTTAAAATTGCTCATGAGTACATTGCGAAGTTCTCAAATGTAGCAAAAAGTATTTTTACGGTGAATAAATTATGCATGTTCTATTTTAGTGTTTTTATTATTCTGCAGGATGTTTACAATCAACTAATAATAAATATTAGGAGTAGGAAGAGGGTGATTAGACATGAAAACCTCATCATCTTGATGACTGAGTGATTGGTGTAACTAATTCTGCAAAGCAAACTGCAAAGTCTAACTTTTCCAGTAAATTGGAACACTCACACTTAAGTATCACTTTTTCTGAATGACAAGGATTTGAATGTGTGGGTTTTTTATGGAAGGGAAAGTGGAAGGGATAAGGAATGAGGCTGAAAAACACACAGTGCTGTTCCAAATTGGATGAGTAGTTTCTTTTCCTCTCTTGGAGAGGATCTCATTAAATCTACACTGAACATAACAGAGGAACTTCCCGCACCATGTTGGAGAGAGAGGTCAATCCAGTAGATGTTCAAATCATTGTGACTCCCTGCTCACTGCTTAGCACATGGATAATGCTAGACTGGATGAGCAGTCATGAAAGATAGCCTTCAAATTTCAGCCTGCAAAAATGACAATTCCTTGTTGGAATCACATTCAGCAAGAGAGATCTCCAAAGTTGACATGGATCACTTCTGGGCTTTGGGCTACTGCCACTGCCTGGCCAGCCATAAGAAAATGAGAATTCCAAATCCATTCCCAGTCTGTTGCCCACAGACACAGCTGGAAGGCAGATGCCTTGTGATAGAGGTGATGCTTATTACTGGCTCTTCAAGTTATTTACTTCTGCTTGCTACTGACAGACTTGCATAGGAGATGGATGGATTAAGCTTCCACCAGCTGTTTCTCATCCAGCCACCTAATTCTCTGAGATATTAGCAATGGAGATTAACTGTTTCCCTAGGAGTTTCCAAAATGTTCCATCTTTTTAAGTATGACCCAAGACAATGAGGAAAGTCAGACTCAGGGTGCAGGGTGCTTTTTTTCCCACAAAGTAAGAAACTTTTGAACTTCACTTGAAGAAGTTAAAGTGAAATTTTGTCTGACTGTGTTCTGAAGCATTTCTGAGCCTACCTGAACTATTTGGGGCTTTAATGGTCAGCAATGTGGGGGAAGGAATGGAAGTTTGGAGGAGGTGGCTGAGTATTTGCCAAGTCCTGGAGTACTCTGGAGCAGTCAGTTCAAACACCAGAACACATGGAAGGCTGTGCAGGTGCTAGAATCTTTGGATTTGTAGCATCTGAAGCTCAGCACTTCCAGGCTCTGGTGCTGCATTTCTACATTAGGCAGTCTGGGAAGGATCTCAGCAGACAAGCATGTGGGGATGCTCACCTTTTCCTCAGACATCAGCCTGTCCGATATCTTGGTAGTTCAGATAGAAAACTCTACTCATGAAGCATTTCACCTTCAGCAAAGCACCATCTCTTGGCAAAAAAATATAAACTTTGCAGGCAGCCCTTCCTGGATTCAGCAAGAGAAGAGGGTGGTCTGCAGACAGCACCTGTATGTTAGCAGTATTCTGCTGTTGCCTTGGAGCTTGAAAACTCCTTTCTTTCTTCTCCAGCACCCTCCCACATGCTTTGAACAAGAAAATGGTGAGCTGTCATACAGAGGCATAGCTTTTTGTAGTCAACATTTTGATTTTGTGGAGAAAAAATGGTTTAAAGCATGGTGCAACTTAAAGTGGTGGTGGAGACCACTTGGTCACTTCCATTTGACAAGATTTTGGTGGTAGGAGCAGAGGTATTTCCCTGTGTGACTTGCGGTCTTAAAATGGCAGCCTTGAGCTGCTGTACTGGGAAGCTGGGGCTTATCAGGCTTTCGTCTTTGTCCAGTCTATGGGATGCAAAGAAGTGAATGGTAGAAATTCTGGAAAATAAATGAGATTTGATGAGATCTTCCAGTAGCAATAGTAATTTTTCATCACCTAAATAGAAGTTACTGGACTGGAAAATATTTCAACGTTTAACCCTTTAAATTAAAAATATTGTTAAAATACTTCTGGTCTTGCTGTGCTTTATGAGACATAGAAGTGGGAGGAGAACTGTGTTTCTTGGTTAATATTGCAGTTTCTTTTTCTCATTCCCTGATATTAGGTATCATTAAGATTGATGGGTTTGAAAACATATCTCTTTCTCTTAAACACAGCTTCGTTGTTCTTATAGTCCTTTACCTGTTGCCAAAAAAAATCACTGCTGTTCTCAGAGGCTCTGAAACTAGAATGCCCGCACTTAAAAGGACCACATATCTACATTTGTCTGTAAAAAAAGTCTGCATGAGAGCAGAGTGATCTGTGAGGAAGGAATATAATTCCTTTTAGACTGATGTAGTAGGGTACAGTTGTGTAGGAATGGGATACTGTGTTGTGACCTGCAAGTGTATGGGGGGCCATCTGCAGTGCTTTGAACTGTGCGTCCGTCTCCTGAAATGCTTGAATTGTGTGTCCTTCTCTTTCCAGGTCTGGTGTGTCCTCTGGAGGTGTCAGTCAGTTCAGGGAGTATCCAGGTTGCCCGAGGCCAGACAGCAGTGTTGCCCTGCACCTTCACCACTAACGCTGCTCTCACTAACCTTAATGTCATCTGGATGGTCATTCCTCTTTCCAACGCCAACCAGCCTCAACAGGTAGGTCTTTTCTTACGGGAGTAGGTATTTCCTTGGGGCTTTCCTGTTCCCCACCATGTTCTGGGTGTAGGCCCTCTACAATGCTGAGTCTACAGTGGTCCCAGAACTTCACTGCCTCTTCACTGCTGGCCATGTCTTCTTGGTATCACATGAATCTGTTTTCTTCAATGTTTTATTAACAGATGCACATTGTGTCCTTGGCTGGATGTGCAGCTGGGGCAAGCGTATGTGATACTGTTTTGCTGCCCTGGGCCTCTGGTGGTTTGTGTGTTCAAAAGAGCACAGGAGATGTAATCCAGGTTTTGGAGCACTGGATGTGGAATTTGGAGGGCCTGGGAGTAGCTGCAGCTTTAAACTTGTGAAATCTATGTAAAATGTCCTCTAGCACATAACTTCTCATAGACTCATTGTCCCTTTTACTTCCCTCCTTATTTTTTCACTGCCTGCAGCTTTTGCAAGTCCATTCTTATGAATATTAGCAAATGAGAGTATATAATAGTGGGCACAAGAATCATAACCTGAGATATGCTGGCCTGTTTTTTGCCCACATACTCTGACAAAAGAAGAATGCCATTTCTCTGAAATACATCTTGGGTCACATTGCCCTGATCACATTTTGTATTCAGTGTGAGAACCTGCACTGAAGAATACTTGCTCCTCAGGGACTTGGTCTGAGCACAGTCTGACTGGTGGAGGCTGTGCAGGTTCAAAGGTTGCATTGCCTGTCATCCAGCTCATGCCAAAGATCTTCAGTAAGCAGTGTCAAATCATGGCAGGATCTTACTGATGGAGACTCAAAATGAGACTGTCCACTGGGCAGATGCTTTTCATCAAAGTATTCACTGACCTGCAGAGAGCCTCTGCTTTGATCCTGTACATTGATCCTGTCCAGACGGGTAATGACTATCATATGAAGGAGGCTGGTATAGCCAATCCAGCTACGCCAGAAGATTTTGGTATCTTTCTGGTCTGTTACCTTTATGAACATTTTTATTGAAGTAAAATGGGCTACAGAGTGTGTTCCCGTTTTGGAAAAACACCTGTGCTAGGATGTATATTGAGGTTTGCTTATTCAGAGACCTTTTAGTAACTGGTCCTTTTGGCTTTGGAAGCCCCCTCGTTTTGCTTGCTGTTCTTCCTCCTTGCTCAGCTCCTGCGGAGTGTTGTTTGAGCCTTCCTTTCTTTTCCAGGTTATTCTCTACCAAGGGGGTCAGATCTTTGGTGGTGCACCCCAGTTCTATGGGCGAGTGGGGTTTGCTGTGACAATGCCAACCACCAGTGCCTCCATCTTCATCAACAACACTCAGCTATCGGATACTGGCACCTACCAGTGTTTGGTCAACAATCTTCCTGACCGAGGCGTCAGGAATATTGGAGTCATTGGACTTACTGTCTTGGGTGTGTTTATTGGTTATTATGGGGGATGGGGGGGGGTGGGCAGGGACAAGGGGACCTCTGTGCATGACAGTGCATCATAAGCAACACAGTACTGTGTGCTTTTGAGCCCACAGACATCCCATGGTAAGGAATGAGCTGCCTTGTGGATATTGTGGGAGTTTGTAGGGCACATAGATTTCATATGCAGGCAGTGTGTTATGAAATTTTAAAATATAGTGGAGAGAAAGTTTTTGTGGTGGTATTGTGATATGGAGTTGTAAAGTAGCAGGAAAAAAGTACAAGGGCATCCTGAAGGGCTGAATGGAGCATAAGGGGTTTGGTGCATAGCAACAGAAGGAGACTTTATATCTTTGCTTCCTTTCCATGAAAGCTATTAGTTCTGGATGCTCCCATTGATGATAAATACTCCAAAGTGCATGCCATTATAGGTATATGAAAGCAAAACCCAATCACAGTAAATTTTGTCTGCAGTTCTGTTAACTTTCACCATCCTTTCTGTCTCAAAGACAGAAATATTCATCTTTTTTTCAAGGGAGGGATCTAAGAGAAGTGGGTCCTATGAAAGTCAGCAGTAGCCTATAACCCTGATGGGCTGGTGGGTCAGGAATCTTTGTGTGATTGAGTTCTTGTTTGCTGCCTCATTCTTGTCCCCTTGACAGCTCATGCCACTGTCCTTGCTTTCCCCAGCAGCACATGTCCAGAGTGAGCCTGCATTCCACTGTTTGGTTACATTTCCTGATTTGCTATCACCTTCCCCTCTTCTCTCGCAGTTCCTCCTTCTGCCCCGCTTTGCAGAATCCAGGGGTCCCTGGACGTGGGCAGCGATATCACACTGACCTGCAGCTCGGAAGAAGGCATCCCCCGGCCAACATACCTCTGGGAGAAACTGGACAATGTCCCCAAGTTGCCCCCAACTGCCACACAAGGTGCTCATTCTGTTGCTTATCCTCTTATTTCCCAGGGGGCAGCCCGGGCTGTCCCTTGTCTGAGCTGCCAGAGGTGGCATGTCTCATTGAGCATCTGCCATCATTTGCATGGTCCCTTTATTGGAACGAAGATTCCTAAAGCCCACGGTGGACGGGGTACCCTCCAGAGGCCACTTAAATTTTTGTGGGTTTTTTTGGTCCAGAAACATGTTCCCCATTGAAAAAACAAGGACTGGGTTGAATGAAAGAGTGAGAGAATGATTTCTAGATGTTGGCATGTGGCTGAAAATTTCAGCTGCCAATTCACCTGCATTTTAAACCAAATTAAAGACTTATGGAATGGAAGAGGGGAAAGAAGAGGCAGAACCATCCCAGGAAAATACGACCAGCTTCTCACAGTTCTCCATCAGGAACTGATGCCACAGTTCTCCAATAAATTACTGCCAGAGGTGCTTTTCAGATGTATGGAGAAGCAGGGCTCTGATCAAACTGGTGTTTCCCAGCCTCAAGTCCCACCCTTAGGTTTTCTTAGCCTAGGTGTCCTGATCAAATATTGATAGCTGTACTTTTGCCCTTTATCTTGCTGTATTTTAAGAATATGCCACATTTCAGTTTCAAATAATTCAGGAATGAGGAATATTGGCAGAGCAGGAGATGGGGAGCCCAGGGATGGGAGAGTAGAGGTTCTGCAGAGCAAGACTGAATTCAACAAGTAGATCTAGGTATAGGTAATTTTGCATCTCTTTCTTCCCTGTTCTCACACAACACTGAGAGTCCCAAGCTTTCATCTGCAGAAATTCCTCTATGAGAAGAGAAAGAAACATCTAGTGTAAGCTCCTTACGTCCTAATCTTGTCTCTGTGTGTGTATGTGCACACACAATGCTTCCATCTAAAGGTTATTTCCTAATTTATTTCTCTCTTAATAGTCTCACACCAAAATTCTCTATTTGCTGGCTTTGCCTTTTCATGGTTTTCCTCAAGCTGGGGGAGGGATTTAAATCCTTCTTTTCTCTCTGACTAGACCAAGTCCAGGGCACTGTCACTCTCCGAAATATCAGCACTGTGTCCTCAGGTCTTTACCAATGTGTGGCTTCAAATGCCATTGGAACCAGCACTTGCCTTCTGGACCTGCAAGTCATCGCACGTAAGTATTTTGCCAGGGGAGGCTTGGCCACCTGTTTCTGTCTTGTGACAGTAAGGTGTGTAACCATGTTTGCTGTGAGCCACCACATGCCTCTCTATCAGAAGACAATCATGGCCTGGAATGGGAACATTGCCTCTCTCCCCTCCCAAGCCACGGCAGTTTCATGTGCTTACAGATGGCCACAGCCCATTCCTGATTTCTTCTCCATGCTCTGTTCAATCACCTCCACAGCTCACCCACGGAGTATCGGCCTGATTGCAGGAGCAGTGGCCACAGGTGCTGTTGTGCTCGTTGTTTGCATTGTGTTGGTGGCTGTAGCACTGTTCTACTGGAAAAATAAACACAAAGAAGAAGAAGAGGAGGAAATTCCCAACGAGATAAGGTAAGGGTCAAGAAAAGCTGGTGATGGGGGACCTCCATGCAAAAGCTGTGGCTGACAGGAGTGAAACTGGAAACCTCATTTTTGTTAGTCCTGGTTGTGTTCCCCCAGGTCAGGGGAAGATGTCTGTATATATTCAGAAAATGGAGGGAGAAAATGAAGAATGGTAACAATACATTTTGTTTTCAGTGTTGCCTTTAATGCCTTTAATCCCTCTGTCAGCAAGAGGGATGGGACGTCATGTTAGCTCTGTAGGAGAGTGATGTGGTGGGAATTCTGACCCATAATGCCAGACAGCAATAGCTGAAAAGCTCTGGAGCTGTGATATTCTCTGGTCACAGAGGTTACAGTCACAGCTATCACTGGCACTGCCTGACTTTCTTTGTAGACACATGAGCATGGGTCATTTGCCTCAGTGGCAAATTTGGCACTTGGTAGATCCTGCAGAGAGGGATGAGCGAGCAGGCCAAGGAGCAATGCTGATTCACATTGGTGTTGTCCTTCTCCTTGAATCAATGGTGTTGACCTCAGCATGGTAGTTAGGGGTGGGGGTGTTGGACAAGTGGGCCACTGTCCTCCACATGCCCTCACACCTTCTCCTTCCCAGGGAGGATGACCTGCCACCCAAATGCTCCTCTGCCGCAAAGACGTTCCATGCTGATGCATCCTCATCAGAGAACGACACCCTCACCTCCTCCAACACCTACAACAGCCGCTACTGGAACGACCCCAAAGCCAACCACGCCACAGACTCCTTCACCCGCTTCAGCAACAGCAACGATGCTCACCAGCCCCCCTTCTCCCGCTCAGGGAGCACGAGTGCCCGCCCCATCTATGCCAATGGTGGCCACCCATCCCCGGCTCCCCCTAAGACACTGGTGGTGACGGCCAGCACGGCGCCGTCACCTCAGGAGGTGATCCGGAGCAATGGCTCAGTCAGCAGGAAGCCACGGCTGCCGCACACCCGTTCCTATGCAGTCAGCCAGGCCACGCTGGAGCGTATCGGGGCTGTCCCCGTCATGGTGCCCGCCCAGAGCCGGGCTGGCTCCCTGGTGTAGGACCGTGTTGGTGGCTGAGAGCTGAGCAAGGGGCCTCTCGTCCCCAATGGGGTGAAGAGACCCTACTCCTTTCTGAAAGGCAGCGAGGCAGTGGGGGGGTCACACACTTACCTCTCCACCTGCCCTCCCCTCTCAAGGCTGCTGCCAGCTGGTGGGACAGCCCTGGCCAAGCCGCTTTCCCCCCAGCTGCTGGAGCTCCTTGTGCCAATGGACGCCACAGACGTGCCAAGGCCAGAGGAGCAGGAAGGCCGGGACATGCTCCCGGGCTGCTGGGCCCCAACTGGCACATGCACTCGGGCCTGACCCTGGGGGAACTTTTGCTTTTATTTCCTGTTGGTTTTGTTGGGGACTGATTCCATCCATTTGGGTCTTTCAGGGAGGTTGGGGAGATATATATATATATATTATTTTTTTCCATTGTTGTTGCTGTTTTGTTTCCAAGAGGATGATGACCTGTGTTGGGGCAGGGAAGGCTGCGCAGCCCCAGCTTCCCATGGCCCTGGCTCCGCTGTTGGATTAGGGAGTACTGTGCACTGGGGCTGGGTGTGGGGAGGCATGGGACAGGCTGGAGGGGAGAGATGAAGGCACAGCCACCAGCCCAGGCAAGGGGATGGTTGGTTGAGGGTGTGGACCAGGAAGCATTTGTCTTTATTTTTGCAGTTCTTCCCCCCACCTCAGCACACACAGACACACACACACACAGACACAAGCAGATCCTCAGACTGGGTGTTTCTCCTGCACTAGGCTGGAGTGCCACCAGAGCCCTATTTATAGCTGTGGAGTTTGCAGCTGTCTGAGCATCTTTCCCTGAGACATTTGGTGCAGGGCAAGGCTGCACCACTGCTGCTGCTGCTGTTGCTGCTGTTGCTGCTACTCTAGGGCTTGGATCTGTTTTTTTTCCTTTTCTTGGGGTGTTGCTGGGGTTATTCAGGAGGCAGAGAGGATCAGGGTGGTGTCGTGGAGCACCAGGCAGGTTCATGAGGCATCTGTTGCCCCTGGGCTGCTCTGGTTTAGGGCAAGTGATTTCAAACCCCCCAACATTGATGTTTGCATGGTGGGTTTTATTCATCAGGCTATGCAGGGCTGGGCAGCATGGCAGGGCTTGGAGCCTTCACAGAGAGACATCAGAGTTTTCATTCCTGCTCTCCCACATGCACAGACATGTTAGCAGGATTTGTTTCCTGCATTAGAATGCAGAGGCTTAATGAAAGCCTACACACTATCTCTCTGCCTCCACCACTTCCCTCAACATCCTGGGACTGGGTACTGGTGGCATCTGCCAGTGGCCCTGCCATCTCCTTGCAGCGGGGCAGGTGGTTGTGGCTGTCACCTCTACTTTTTTCTATTGCAACTAAATAGCCTTAATCAAAGCCAAGAGTTGAAACCTCTGAAGGAACCTGATGCCATTTGGAGGGCTGTACTGAGGGCTGGGATTTCCTCTCCTAGAGAGCACTGGTTCAAAGAGGCCATGTTTTGGCCCTCCTGCATAACACCAAGCCTTGCACAGGCAAAGGCAGCGATCACCTCAAAAAGCAGCAGAGCCCTCCCAGGTCTGCTCTTGGAAAAGCAATGTGGGGAGTCACAGGTGACTTCCATAGTTCTCACATTGGAAAAAGGGTCTGTTTAAGCCAACAGACTCTTCCTCATCCCCACTTTCCTTGTCCCGGCACGGCTTTACTTTCCCTAGCAGTGCACAAACCTTGGGCAGGGCCTTCTACCTGAGCAGTACAAATGCAAGCACAGACTCTGAGGAAGAGGAGGGAGAGGTGAGGGCTGGGTTCCCACGCGGACATACTGGCTTTTTGGGAGACTGGGAGCTCCCAAGCAGCACTAGGTTTGAAGCTTGGCTGAGATTTTGTGCCTTCTTTTCTTAAAATAAAAAAAAAGCAAAAATGAAAGAAAAAGGAGATAAAAATTACAAAATCCCTTCTTCCCCCTCTACCGCACTGCATCCAGAATGTGTGCAAACTCCCCTGGTGGTGCAGGCAGGAGGTTACTCTGTGTGTGCACACATTTCACTGGTGCAGTCCTGTTTCCTGCCTGTCTGCTCACTTTGCTGCTGGGTGGTAGGATTGATGGGGGAAGAAAAGTGGCTTTAGAAACCCTAATGTGGGAAGAAAAAAAAACCCAAAACAATCAAAGAAGAGCCAAGACACATTCTCTCTGCTTTTGTAACAACCCCCGTGTGACATTTACAGGAACACTGCCCTCAGCAGGCGCCCTCCTCTACTGGGAAAGCTCTTCTGGTTCCTACCCTCCATAAGACTGTTTGCTCCTCTTTCTTTGTTCTTTCTAATTGTATAAAATTCAATAAAATTTTATTCATATAAAAAAAGGATTTCTGCCTGCCTGCTGCTGCTTTTTTCTTCCTCCTACCTAATTCTGCAACTACAATGACTTTGGCCATTAATACTTATCCTTGATGTGACTGGCAGTAGGCAGTGACCACGCAACCGAGAGCTGAATGTTATAAGGCCAGCCTATTTGGTACTGAGCTCTGGTACTAGAGCCTTGTTTTTCTCATTCATAATAGTCTGACACATTGCCCTTGAATGTACAATTTCCCAGGCTTGCAAGGTCGCTACTTCTCTAGACAAAGGTGAGTTTTATTTTCTGTCTTTTGGCAGGGGAGACCCTATGCTGCTTTGAGTGATGTGGGAAAATGTTTTTTATAATTGCCAAATTTTGCTCTTGTATTGGTTTTCCAATCAAAACCATGGCATGTTTATCCCAGATTCAAACTCTAAGGCAATCACTGACTTTCTTGGGCATTTGAATAAGTTTTATGGGGGAAAATGTTAGGAAACTAATAGAAGTGCTGGTCCCCATAGACAGAGCATGTGAATTTTCAGTGTCTGAGCATTCAACTCTCAGAGCATTAGGGGACTGCAAAGCACAGACTTCTTAGTCTGTATCAACAGCTGCTACCATAAGGTTGTTAGTTAGGGTGACCTGATGTTTTGCCAGGTATTTGGCATTTTTCTCTCCATGTTTCATTTTCCCTATTTCTTCTCTAAAAACCCACAGATATTCTAAGAGTGATTATTAAAGCTAGAAACCTGCAGATACAACAGCAGTGGTAACTCAGCCCTGCTACACATGCATCATGTTCTCATTCCTGGGTATTTTTCAAAACCTACTTCCAAATGCTCTTGTAAATGTGTTTTCAGCTATAGACCTTACTGTAAATAAGACAGCTGCATTGCCATTTTCAGGAAGTTGTCAAAGGAATCTTAATGCTTCTATTTATCACCTTTTGATTGTGCAATCTTGATGTGACATTAATAGCATCTTTACATTTTATTCCCATGAAAGCCCTGTCAGTGTTCTGCTATACTATCCATCCCTTGCCACTGCTTTGCTCCTTACATCATCCTTCTGCATGTCTTGTTGATCCAGAGCAGAATTTCCTAGGATGCAGGATGGTTTGCTAGTTTGTGCAGCACCTGGAATGCTGTAGTTTTAACCTGTAAATTGTGCCTAGTGAGGAATGCTGCAATACAAATAACTAAAGAAAACAATACCAGTTAGATAACTTGATAGTGCTCCAGAGTTTTATTTTATCACTAAAAATCAAACTGAGGTCCAAGCTATTGCAGCAGTAAGTGAAAGTCACCATTGAAATGGTCGAGTTTGCTGACAGCCTTCAGTTCCAGATGGGCCATAGGGATTTTCCATCACATGCCACGGATGTTACTTTAAATGTTGGTACCTATAGCTATGTCACCTTCCACCAAAGAATATCACAGAGGAACTTGTTCTGAAACAAGTATTAACTGTACTTTTGAGTGCTGAGACAGAAATAACCATGAGAGGATGCTTCACACTTTAGAAGTGGGTATCTTTTTAGAGGCTGGTGTAGACGAGAGCTCAGTTAAAAATATTTGGAAAAACTGGTCTGCAGACTGCCAAAAGTTTTTTTTTAACTTACGCAGCTTTTGGACTCATATCTGCTGATTCATCTGAACTAAAAAAAAATTAAAATTACTCAGATGCATGCACTTCAACACACTCTTGCTGAAATACAGATAAGTTTCCAGCGGAAACCAGTCTAACAGATGGTATCCTGTCCGAAACTGCCTGGTTTCCCTATGAAGATGGGGGATGCTCAGGACATCAGTCTTTCTTGGTCATCATGGTTTAGGGCTTCATTAAGAAGACATCAAATCAGGGTAGCCTCAGATGACACCCAGGTGGTAACTGGGTGATTGATGGTACTGGGCAGAGGAAATCAAACAGATATTTTTATATTAGAAGAATGTTCATTATTATCATGGTTTTATCAAGTACATTGGTCAGCTCTTGCAGGTTTTTGGATTTTTCTTGAAAGCAACATTTGGCATCCCAGCCTCATTCACTTCAGGCATGCAAGTGTCTCTCTGTGTCTGCACTCTAACCTGGATCTTCCCAGACGTGGCATCACTGGTTTGTGAGCAGGTGGATGAGTCTGTGCATGTGTCTGCCAGCACCAGGTGAACCCAAAATGCTTCAGCAGATTTTCTTATGATGGTCTTGAACATTTCTAGCATGTGGAAAACTGAGGAAGTACATGCCTTTCACAAGTTCATTTCTAGGCAAACCCAAGCGCTCACATTAACTCATGGCCTCTGTTTAACAGCTCTGCCTGGAGCAGAGCTGTTGTCAGGTTTCTTGATGACTAAGTTGCCTCTCTTTCTGTGCTTTTTCCAAGTGCTGCTGGCTATTCTGCCTGCAGATTGTTTTCCTGATACCAGCAAAGCAGTGTTCATCCACTATGCCTATGTTACAGGTCGTCTCTTGCCATGAGAGAGGCAAGAGGTGCTGGTGAGGATCAGAAATATGGGTGTTGACAGAGGGAATGCAGTGTCACTGACCGCAATGAGCCATGTCTCTTCTTGGCTGGGGAGTAGATGGACATCAAAGACAAAGCAAGGCTTGAAAGCAGGGAAAATGAAAGGCTGTGGCTCTTTTTCTTCACATCACTTTCTTCCATGTCTGACTCTGTGCATTGCATGTGCCTGGAGGATGTTACTGAGAATTACCAGGTCTGTGACCTCCTAAGCAAGGGAGGGCACATGCAAGGCATTTCCTGAGCCTTGGCACTAGCTCAGAGCTCTTGTTGGCTGGTGGACAGCACAAAGAAAGGTTTCCTTAGGTCACCTACACAGCCATGGAGGGGGAGTGAGAGATGGTATGTGGCAAGAGCTTTGGACATGTGAATGTTGTTTTTTAGGGAGGAGAAACTTGGTAGTCTTGGGACTTCCTGACTCTAGAGCTCTGGCATATTTTCTTTGATGTGTTTCCATGGACAACGACAGCTAAAAAAGCACTTTTCCTTTCCCTGTAGTAGAGAGCACTGCTGATGTGCAGGAATGGGGCAGTGCGCATGGCTGAGGATCAGACTCCTCACTAAGCCTTCTAATGCCATTTTCTGCTTGTTGTTTGTTCCTGATTTCCTTCTTCCTCCCACTTCCTCTGTAACATGTTTGAATGAGAAAGTGGGTTGGCAGGAAATTTAATCTATCCATGTAAAAACAAGCAAAAAGAAAAACCCAACCCCAGAAAACAAATAGCAGTAAAGAAGAGAGATTAAGACGAGGCTTGCGTGGTTGGCTGGCAAGTGATGCTTTAGCAGTGGATGTAGCCTGGGTCAGGTCCTGGATTTGGACTTATTAAATCATACTTGGGAAGGGAGGATGACTTGCTTCCAGTCGATATGCTTTAATGGGAAAACTGACGTGCTGCATGCTCAAAGAGAAACATTGGCACAGGGTCTGGATACAGTAAAACCCAGAGGCTCTGTAGTTTCTTGCTTGTATTTAAATCCACTATGTTTGGTAGATTCTGCCTTCCTGGATGCTATCAATATCTGCAGAATTTCTCTCAGGTAGCTAATTTGTTTTGAATGATCACAAGACCCTTTGGCAAGCAATCACCAGGTTGTTGTCCATGTGGGCATTTCAGACAGGGACAAGGTGTGAGATCTGGGTTGCAGCAGCACTCTTTAAGTTGTGGCAGTTTCTAAGGCTGCAGAATAGCCCAGAGACTTTTTTAGTGCTTGGCATCACTGATACAGCCTTTCAATCTGGGATCCTCTCCCCTCTTCTTAGTTTGAGGCTTGGGGCACATTTGCCCCTGTGCTTCACATGAAGGACCAAAGGCAGCAGGGGCTAGAATTAGCTCCACAGAAAATCCAGTGTGACTTTAGACTCTCAAAATTAAGATTCTTAGGGATAGAAACTATTACAGAAATGTGCCATGGAGAGAAAGTAGCTATTACTTTTGGTTGTGTTTTTCTGCTGGGATTAATATGCATAAAATCAAAGACTAAGTTTTGGTGACACAAACAACAGTAATAGGTGCACAAGCATGCAAATCTCCCACCAGCTCTCTCCAGGGGGCACTTGCTCAATGGCTGCAGACTGCAGTCTGTTCCTGCTATCTGCGATCACAATCTCCATAGTTTTGTTTGCCCATCCTCTTTGTGTGTGAATGTATCCTCCACTTGCTCATCCACGCTCGGGGACACCGCAGGAGGTCGAAGCACGACAGTAAAGGGTGAGAACGCCGCGTGATTTTGCTCAGCTCAGTCACCCAGAGCACGCATCCCGTTTGTTTCCCGGGATAACCTGTTGCGTAGCTCCCAAATCGCGGTGGCGTTCGCCGCCCTTACCATTCCACCAGTTGCACACTGGCCAGGGAAAGTTGGTTACTTCTGGAAAGCAGGCGGGGAGCTTCGGATCTACGTCCGCAGAGCACATTCTAATTTCCTCACCGCCGCCGGATTTGGGTCACAAAGATCGCCTTTTTTGGTGGCTCTACGCTGACATCCTCTGGAGGGAGGAAGAACTTCAGCGACTCCCGTTCGCTGCTGAGTTTGCCTGCACATGGCTGCGCCTCCTTCGAGCTCCCGGCTTGGCTTTTCCCCCCGTGATCCTGCAAAGAATAAAGTGCTCTGCCCCTTGAGTACGGACACCTCTTCCTTTTTTCTCCTGAGATTGTCTCTCAGGATATGCTCTCACTACTATGGTATCTGCTATGCTGTGATGAAGAGGCTTGAATACTTAGTGTCCCAGGAGCAAATGGCCTTGACCGCAGCCTGCCTTTAGCTTCCCAGCTCCTACTCTTGTTATGATGGTCTGTGGTTCGAAGGCACGGGGAATGGGCTGGTGCTGGGAAAGGGAACAGATGCTGCTGCCCCCATATTTAGCAGTATACACCATGCAACTGGCTTCTTACAGGCTCACAGCTGACTTAAATTTGTCCTGCTGCCCTGCTGAGGCTGAGAGGAGCTGCCTGGCTGACTTTCCTAGCTCCTCCACACTGGGGCAACGCTTCAGAGCTTAGGAGAGGACCCAGTGGAAGAACCACTGCAAACTAACTTTTATGTGCCTGCTAGCCAGCTCTGGGGATTCAAGGATTTACCGACCTTGTGAAACCAGCAACCATATCCCTGCTCATTAAGGGCCCAGATTAGTTGTAACAGCAAGGACATGCAGAGTTTGGGGTCAGATATGCGAGCAAAGTACTTGCTCATGCAAGTCCGGTGAGGCTTTGGTTCAGAAAGCAAGGTGATTACATGCAAACCTCCCAGGTTTGATTTTCTTTTCAGCTATGTGTTGATGGAAAGAAGGAAACATGACCCTAATAGATTTGGGATGTGACTAAGACTCCAGAGTGTTTCGCTTTACCAAGAGCCACCTCCAGCCTCAGGCAGTGGACTCCCGGGATATTAGAAAACAGAACTTAGTCCCAGATCTGTGTTTACTAAAGATGGTGTGTGAAATAGTCCAAACCACATTTGAAAGTTTATCTATTCAACAAATACTGCTTTCCTTGAAACACGGCTCATAATCAGGATTTCCATGTCATGCCCTCATTTCTATTCTTGTCAGTCAAATCAAGAGCATTCAGCCCATGGGGCTTTTCTGGTAGACTTTCAGCTGAGTTTTAATATAAACATTGTGCCCCCATCTGTCCCCAGCACACACCAGACCCACAGAGTGTCTGACCTTTCCTTCTAGTGACATGAAGTTCCTTGTCCACTGGCTGGGAGGGAGCTGCAGCTCCTGACGGCTCTGTCATATTTCTAAGCGCAGAGTTCAAGGTCTGCATTAAAATTGATCAAATCAGTCTCTGCCTGTTTTAAATTGGTTCTTTTTGGCCACAAAGGATTCTTGGACTGTAGATTTGTGTTTTCTTTCCTTTTCCAAAGGTTTTTGGAAGTTGTCAGTGAATGTCTATCTCGTAAGCCATACCTCTTTGCATTGTTTTTCAGTTCTCATAAACAGAAGTCTCAGCATTAGACTTGTGTTATTCAGAGCAAACCCATTGCTTGTTTGAGTGAAGCACAGAGGAAAGGGAATAGACCTCACAAATGCAACTGCTACACAAGGTATTTGTGGGAGAGAACAGTTGCTAAGTTGTTTAAAACATGATCACTATGATTCTTCCCAACGTATTAATTTCTTTCATGTCCTTTTCATTGTTCATTTAAAGCTTTTGGTGGATTTTCTGCTGCTAAGCCGCACTTAATACGCAGGAAGAGTATTCCTTTTCATACTAACAGATTACCTTTAACACTCACTACTGCTATTGAAGTCAATGCTTTTCCATTGGGAATTGCTCCACTCCTACATTTCATCCTGTCTTTATAAACAATAAGATCAGGGACAAAATGAAATTGTGGCGTGACTTAGAGAAGTAAAGAGAAACCTCTGTTACCTTGTCTCCACCTGAGAGTGGCACACAATGAAATGGAGCTGTTAAACTGATTGAGTTAACTTGGGGCAAAGCCCGATGTGTCCATGAGCGTGCATTTGGGGCTGAGAGCGGGGTAGCTCACTTTAGGGGAAATGAATGAAGGCAGCATTAAGTTAACCTGCAGCAAGGGTATTCACCCACAGTAGAACCCCAGTGTGTGGAACGCTGGTTTGCAGGCCAGGTGGTATTGAAGCCATAAAACACCTTCATATGGTTAAGCCAAGTTATATTCACCAGCTAGTCACATCTCAGCCACTAGGGAGTTAAATTCAAACTCCTTTTTCAAGCTTAAATGTAACTGTTCTTTAAATAATTCTTTACTTTGTAGGTATGTGATTTATATCCTTTAAGGGAAGGAAATTACTCAAGAGGATAGAAAAAATAGTACATTAAATGAAGACAAATACATCGGGTGCTCGTGATCTAGCAAACGTGCTGCTGGGGTTCTAGTCAGATCTGGGTTTCACTCTCAGCTTGCCTTTGACTTGCTGCATTACCTGAGCTAAGTAGGAATGCAGGCACCCATCCTGGGGGGCCACAGCTGGATGCCTGGAGTGCCTGTCAGAGGCAGACCTGGTGGTTAATGTGAACGTAGAAGCCTGAGAGTGAAAATATTAGCTATAGCCGCACTGAGACTTTTGTTCCCCACCTGGGAAATGGATATAACCATAAAGAGCAGGATTGTGAATGGCTTATTTAAAAAAAACCCCATATATTCTCCACACACGTGTGCATGTGCACACACAATCCTCTAAGGTCTGACCTAAGAGGTTCGACTATATTTGATCCCCTGCTGAAGGATGGTTAGCTTGCTCCTAAAGATCTCTGCTCAGAATCCACAGTCTTACTAGGTGCAAGGGTAAAAGGGAATGCTTCCAACATTGGTTTTGACTGACTACCTCATAAGAGTTTTATATTTGAACGATAATCTACATATTTCTTCATATGCACATTGCCAGCTCTGAGTGTTAACTTTGCCAGAAGCTGTAGAGAGGATATGCTAGGAATACACAGAACTCTGTATTTCTCATTGATTTGCACTCAGAGACTAGGATTTTCTTTAATCCTTACGTATGTTTTCAAGGAACTGCCCAGTTCATTCACCTCCTCTGTTGGCATTGCAGCTCTTCAAAGTAGGTGACCAGCCACATTCAAACTTGCTCTTAGGCGATGTGAGAAAGGATTTAATTCAGTTGTAGTAACCTTTGTGTATCTGGTGGCTTCATCCAGTGGACAGGAAAGCTATGAAGTGGGGGAAGGGGGCTGGTTTTATTTAGGACCCAGCAAACTCAGTCCCAGGGGTGTTCCCTAAGCACAGGAGAGCTGTGTGTTATCTCCACAGGCAGGGCTGGGGTTAGAGCACATCTGCCCAGCAGTCTTATTACTCCCAGGTATGGCTGGGAGCTGTTCCCAGAGCCCTCCTCAAGCCTGAATGAAAAGACAAACTTGTTTTGCTAGTTGGAGAAAAAGACTAAGTTATGGGATTCATGTTTCTGGTGCTCCCTGTACAAAATAGAGAGCTTTGGGTCTCTTTTGCATGTTTGACTCTCTCATGTTGCATGACCTTGAAAGAGGGACCATCCAATGGTTTTGGGGAGCAGCAGGTGGGTTTTAATACTTGCCCTGCAAACAGAAGGAGCACTGCTGCTCTTTGGAGTGGCACAAATCCCAGTCTTCTCTGTAAACTGGTGTCAGGACTTTATCAGTGCTGCACTGGTGGTTCAGCTTTCAGGATACCAGGTGGAAGCACCAGCTTTGTGGCCTGGGTTGCTCCTGATAGTGGCTGCAGCACTAAGAGATTCCCACCATGTTGGTTATTTGCAGTCATGGAGTGTGCTCAGGGTGAGCTGGTGAAAACAGGTGCTGAGAGCCCTCACACTGAATACAGTTCCTTTGCACAGTGACAGCCACAGCACAGACAGGGACAGCTGCATCTTTCTCAGTGCTGTCCCTCCTCATATTCCCAAGACAGCTGTCTTTTCAAGCCATTTCCCAAAGGCACTCTCTCAGCCTCCTACTCCCAGCCTAGACCTTTGGTTTTCTCCATCTCTTCCTCTCTTCCATCCGTTTATCCTCTCTTGGTATTTGCCTCAGAGAGGACTTTTGTTCCTCACCTCAGTTTTGTCTCTCCTACTGCTGAAAAGTGTGTTCCCTCTCTGTGGAGTCTATTCCTTCTCTTCCAAGCCTTCTCTCTTTTCCCTCTCTCCTACCACCTTTATAGTCCTGTCCTCTCTAGTCCATGTGACTGAAGCCTCTGGTTCAGTTTCCTTTTCCTCACTCTGGCTTTCAACTCTATGGGTTTTTACTTCACCCGTCCTTCCTCTGTTCATCCATCTTCTGTCTCCTACTAATTACCTCCATCTCCCCCAACTTTTCCAGTTGTGTGGTGAGGTCCAGTTAGCCCCTGTGTGAGTCTCTGTAGGAACTCAGGTGATGGCTGGCAAGTTGCAAAGATGGTGGGTTCAGTGATTTTACCAGCACCCAATGACTTTGTTTTACCATCTTTTCAGAGGGCAGCTTCGTCTTGTCCATACCTCTGTAATTCAATGGTGGTGGCAGCACACCTGGCAGTGAAAGTGGTGCCAGGCTTATCCCTTGGGCTTTGCCCTGCCTCCAAGATGCAGGGCTTCTGTGTGAATCACAGCATCACAGAATGATTTGGGTTGAAAGGGACTTCAAAGGTCATCTTGTTCCAACTTCTCTGCCTGTGGCAGGGACACTTCCCACTAAACCAGGTTGCTCGAAACCCTATCCAGCCTGGCCTTGAACACTTCCAAGGGCAGCCACAGCTTCTCTGGGCAACTTGTTTTAGTGTCTCACCCCGCTCACAGTGAAGAATTTCTTCCTAATTTACAATCTAATTCTAACCTCTTTCAGTTTAAAGCCATTCCCCCTTGTCCTAGCATGCCATTGTAAGATGTACATCTTACTTGTAGACCCCCTTTAGGTACTGGAAGGTTGCGACAAGATCTCCTGGGAGCTTTCTCTTCTGCTGGCTCAACAACTCCAATTTTTTCAGCCTGCCTTCAAAGGAGAGGTGTTCCAGCCCTCTGATCCTTTTTGTGACCTTTCCCTGGACTTCTCCAACAGGTCCACATCTTTCCTATGCTGGGGGCCTCAGAGTTTGGCACAGTACTCCAGGTGGGTCTTGCAACAGCAGAGTAGAGGGGCAGAATCACATCCCTTGACCAAATGCTGATAATAGCCCCTGAAGTCCCAAATGATGACATCTGCATCCAAATCCACCCCTCCCTAGAGGGATGTACATGACCTATAAATAGCCTTCATGTCACTTGTAGTTCACTGAGGATAGTAGATAAAAGAAGTAATGAAAACAGCCAGCCCTGTTCCTGACCTCCTCTAAGGCTTAGCAAGCAGGCCAAATAGGATGTGGAGACCAGCTGGCCTCGTGAGCTGGTAGAGGGTGTTTGTGCTAGACAAAGAGTGAGCTGAGTGGGCAGGAGCCAGTGTTTGGAAGAAGCTAGCCATGATACTGCATGGCCAGTCTATGCTACACGGTTACCTGGTGGACAGAGAGCTTTGGTCTCCAAGGCTGCCAAGGTAACAGCTTCAACTATGAACCCATATCCTTTTTGCAAGGTATCAAAACCAGAGTTTGATGTTCAGCTGCCAGATGGAGGTTTTTTTTTTGGGGGGGGGGGGGAATATATATATATATCCTTGCACGTAAAATAAATCTCAGTGACAGGAAATAAATGGAGGGCACCGAGTTGTCACTTTTAATAGACCGTGAAAATGACGATTTCTCTCTGGGTCACCTCTGCAGCCCCGCAGAGGTTCCCCTGGCCTGGCTGCTGTGACCCTCGGAGCTGAGGGGGTCCCACGGAGAGGAGGAGCCGCAGCCCGGTCCGAGTCCCGGGGCTCCCGCAGAGCGAGGAGCCGCAGCCCGGTGCGGTGCGAGCCGCCGGGGCCGCACGGGCGGCGGCCGCTTGCGGGCAGGGACCGTCGGGGGGCAGCAGCGCCCAGCGCTCGGCAGCGGCGCCCCCCGGAGCTGCCGGCGTCCTCCCCGCTGCCGGAGAGCTGCGCCTGATCCCCGCGGCCCGGCTGCGTTCCAAATCCCCATCGCGTCGGGCTGTGGCGGTGGTGCGACGCTTTAACATGCAGCATATGCATCTCATTTCCCTATCCGCCGGGCTGTTTGTAAACCTAATTTAAGCGAAATCTCTCCCTGCTCTTATCGTTTCGCATCGCTCCGAAGGAAAGGGTGGGAGGGGGGAAATGAAATCAAATAGGAGAGGTGCCAGCAATGCACTTTCCCCCCTTCCCCTTCTAGTACAATAGCTTTGTAATCATTCATTTGCTGCGTAGGAAGGACTTGGCACCCTTGGGTCCAACCTTCATGTCTTTTGAGGCCAATATCAGAGAGGAAAAATCCTTTAGGTTTCCTGGAAAGGGGTGAAGGGGACTGCGTAGCAGATGTACTTCCAGCTGAGATCCATCACGGTCCGGCTTTGGTAGGGAGAAGGGCCTGCCTGACTGAAGAGCTGTGCTGAGCTGCTCCGAGGCTGGGGTGGCAGCAGGCAGTACACAGAGGGAAGCAGTGAGATTTTGAAAAGGTGCACAATTTCTTCTGATTTATTAAAAAATGTCATGTATTTTGTTTGCAGATTAGTTCAGTTTGCTTGTTTCTGACAATACTCACAGCTATTATCGGGGAGCAGGAGAAGCAGCCTATGGTGTCCCAGCAAGTAAAACCCATGAAATTTGATTAAATTTTACAGTTAGAAAGGTAAAATATTTTACCACCATAAATTCCTACCAAAGTAGTTTAAACCAGCTACAGGTTTTTCCCTGTCATTCTTCCCTGCTGAGATGCAGCTTTGCTGTTTAGTGTTTAACAGCTGCTCCTGCAATACAAAGGAGGGTTTAATTTTCATCCTAGGTGAAGAACTGCTTTTTTATTATATTTTTTTCTTTCTTTGTTTGTTTCTTATCATGATAAAAGTGGTAGGAACTTTTAAAGATAGAAAAAGGCCATGGCAGTTTTTGCAAGGAGTTTAGAGCTTGCTCTTCTGAAGGATGCCAGAAGACTGACAGTAAGAAGAATGAGAGGGCACATTTCATGTGTGCCTTTGTAGTTTTCTATTCAGTAATGTCAGTGTGTTTGGAGGAGCAGAGAAATGCTCGCAGGTATCTGAAAGGAGACCTTGGAAAGGCAAACATCTCATCGAAGGAGAGACTTGTAGAATAGCAGAAACAGCTTTGCAGGAGGGATCAGGAAATTATCTTTGGTCACAGGAGCCTTTTGGAAGAGGCAAGAGACTACTCAAGAGGCTTCAGCAAAGCTGCTTCTAGAAAGCTGAGTGAAGACACAGGTGCAGACAAGTGTGTGGAAGATGGGTTGTCAAGGGAAGGGCAAAATACGTCAAACGGACTGCAGAGGGGAAAGAGAACTGGTGAAAAATGGTTTTGGAGGTGTTTTGAGCATAAGGATGAGAGAGAGGATAATAGCAGCAGCATCTTGTATACACTGAGGCTCAGTGTGTTTCATGGTCAAAGCTCGAGGTAACACAGGTCTAGAGATGGGTTTGTTAACTTGTATGCATTCTGAGGGGTCTGCATCAGGGCTTTTTTTCATACAGTGAATGCAAATACCTTTCCAGGGGCAGCTTGGAGATGTGAATAACTATAATTCAGCCTGTAGTAGACCTCCTTGGAAACTGACTGGCAAAAAAGAAAGATGGTAAAAATTTGGTATGACATTTCCATGCAATATTTTCACAGCAAATGCATAGTGCTTTTCATGGGAAGGAGTATAAATATTTTTCATCATGAAAAGAAAAAATTTAAATTTTGGCATTTGTTTATTGGGTTGGGCTATTTTTTTTATTTTTCCTCTTTCTCCCTATCAGCTTGTTTTATTTCTTCTGGCTTTGAGTTTCTCAACATAAAGTCAACATTTTCTCCATCTGGGGACATTTGCTATTCTCTCCTAGCTATCAACATATCTCAACTGAGAAGGTCTCTGGATTTTCTTCTCCACTGTGAAAATAGCTACGTGGAGCAATTCAAACCTTAGAAATGAGAAAAGAAGCCTTACAATTAGCATTGTTGTATCAGCCTGTGAAATCTCAGTACACCAGTGGTACTGAGAGGCACGTGTAGCCCGTTGTTGTCTGTCTGAGGTTTTAAGGGTCTTGCTGCCCTACTGATGAGGAAGCAGGGCCAGCAGGTGCAGCTGGTGGCTGTTTGGAGCCCCTGTGTGAGGAGCAGCTGGATTTGACAGCACTGGCAGCACCCTGCAACGCAGTGATTTGATGAGAGGAACATCTGCTGAAGACAGATAACAGGACAAGAGAATCCTGCAGCCTTGCTGAATGGTAACTCAATCTTTAGGCTAGAGTTTGCTACACAGTGTGTTCTACTTCCTCTACTTTCTTCTCCAGAGAGGTGAAGGGTGCTTATGGACACCCTGGAAGGAAACATTCTGTATGGATAAACCCACTGGAAAGCTGTTTGGCAAGAGGAAGCTAGGTCTGGCTGCAACTCAGAACTCACCCATGTTAGTTCCTTATGAGTATGTTAAGTATGAAGTAATTATCCATCTTTCTTGGGTAACAGTAGAACACAGGGAGATGTTGCATGTAGCCATTTTCCAAATTGTGTCTGGTGGTCACCCTTCAGGAAGGAGTGAGGACATCAGTTCTGACCCTTCACAACTGTCCAGAGGAGTATTCCCATCCTGCCTCTGTACAGAACAATATCAACTGGACATCCCTTGGTTCCTTTCCCAGTCCATTGTGCTGCTCTGGACAGCTTAACCCACTCAGTTAGATTAACGAGGCTGATTCCTCCAAGGGCTGAGGGAAAAGAGGGAGAAATTCACTGTGAATATTGGTTCATATTTGAAAGTGAATTTTCATTCAGAACAGAGCCACGTCCACATGACTGCTGCAGCTAAACCAACCAAGCATTGAATTGAGACTATTCATAACAAACTGTCCATGAATGGCCTGCAGGGCAAAAACTATCTGCAGGAGAAATTCATGGGCAATTTTGACTAATGAATGAATTTGGGAATTTGGCTTGCAGTTTGCAGACAATTCACAAACAGAAAAAACATGCCATATGAAACTTATTGAATAAATGATTTACAGTGAAATATTTGTTCAGCTCTAGTCTCTGTAACATGTATAGTTTACAGTGTTAGAAAGCATTTTAGGATTAGCTGTGGGAGCTATATGTGAATGAACAGTCTGTGAAAAAAACCCATTCTGTTCAGAACAAATATATGAAAAACTGCTAATGTCACCTGCTGCGGAGGAAGCCTGGTAAAGAGCTCATGCTTGGGAAAGGACAGTTGGATGCCAGCAGTGTCCCTGGTCTCTTCAGAGGAGAAGTTAAGGCTTGAAATCAGTTGTTCTTGCTGATTGCAGTAACTGAGAACAAAAATGGGGCGCTGACCTATGTGTGGCAGCCATTTGAGAGTCATTTTGCTTCTGCAGTGATATTCACTGAGACACTGAACTGTGATCAATTTTCACCAAGGTTGTAAAAACATAACTCAAACCTTGTTATTTAACAAGGGTGTTTATATATTAGAGGTACTTAGTGTTCACCTGCCTGGAAGTTCTTTGCACCTAGGTAGAGCATGACTTCACCTTTAATCTAAAGCATTTTAATGCTGCTAATGCTAACAAGTCCTGCTGGGAGAACACTAGCTACACCTTGAATTAATATGCTTTCAGGTTCATATGGAAATGTTCCTATTTCTCTTCTCTGGTGGGCCTCTGGATTCTGTTCCACACAGCATTGTCCCATTTTAAGGCCAGCCTTCTCCTTCTGTGCATGGCCTCTCCTGCTGCAGGGTCCCTTTGGCTGGGCCCTATCCATATCTCCAAATGCTTGCCA